>NC_139582.1:7722616-7862616 GCF_946808225.1 Silurus aristotelis | reverse complement strand
AATGTCACACATGAATATGCATGTGGTAGAAACCTGGGATGGGCTTTTCACATGTAGGGGGTGTGTTTTTTCACACCAAGAACAGATTCATCTATTTTCACATTAGATTTTCACATGGAGAGCATGAGGTTTTTTCATTTTCCAGATGCGTTTTTCTCACACAAATTGTACTTTTTTCACACGATGGCATGTGTATATGGATTTACATTGCTATTTCAGATTCGGATTCAGAAAGCAAGAACAAAATATACAACAAAAAGAACAAGGATATTTCAATAATTTGCAATCACTCTCTTGTACCAGTGTAGCATAAGATCAGATCATATTAAGAGCAAGTTCAGACTTAGTTATTTTCGTTCTATGTCAATCAACTATGCCAAAAAATAACCATGCTGTAGTCTTGAGCTGGGCTTTTTTGACAGCATCACTGTTTTTGCACAGAAAAAAATCACGTTATTTCAATTGTGATTGCATATGATTTACATAATCACAAATTTACAAAATACGTGTGAAATATATGTGATATTTGCATGATGGTTGGTTCAAAACACAACCTTTAAAGATTCTGAGCCTGTGCATAATCCTGCCCTGACTCTGCCATCACGATCTGAACTCTGGTCACTCATTTGCATATTAGTCTTAAATGAAGCAGGGTGCAGGCTGAACAAGTGTAATTATAACTGTGCAAATAAGGGATGGTGAACTTAATCCATGCAAGTGCCCTTGCGGAGGTGTGTGTGTATTCGAGTGTGTGTGTCTGTGGACGCATTTGTGTCTATCTGTGTACGTGCGTAGTTCTGAGGCTCATGCTGCCATGCAGCAGAGCCGTGTGTGACGTCAGTATGGGGGTCCCTTGAGAGCAAAGCTGAGTCAGAGGCAGGGCTGTGGCCTTGCTGCTCTATCTCTTTTTCACTCAGACATTCTTCTGCATCTGTGTGTGTGTGTGTGTGTGTGTGTGTGTGTGTGTGTGTGTGTGTGTGTGTGTGTGTGTGTGTTTGTGTGTGTGTGTGTGTGTGTGTGTGTGTGTGTGTGTGTGTGTGTGTGTGTGTGTGTGTGTGTTTGTGTGTTTGTGTGTAAATTTATACCCTCTCCATCACTACTTTAATAATGTGGTTTCGGCACACACACACACACACACACACACACACACACACACACACACACACACACACACACACACACACACAGGCAACATATTATTCTATGTATTAGTGCAGTGTTGGGCTCTTTAAAGCCGAGCTGTGCTTTCTTTTCAACCTGCTTACGTAGTTGACAAAACATGGCGGCCATATGGATTTGTTTAATTTATTTGTTTATTTATTTTTTACATCCGCTGCCACATGGATGTAAAGATATAATCGTTATACTTAAAGTTTTTTTTTTTTTTTTGTCCTTTCCGATTTAGTGCTATTGAACTGTGTTATTGTAAGACATTAATGACTAATAAGGAGAAGCGAAGAAGGGATAGAGGAAGGATGATGTGGGTGGGAGAGGTAAGGAGGCTTTGCCAACTGGTCATTAGGGCTGCCATCTGGCTGAGTTCTGCAAGATTTTGTTCTGCCTCTTGGTTCCTACTCTCACAGGAAATCTGTATTCATTCGGCAAACATGAAGATGGAAATATAGAGAAATCAAATGAGAACGAGTGCATTCAAAAGCTACGTTTATGCATTTGTTGAAATGTGAAAAGTAATAATAATAACAACAACAACAACAACAACAATAATAATAATTATTATTATGCACATCATCAATGCTTGCATCATATTAGCTGACACTAAGAATTAAGCTAAAACTATAGTTGAGGTCAGCTGTAGTTAGATATTTTAATCACTTATTTAAAAAGCTATTAGATGCTAACAGTTTGCACAGCTAAAAATACTAATAACGCTAGTAGCATAACTACTTGTCAATCCTAAACCCTACACACAGTATACATAGAAAAAAACTGTGGACGTCTGTCCATTAAATTTTTATGTGCTTTTAAACATCCCATTCCAGTTCCCATTTACTGTTATAATAACCTCTGTTCCACTAGATATTGGAGTGTGCATGTGGAGATTTGTGCTCATTCAGCTACAAGTGCATTAGTAAACTCATGTACTGATGTAGGGTGTGAGTGGAAATTGCTGTCAGATTTCCTATTTATCCCAGAGATGTTTAGTAAGGTTGAGGTCAGAGCGTTACAGCAGGAACTCAAAATCTTCCCATGTAAACCATATTATCAATCAGTTTAATTAAAGGGAAAATTTCATGCTACCGCTTCCAAAGACATTAAATATGATTGGGTGTCTCCAACTTTGTGGTTACAGTTTGGGAAGAGGCACATATGACTGTCAGGTGTCTATCTACCTTTGTCCATATAGTGTTCTTACATATAAGATAATGTGTTATTTTTACTTTATTACTGCACTTAATTAGTCTTCAGAGTATTTTCAATTTGTGAAACTTTCATTTCTTTAATGCATAATAATAATGATTAATATTTGACTTTTTACTCCAGAACATTTCTAGGTCCCCTGGTGGTCTAGTGGCTAGGATGCGGCGCTCTCACCGTTGCGGCCCGGGTTCGATCCCCAGTCAGGGAACCAGCCCCAGCCACTCTTAGTGCCGGTCCCAAGCCCGGATAAATGGGGAGGGTTGCGTTAGGAAGGGCATCCAGCGTAAAAACATGTGCCAAATCAAACATGTGAATGATCCGCTGTGGCGACATGGGAGAAGCCGAGAAGCCGAAAGAAAGTTTTTTATACTCCAGAACATTTCTAAATGTAATGCAGTTCCTTGCTACTTTGAAGGGAATACATAAACTGTGTTAAAAGATAATCACAAAACCACAACTGTAACACTGTGTGGAGTAATGCGTTTGTAACAATAAAAAAAAAAAACTCTCAATAAAAGTGCATAAATTACTAAAATATAGTGCTAATAGATTTGTACTTTTATTGTGATACTTAAGAATATTTCAAAGTAAGACGTACTTTTTCTCAAGTTAATGTGTTGAAGCAGTACTTTTAGTTCAACTGGGGTAATATTGAATCAGTTGATTTCTTGTGTTACTCAGGTACAGGAACAATGTACTTCATCCCAGAGGCAGGAAGTAATGAAGTACAAATATTTAGTTACTATACTTAAGTAGATTTTTCTGTATCTGTACTTCACTATTTATTTAAACTTTTTACTTTAAAATTACACATATCTATACGTCTTACATTTTTAAAACAGGCTCATTACTTTAGTTTTAATCTATTTGGCGACATGATCAATATTTTTTTCTTCTCATTGCGTGCTGTTTTCATCCCAAATATTTTTTTTTCTAATTTTAGCCAAAATATCAAAAAAACTAATCACAGAAATACATCATCAAAACTCATCATTCTGTCCTCAAGGGCAGAATGTTTCAAAAGGGGGCAGGATCTCCATTTCTGAATTAAGCGAGCTTAACAAGAACATAAAAAACATTAAAAAAAAACAAGACACTAAAAAGTGGCATGGTTGTGCTTGGCATCATAGTTGCTAACTGTTTCTAGACTCAGACTTTAGGTATGCTAATTAACTAGCAATTAGCAAGGGTTGTTTTTAGGTTTAATTACATTTCATGGACTCTTAAATGAGTTTATTGAAGCTCCGAATAATTTTTTATTGCATTAAATTCAAAGCAGCGTTGTGCTACAGTAGACATGCTATTCTGGCGGCTCCGGCCTGCACTCCTCTTGCAAAGCTTTATGTGAAAGCAGACTATTACAGATTACAGCCTGTGCCTCTTTCTCTCTCTCTCTCTCTCTCTCTCTCTCTCTCTCTCTCTCTCTCTCTCTCTCTCTCTGCAGCAGCAATCTTCTGATAAAAGTGAGATGTCGTGGGACAAATTGCCCCAACGGCTCAATGATCCTGTCAGCATTGTGTGCAGGGGCTCTTGCCCCAGCGACAGAGGCTATTACTCACAAATAGGTATCTCAATAAAGCTGGCCCAGCTTGCTGAATGGCTCATTCAACCTTTTTCTGCTAAACAGGAAGGCGAGAGTGGAAAAGATAAAAGCGTGATGGGAGAAATGCTGCACAAACAAAATAAATATAAATAACAACCTTGGCATTGTGCCTCTCCAGAGTCTCCTTAAAGCGATAGAGCTTGAGGCATAAGAAAAAAGAAGAAGCAAGGAATGCAAATTCAGCTAATTTCATTCATAAATGTATATTTTGTAATTATGCATTGTATGTTCGATAATTATTCGTTATTCGCTTTTAAACTGGTAATTTTTTTTATTTTATTTACATTTTTTATCTTTAATCGATACCATTAGTACGATTGACCTATGAAGAAAACTAGTATTAATAAAAACGGTCATTAAAATGATTGCATTTGGACTCATGAACAAACTGTAAGAGCAAAGTGCATCTCTGAGTGCTGAATACTCGCTGGTATGAATTCCTCTATCTCTCACCTGTTACACTTCATCTGCACACACACACATTCACACATTTGCCTCCTTACACTTTGTGTTTAAGGTACTGTTTAAACACTTTATTGTTTTTTCGGATTATTAATAGAAAAATGCTGTAGAACTTCCTCTGGATTTCTCTTCAATTGTGATCATTTTTAGGCCTAAATTGCATCTTTGCTTTGACTGCTAACAATCACTGATCTTTAATTACATTCACATCACTGTCATTTAGTGCCGTCTGCTCGTACACCAGGCATGCATCACATTGCATTGTTTTATGAAATGTTATTTTTCTGCAAAAATAAAATGTAATAATGAACCAGTATCAATCCATTTACCAGTATTAATTCATTTACAGTTATTAGGAATGAAGAAATCTAATGCTTGATTCCGGCATTGAAGCCAATATCATCGAGAAAATATAAATTGGTATCAAATCTCTTTTTTTTTTTTTTTTCCTTTTACTGTGAATGCATATTACATCTCACCTGTGGTCATTAGACATAAATCATCTTAAAATGTACCATCATTATGCACAAAAAGGCATAAATTTTTTTTTAAAGACCTTGAAGAATTTCTGTCAATATAAATAACATTAATAATAATCTTCTTCTTCTTCTTTCGGCTGCTCCCATTAGGGGTCGCCACAGCGGATCATCCGTCTCCATACCACCCTGTCCTCTATATCTGCCTCTTTTACACCAACTACCTGCATGTCTTCCCTCACCACATCCATGAACCTCCTCCTTGGCCTTCCTCTTTTCCTCCTACCTGGTGGCTCCATCTTCAACATTTTTCTACCAATATAATTCATGTCCCTTCTCTGCACATGTCCAAACCATCTCAATCTCGCCTCCCTCACCTTGTCACCAAAACATCCTACATGTGCTGTCCCTCTAATAAACTCATTTCTAATCTTGTCCATCCTCGTCACTCCCAACGAAAACCTCAACATCTTCAGCTCTGCTACCTCCAGCTCCACCTCCTGTCTTTTACTCAATGCCACTGTCTCTAATCCATACAACATCGCAGGTCTCACCACAGTCCTATAAACTTTCCCTTTCATTCTTGCAGATACTCTTCTATCACAAATCACTCCTGTCACTCTTCTCCACCCACTCCACCCTGCCTGCACTCTTTTCTTTACTTCCCTAACACACACTCCATTACTTTGCACTGTTGACCCCAGGTACCTGAACTCCTCCACCTTCTCCACCTCTTCTCCCTGCAACCGCATCACTCCACTGCCCTCCCTCTCATTCACACACATGTACTCTGTCTTACTCCTACTGACTTTCATTCCCTTTCTCTCCTGCGCATATCTCCACCTCTCCAGGCTCTTCTCAACCTGCTCTCTACTCTCACCACAAATCACAATATCATCTGCAAACATCATAGTCCAGGAAAACTCCTGTCTGACCTCGTCCGTCAACCTGTCCATCACCACTGCAAACAGGAAAGGGCTCAGGGCCGATCCTTGATGCAGTCCAACCTTCACCCTGAACCAGTCTGTCGTACCTACTGCACACTTTACTGCCGTCACACTGTCCTTATACATGTCCTGCACCACCCTCACATACTTCTCTGACACACCTGACTTCCTCATACAATACCACAACTCCTCTCTCGGCACCCTGTCGTACGCTTTCTCTAAATCCACAAATACACAATGCAGCTCCTTCTGTCCTTCTCTATACTTCTCCATCAACATCCTCAAAGCAAATAAGGCATCTGTGGTGCTCTTCCTCGGCATGAAACCATACTGTTGCACACAGATGGTCACCTCTTCTCTCAGCCTGGCTTCCACTACTCTTTCCCATAACTTCATGGTGTGACTGATCAACTTAATTCCCCTGTAGTTACTGCAGGTCTGCACATCTCCCTTATGTTTAAAGATTGGTACCAGCACACTCCTTCTCCATTCCTCAGGCATCCTCTCCCCTTCCAGAATACTGTTAAACAATCTGGTTAAAAACTCCACTGCCATCTCTCCTAAACATCTCCACGCTTCTACCGGTATGTCATCTGGTCCAACTGACTTTCCATTCTTCATCCTCTTAATCGCTGCTCTCACTTCCTCCTTACTAATCCTATCTACATCCTGCTTCACCAACTCCACATCCTCCAACCTTCTCTCTCTCTGATTTTCCTCATTCATCAGCTGCTCAAAATACTCCCTCCATCTTCTCAACACACTCTCCTCACTAGTCAACACATTTCCCTCTCCATCCTTTATTGCTCTAACTTGCAGTACATCCTTCCCAGCTCGGTCCCTCTGCTTGGCCAATCGGTATAAATCCTTTTCTCCTTCCTTATTGTCCAACCTCTTATACAGTTCCTCATATGCCTTTTCCTTGGCTTTCGCCACATCCCTTTTAACCTGCTGCCGCATCTCCTTGTACTCCTGCCTACTTTTCTCATCACTCTGTCGATCCCACTTCTGTTTTGCCAACCTCTTTCCCCTAATGCTCTCCTGCACTTTTTCATTCCACCACCACGTCTCCTTGTCTTGCTTTCTATTTCCAGATGTCACACCAAGTACTTTTCTAGCTGCCTCCCTCATCACTCCTGCAGTAGTTGCCCAATCATCCGGCACCTCTTCACCACCACCGAGCCCCTGTCTGACCTCTTCCCTGAACCTCACACTACACTCTTCCTCCTTCAGTTTCCACCATCTTATTCTTCTTTCAACCCTTACTTTCCTCCTCTTCTTCTTCGCCTCCAAAACCATCTTACAGACCACCATCCGATGCTGTCTAGCTACACTGTCCCCCGCCAACACCTTACAGTCTCCAATCTCCTTCAGGTTGCATCTCCTACACAGAAGATAATCCACCTGTGTGCACCTTCCTCCACTCTTATACGTCACCCTATGATCCTCCTTCTTCTTAAAATACGTGTTCACCACTGCCATTTCCATCCTTTTAGCAAAATCTACCACCATCTGCCCTTCCACATTCCTCTCCTTAAAACCATACCTACCCATCACCTCCTCATCACCTCTGTTCCCTTCACCTACATGCCCATTAAAGTCTGCCCCAATCACCAATCGTTCTTTCCTAGGTACACCATCTACCACTTCATCTAATTCACTCCAGAATCTTTCTTTCTCCTCCATCTCACAGCCAACTTGTGGAGCATAGGCACTGATGACATTTATCATCATCCCTTCAACTTTCACCTTCACGATCATCACCCTATCAGAAACTCTCTTCACCTCCACTACGCTCTTACTGTACGCTTCCTTCAGAATCACCCCTACACCATTTCTCTTCCCATCCACACCATGATAAAACAGTTTAAACCCACCTCCAATGTTCCTGGCCTTACTCCCTTTCCACTTGGTCTCCTGAACACACAACACATCTACCTTTCTCCTCTCCATCATATCAGCTATCTCTCTCCCTTTACCCGTCATAGTACCAACATTTAAAGTACCAACCCGAACCTCTACTCTCCTACACTGCTCCTTTTCCTGCCGTCTCTGTAGACGCCTTCCTCCTCTCCTTCTCCTCCTTCGGCCAACAGTAGCCCAATTTCCACCGGTACCCTGTCGGCTAACGATACCTGTGGCGGTCGTTGTTAACCCGGGCCTCGACCGATCCGGTATGAAATTCTCATTTGTGATCCGCATATTTGATTTGGCACGTTTTACGCTGGATGCCCTTCCTAACGCAACCCTCCCCATTTACCCGGGCTTGGGACCGGCACTAAGAGTGAACTGGCTTGTGCCCCCCTAATGGCTGGGTTAAATAACATTAATAATAATAATAATAATAATAATAATAATAATAATAATAATAATAATAATATCATAAATTATTTTATTATTATTATTATTATTATGATAATGAAGATTGATGATGATGATGATGATGATGATGATTATTATTATTAATCAAATTATTATTTGTAAGAATAACTAGGAACAGGGGAAATAAAAGCTAGGATTAAGTTTCTTTGAGTTCGGTTTAGAGACGTGACTCATACATCCTTACCAATCACATTTTAATTGTTCATCGGCCACCTGTTGCTTCACAGCTGGTGGTGTCATTCGTTCATGCTAAAAGCCAAATGAAATGCATTCAGCCTGCTTTTGAGGCGCTGCTTCTACACAACACGTTTCACAAAAAAACCATCCTCACCAACTCAACTTCCTCTTCTGGGCAAGTTATAACACTCCAGGCAGTTATGTTCAGTCACTGACTTCTTACCAGCAACAGTACGTGTGTGTATCAGATTTGAATGACGTGGCCAGACCTGATAAGACCTGTCACATAGTTTGGATTGCTAATAATTCTCTAAAGGAAATCTACATAAGCACTTCTTGACAAGTGACATATTAGCTGTTTCTTTTTCCCAATAGCTGCTTTTTCCAATTTTAATTTCGTAATTTGATGTCAGGTTGATGGAACATCAGAGGGGTGAAGTAGATTATACTTAATACTTTATATGCTGATTTAGATTAGAATCATATGAATAATATTAGATAGAATAATAGGTTAACATTGTAGTGCAGTAGCTTTCTAGTACGTCATTGTGGTGATGTGACCTGCTCTTTCACGTAGTGTGATGGAATGGAAGGTAGCTTAATGGTTAAAGAATTGGATTCTGGATTGAAAGGTCATAGGTTCAAATCCCAGCACCATTAAGCTGCTACTGCTGGGCTCATGGGCAAGGACCTAACTGCTCAATTTTAATTCGGTCTGGATAAGGGTGTCTGCTAAATGTAATGTAGTGTCTTATACAGATACGTAATTACTGTACTGAAGTAGATACTTTACCTCATTTTCATTTTACTTTCTCTCATAAATGTTTTACACAAATATTTGTACTTTGTACTTTTTACATTTTCACACCAGGCTTGTTACTTTAGTTTTAATCTATTTGGTGACATGATCGATATTTCTTCTTCTCATTGCATGCCATTTTCAGCCAATCAACCTATTTCTTGTCATTGTGCAGTTTTTCAATCTACCACTGTTGTATGTTTTCCTGGTTATCACACACCACAGATGTAGGCTAGTTTACAAAGCTAACAATGAGCACGGCAGAAGGCAACAAGAAGTATAGCTAACGTAGATGAGACAGAGGGAATCAGAGATGTAAACATGACCGAAGCAGACACATTCCTGGTAACTATCAACTTTTCTCTGATTGTGTTCTATATGGTGGATGATACATTCATTAGGTTATTCAATAGGTATTCTTTTGTAGTAATTATGACTGTCAAAATGTAACACCTTAACAACGCGTTAATGCAAATTTATTTTAATGGCAGTCATTTCAGTAACGATCGGTTAATGCAGCACACCTTTCTTTTTGACCATTTAGATAAAAAATATTAACAAATAAATGAAAAAGAGGTGAAATTAAAACATTTAACGCAACACACATTTATTCGCCACGTCCTTTCTTTTCAGATATAAAAATAATAATAAACGCCACTGAGGAAAAGCAACTGGAACCAGAACGTAATTCTTAAAGGAGCTATAATTAATAATTACCATAATTAACAATTACCAACAACAAAAACACTAAAAAATGAACATATAACTATTGAAACTTGACATCTCAAAAGAAATTCAAAGTAAAGAATAATTTCAGAATATAATGTAAATAATTGAATACAGTGGAACCTCGGAGCTCGTGGCCTCAGCGCTCGCGACCTCGCATGCTCGCGACTTTCATTCCGACCGGCGACTCTCATTCAGATCGGCTCGTGAGCAACCGCGAGCTGCTCAAAACGATAGTTTTAACATTTCTAATCAAGGTTTATCTCATTAAAATTGTCTAATAATTAAGTGTTATGGAGTGAAATAGTGTTATTTACTCATTTAAATCGATTTCGTATAGTGTTCTTTGGGTTTTTACTGGGTTGGAAGGGGCGTATCAAAAGGTCGCGAAAATTCGGAACTCGCGACCGGTCTTGGTCCCTAACCCTCGCGAGCGCCGAGGTTCCACTGTAAATATAAAATAATTAATAGCAAAGGGAGGGATTTTGATTGAAATTAATATATTTCTAACATCTGTTAGTCTATTAAAACGTAAAAAATTAATTTAAGGTACATTTAAAACAGATAAAAATGTGCAATTAAGTTGTGATTAATCACAAGTTAACTTCACAATCATGTGATTAATTATAATTAAAAATGGTAATCGATTGACAGACCAAGTATAATTATTTCAATATTATGTGACATCCAGTTACCAGCGTGACACTAAAACAGGTAGTAGTAATGGCTAGTTTTTACTTAAGTACATATCAGAAACCAAAATGTTTTACTTTAACTTGAGAGAAAAGTGTAGTCAGTATTTAAACTTTTGCCTTTAAAGTATTAAAGTTTAGTCTTTAAAACATGAGTATCTGTACTTCTACTTAAGTAAAGGATGTGTGTAATTTTGCCATCTCTGTTCGGATATAAGATAAAATAAGACAAAAATTAAACAAAGATGACATGTTTTATGAAAACATAAAAGGTTTTAACACTACTATAACAGGGTATTGTATGTATTCTCTGGTCCTCATGTAAAATGTAAAATTAAAAGTCACGCAGTGTGTGTGTGTGTGTGTGTGTGTGTGTGTGTATATTGGTATTTTTTTGTTTTTGTTTTGCATGGAAGTGTAATTACTATGCTACATGTGCTCGCTACAACAATAAAGTAGGCCTAATTTATTATGTGGTGTTTTATGGAAACATATGACATAGTTGTGTATGTTGTGTTTGTGAATTGATTTTATTTTTAATTTTCTTTTGTTGAGTTTTTGATTGTTTGCACTCATCATTTCACATGAATGCAAATATGTGAAATTATGTGAGAATGAATTATGTTTGACATAAGAATTAACATGCCTACTGACACCAATAAAAATGTTATAAATGTTGGCATAGGCTTATGTCAGTTTCAATGAAGCGCTTATGTTATTTCATTTTTTTTTGTGCATCTTAAGATTTACATTTTGTACTTTTTATTTGTCTGGAGACTTTTTTTTCTCAGTTTGTTATAACGGGTTTATGCATGTGTCATGTAGCCCTAATAACACTCTCCTTGTGGTAAGTGATACCCTTTTGTTTTGCCATCTGCAGAAAACAAGAACAGATATCTACATAAGCCCTACCCACAAAGATCTCTCTATCCAGCCAATAGAAGAATTTAAACTGGGAAACAGACAAGGCAGTGGAAGGGAGGATGCAGGAAATTGCTGTGGATAATTCATTTTATCGTGCGCTTTGGCTTTTCATCAAAACACGGATTGAATAGAGCGTTGGTACTAGTCAGTGTGTCACTGTAATCTTCCTCTGTTATCAATGCCTTAGTGTGCTGCGCCCTCCATGGTGCGTGGTAAATAAAGAGGACACGTATTATCCGCCTTTGCCATAAAACTGTAGATGAACTTTCTGAAGGTTGCAATAATTCTTCATTATTGAGAAAGGCGAAACCCGTTAGTGTGCCCTCAGGTCTGGCAGTTTGCGTCATCGCTAGCCCGTGGCTAACTTGTTTCCTTACATCGCACAGCGGAATTATAAACCATCCCGACGCCTCCGCTGAACATAATGTGAATGAAGCTATTTGGCCAACAATTAAGCGATTGTTTCATCAGAAAAGTGACTTGGTTGAGACACTGAGCTCATTAGGCACACTTTGGATGGAAGGGAAAGGTGGGATTGGATGGTGTGTGTGTGTGTGTGTGTGTGTGTGTGTGTGTGTGTGTGTGTGTGTGTGTGTATGTGTGTGAGGGGGGGGTATGAGTCAGCCTGTATTCATTTAAATGTTAACATTGTCAGAATCTTTTAGAGAAAGAAGATGCCTCATAACTTTATTATAAAACCCAGAATGTCTCCCACAATAGCTTAGCCCAGGAGATGCTGATTAGCTGATTATCAATAAGAAATGACAAACAGGTTGGGGACAGGGGAGAGGATTGAGGCAGAGGATTAGTCAGGTTTTTCCTACTTTTCATGACAATTTGCCCTTTAGAAACAGATTACTAGTTTGTCTTCCATGTCACTGTCCTGTCTCTTGTTAGCATTTTAATGTAGTTAGTAAAACTTTCTGATAAATGAGAAAACCTGTATTTATGCCTCATTGTAAATGATAAACATTGTAATAAACTTTAATGTAATGCATAATAAAGCATGAAGAATATTAGGCAATGTTGAGGATTGAAGAAGAAGTGGTTGTCCAAGGAAACCTAATGTAGCAGATGAAAGATACATCATGCTTACTTCCCTTCAACATAGGAAGATTTTCAACATTGACATCAGCAAATAACTGGCAGAAACCAGTTGGACTCAAGTACACCCATCTACTGTCTGGAGAAGTCAAGCAGATGTGGTCTTCATGGAAGAAGTTTTGGCCACCACGGAGTCATGATCATTGAATCTGTCTGAGATAACATGAAGAGACAAAAGGATTTGAGGCAGCTTACACCCACAAACGCTCTGTGGTTAGTTCTCCAAGGTTGTTGGAACAACCTACCTGCCAAGTTCCTTCAAAAGCTGCCTACAAATATAGCTGAAGTGATGTTGAATTGACACCAAATATTGATTTGATTTAAATTTTATTTATATACACTATATGGACAAAAGTATTGTGCCACCTGACCTTTCCTGCCATATGTGGTTCTTCTCCAAAACTGTTACCACAAAGTTGGAGGCACACAATTGAATATTAAGTCTTTGGATGCTGTATAAACAAATTTTGTGTTCACATGAACTTGGAAACCCAAACCTGTTCCAGCATGGCAATGCACCTGTGCACAAAGTGAGCTCTATGAAGATACGATATACATGGTTTAGAGTTGAAGATCTTGAGTAGTCTGCTATAGAGGTCTGATCTCAACTCTACTGAACACCTTTGGGATGAATTGGAACACTGACTGCACCCCAGGCCTCCTCACGTCACCTACATCATATAGCCTAAGAATGATCAGTTTGCTGCTCTGGAGTATTCAGGTATGTGTTAACACAGTGCCAGGGAGAAAAGATATCTGCCATGATCTGATAAGCAATTGTTGCTGCACATCTGGGAAGGCATAAAATTTAATTTTTTTTTAAACAATATGAAGCTCATTATTCTAAAGTAAGGAAGATTATTCACAAGTTGAAGACATTTAAGGCACTGGCCAATCCTCCCATGAGTGGACATCCCAGTAAATTCACCCCAAGGTCAGGCCATGCAATGCTCAGAGAAATTGCAAAAATCCTAAACAACTCAGACTCTACTGGCCTTCTATTGACATGTTATATGTGAACATTCATAACAGTACTATTATAAAAAGACTGAAAAAGTATGGTTTGTTTGTTTGGTTTGCCAAAAGAAAACAGTGAAAGACAGAATCAAGGTGTTGCAAAGTCCTAGTCAATGTCCAGATCTCCACCTGAATGTAATGCTGTAGAAGAACCTTAAGAGAACTGTGCAAAATCAAATGCCTGCAAAACTTAATAACATGCGGCAACATTCAGCAAGGATGTGAGAGACTGTTAAAGTCATACAGAACACAATGACTTTATATTGCTGCAAAATGTAGTTCTTCAAGCTACCAAATCACAAGTTGTAAAAAGTTTTTCACATGTTGTTTCTCCATTTCTGCTTGATTTTTGTAAAAAAAAAAAATTATAATAATAAGACCATGTAATATGCCATGTGTGTTTGTTTATCTGAGGTTGTATGTCCCTTATTCTAAAACTTGAATATATATAAACTTGTGTATATATATATATATATATATATATATATATATATATATATATATATATATATATATATATATATATATATATATATATATATATATATATATATCTATCAAATCTGATACAATTTCACACAGAACCCAGAAAAATGCACTGGACAAAATTATTGGCACCCTTAACTTAAAAAATAACTGAAATCAATCGCTTCCCATTGTCAGGGATACACCTGCCTTGCCCCCCTCGGCGGCTGTCATGCTGCCGCTCTCTCTGCCACTCCCGGGTATGATTAACTACAGACACCTGTCTCTCGTTACGGCTTCGCCTACATAAGCCTCCGTTCCCGACATCACTAGTGTCGGACCTACTTTATGGCTATGGTGACCGACCCCTGGTTCCAAGTGTAATTACTATATTGCCCACACCTGTTACTTGCCACAGTTAAATACAAATTACAGGATCATCACATGCTTGAAAATCAATTATTTCTAATTCTAATTATTTCTATTTCTAATTTTGGCAAGGTGACAATAATCTTGTCGAGTCTATTTTTGTTCTCTGTGAAATCTTATCAAGTTTGACTTTTCTTCTTTGTTTTTTTTTTTTGTGTTGCTGCAGTGCAAACAAGAACAATAAGCACATGAATATTAAAACATTTGCAATTGAAACAATTTTCTGAGAGAAGTGTTGCATTTATTGACAGAATTGCAAGGGAGCTGATGTTTTCTGGCAAGATTTGTATATACATATATACATGATTATACACACACATTTTCTTATCCCTCAGCAAAGTGACCAGGCCATTCTAGGGCCATAGATAAGGCTCCACTTTATAGAGCTACTCACCATGTGACGCTATGAGCCTTTTACACAAAGCTCGGTCATCTTGCCAATCAAGAAATATAGGCATTATCAAGCACATACAATAAATAATCCACTAAATACTTAATCCACAAATGAACATTTTCTCAGTGAATTTCTTTTTGAGCTAGCTTCCTTGCTAACAATTCAATAACATTTAGCTATTAGGTTAATAGAATGAAAGGGCACAAAAAAAAAAAAAAACAACATTTATTTAAATCAAAGTCAGCTGTCAAGGTGATCACATCACATGCATAACATCAGAACCATATATTTAACTTTGCCATTCCATATGTATTCAAATCACAGGTATAGTACATTTTAATGTTATAACAATCTGGTTTTCATATCAGTATATGTTTGGTACACAATACAGAGAGTCTTTTCACATTTCATTTATTTATTTGTTTGTCATTAACTGTGATTTGGCTTATTAAGGCACATCACCACCATTTTGACACCACATGTACATTCAGCTGCAAAGAATACTGTCATTGTGCTGTATTGTTGTTTATCATGACCTAATGTCAAGCAAGCATCTTAGTCACATGACATCAGAATTGGTGTTCTATTATGTCAGGTGATGCCAATTGTAAAAAAAAAAAAAAGTCTTCATCTCCTGCAAAGGAGGTTTCCAGCTTAACGGTCAGAGAAAGCACACAACCTTAAAGCTGATTCAGTGAAGTGGAAAGGCTTTGTGACATGAAAGACCTGCACTTGCTTCTGGGAATGGTTCATTTCATTTCCCACCGATTTTATCCAGGTGAACTTTGACCTCTGATTTGACAAGCTATGGTCTTGTGAATCAATAAAAATCAAGAAGGCAACAGGACTGTGGTCTCTTTGGTTAGGAGAAATACAGCTTAGTATCAGACATTTGCCTTGCTGTTTTTTCTTACTGTTGCTGCTGATGTTGATACTGATGACCCGTGTCTGCATGCAGCCTCGTTCACCTGAAAATCTCTGCTACTGGTGATGATTGTGCAGTTCACTCAACTCTCAATCACTGAGAAATTAATAAAATCAGTTTGTATAGCTTTCATATACAATGTGTATCTTACTACACCTCAGTGGATGTGAGCCGCAGACCACTCTTTCCAAACATGAAAGTGTCTCTGGACCTTTCCTGGTATTCCCTCCCTCTCTCCCTGTGTCATTCCTTCATTTGTTCCTTTCCTCCCTCTGTCATTCCTTCCTTCTTTCCCTCTCTCCCTCTTTAATTTCTTTCTTTCTTCCTTTCCTCCCTCCCACACTCTTGCACTACCTTATTCCCTTCCTCTTTCCTTCCTTCCTTCCTTCCTTCCTTCCTTCCTTCCTTCCTTCCTTCCTTCCTTCCTTCCTTCCTTCCTTCCTTCCTTCTCTCCTTTGGTCCTTCCTTCTTTTCTTCTCTTTGCAAGCATTCCTTCCTCAGTCCTTCATCCCCTTCCTCTTTCCTTCCTTCCCTTTCTTCCCCAGTCCTACTCTTCTTCCTTCCTTCCTTCCTTCCTTCTCTTTGCAAGCCTCATGCATTTTAATCAAGAATTAATTAATTAGCAAATTGTCATACCTATTTTGAACATATTTACAGTAGGCTTGCTACTTCCAGCAATTATTGTCATTGGTGGCAGTTTAACATTAGTGCTTGTGTAACATTAACAATCCACAGCTTCACTAGTAGATTAACACTTTAATGACTGCAGGATTTGAATAATCAGACAAACTAAAGCCCAGCAGTTACAATTTCCTTCTTCCTACCTTTTATATTCCCTTTTTGTTTGTAATTCCAAACAAAGCTTACCAGGGGTATGTGGCCTAATGCTGTAAGGTCCTCAAAGTTGCTGGTAAATTGTACTGTGCAAATGCAAAAACAAAACAAACAGCAACCAAAAAATACAGCTAGTGTAAAAAGAACCTGAATAGCTTAATTTCATACAAAGCACAAACATGAACACTGTTCATGTTTGTGCTCTAGGCGTTATTGCTGGACTAATTGCTGACTGAATCATTTTCTCAAGTCAAATCATTCAAGAAATGTGTTGTCTAATACTGTGTTGAAGAGGCAGTTGAAGAGTTTTGTAAATAATACTGATCATACGCAATTGGATGCAGCAATTAGCTTTATAAACACTCTCCTCTTAGCCCAGCAGTGGTGTTTGAAACAGGACCCGGGTAGGCTCGAAAAATTAATTGGTGCATGTACATGTGTACACAAGACCCTGTGTTTTTTTTTTTTTTATATTCAAATCTTCCACTCAATAATGGTTGATGAGAGTCATTTCTGGCTGCACTGAAGAAAACTTGCTGTTGTAAAATCAGCTGGCCAGGTCGTATTTTCTCTATAGTCTGTGGTACATTTCACATTATTACCTGAGCAGCCAGACAGCATGAATTCGATTCTAAGAAATAAAAAGAGAAAGAGTGTGATCATGGCTGCCTGTAGAGGTTTTTTAAGCACCGATAATCAACACCACACTTCACAGGGGTAGAATTTCACACCATTCGGGTTGAAGCTCACTCTTTCCTAGTGTTCGGAAATATAGACTGGTCTAGTTATTTTCAAATTCAGATTCTGTATCATTCTTATTGTTTCTTGTGTTGGAAAGTTTACAGTGTAATCTGTTGTATGTAGAAAACAATGTAGAAATATAAAGTACAGTCAATAAAAATTATGCAGTAAATTGCTAAAACATGAATAGCAATATGACACAATTACTTATTCAACTGCATATATTATAATTATAATGGACTGCACTAGATGCTTTATGGAATTAATGACGTTAAGCGTGCAATATTTATTATATGAGCCATTTGTTAAATAGCTCATATATCAGTGCGTGTTTTAAACATGCTTTCTTTCTTTCTTTCTTTCTTTCTTTCTTTCTTTCTTTCTTTCTTTCTTTCTTTCTTTCTTTCTTTCTTTCTTTCTTTCTTTCTTTCTTTCTTCCTTCCTTCCTTCCTTCCTTCCTTCCTTCTCTCCCTCTGTTCTTCCTTCCTTTCTTTGTTCCTTACTTCCTTGCTTCCTTCATTCTTCATTCAAGATCCAAAGTTCAATGCCTTATCCAAAAAACTATCACCTTCCCTTCTTCCTAAAACTGACATAAGACGACTTCTTAAGCTTGTTTAAGATTTACTCAATTTCCTGATTGGGTCCCTAATTTGTCTTGGATCTCCATTGAAGACCAGTAGCATGCATGCTTCATTAATAGACTCTGCTGAACTATTTTTTCAAGACATTTTGTGTCTTTTGTCTGTTGCAATAGTTAGATATATCAGTGTGGTAACTGGTAACCAACATAGTGTTTATTATAAAACAGTGTTACTCTCCCCTGTCCCTGCATCACATCCACCCCTAATGTAACCAGTTCTGGGGAACCTGGGGGTTCCTAAACATGGTGGAAACAAGTGGAACGGTTTATTAGCTGGCACAGGCTAGGAACAGACACTGGAATTGTCTTGGTGGAAAAGCAGCATGATCCGCACCTATCTCAGTGGTGGACAGTAAAGTAAATTTGTTATTGTAATTATTGGGCTTTTTCACGTATCTCTACTTTACTAAAGTATTTCCATTTGGGGAAACTTTTACTTCCACTTCACTACATTTCAATGTTAAATATCCAAGTCAAAAGTCATTTCTTTTTATTTATGAGTGGATAAAATAATGTAACTGGTCAGATTCGCAGCAAGTTTAAACTTGGTTTGATCGCAGTTTGGTGGTATCCACTTAACATGAAAAACAGTTCAGCATCAGTTTAACAGCATGCACAACATTTTAAGAGGAACAAATGGTGGAAGTTATAATCCTGACTCTTACTTAACACAACACCTGTGGCCTCATTTGCATGATTTCTGTGAAGTAGTTGAAAATAACTTTTATCTATTACTGTCTTTTAATAGATATTAATCAGTGTTTGGTCCCTGGTGGTCTAGTGGTTAGGATACGGCGCTCTCACCGCTGCGGACCGGGTTCGATTCCCGGTCAGGGAACCAACCCCAGCCATTAGGGTTGCACAAGCCAATGCACTCTCAGTGCTGGTCCCAAGCCTGGATAAATGGGGAGGGTTGCATTAGGAAGGGCATCAAGCGTAAAAACATGTGCCAAATCAAACATGCGGATGATCCGCTGTGGCGACCCCTAATGGGAGAAGCCGAAAGAGATTTGATTTATTAATATGATTCAATTAATAGACTGGTGTGTTGAGAGTAACATTAGAGTCTTTTCACATAAACTGAGTTAATTAAGAAAGAGTCTTATGAAAAAAATTATAATAGGATCATTTACTTTTATATTTTACTTAATTGAAAGTTTAAAGGGAGCACTTTTACTGGAGTAATACTTTACTGACTCTACTTTAACTCAAGTACATGGTTTGTGTACTTTATCCACCACTGCCATATTCCTTGGATAGACTTCAGAGCTCCAGAATCTGAACCAGTATAAACCACATATTGAAGATCGAAATTTTATTAGTCCTGAGTTTGGTTTATTGTTAGACATTGTCTTCTTTTATTGTGGTCTAAATTTCATAGGAAAAGTCTTGAAATTGTAAATGCAATATATTTAGATGGAATATTTGGGGTTTGTTGGAGTTGAAGAGGTGAAAATATTTCTCTCTCTCTCTCTCTCTCTCTCTCTCTCTCTCTCTCTCTCTCTCTCTCTCTCTCTCTTTCTCATTCACCTGCTGTGAAGAGAGCTGACCGTGCAACATCTCCGCCTAACGTTTCACCTGATCAATTATTCAGATAGGCACTATTGGCCGTATGTCAGAGGCTGCGGCGTGCTGACAGACTTGATATTCGTCACCTTTTCAGTCTGGCTCCTGAAGAAACCGCACTTGTTTTCATTCTCTCTCTCTCTCTCTCTCTCTCTCTCTCTCTCTCTCTCTCTCTCTCTCTCTCTCTCTCTCTCTCTCTCTCTCTCTCCCCCCCCACATCCTGCACTCTTTCTCTCTTTCCTCTTCCTATAGCCGGTTTTTCCTCTCTACTTTTAGTATCAGTGACCCACTCTGGCCCTGAATGCTCTTTGGGGATAAACAAACACTGACGTCAAACAGCAGTTGAAGAGTTATGTAAAGACACAACTTAATGGGCATCATGGTGCCATACTGTAAATCAGTTTATGACACACACACACACACACACACACACACACACACACACACACACACACACACACACACACACACACACACACACACACACACACACTCATTCATCTTTTTTAAGAAAGAAAAAGGTGCAGGAAGAAGCCATGCTCCATTCAGATACCAGAAAAAGAATCTGACACATACAGTCCCCACTGTGTATAAAAAGACAGTGTGCGTCTTTACTGTGCTTATCCGAGACACAACCTACGCAATACACACTGAATTTTAAACTAGCCTGCTATTTTTATTCAGTTAAATATATATTTTGGTGGCAACTTAAAACCTGGAATAGTTTGGGGGTGTTTATATCAAGCTGAGGAGAGAAAACGGGGAACAGTAAGTGCCAGGCAGTTTTTTTTTTTCTTTCCTGTTTTTTTCTTTTCTTTTCTTTTTTTTAAGGCTGTTGCCTGTGAACTACAAATTTCCAGCTGAACAGATTGTGACGACACAGCAACAGCTGGCTACGTCAGTCCTTGGTAACAAATCCTGATGCTAAATTCGGCTCCCAGACTTTATTTCTGTTCCACACTAAAGTTAGAAAGTCTAAAGTTGTTGTGTTTTCAGGAACCCAAAAAGTCACCTTTATAGGTGCATTGTGAATCTTAATATAAAAAAGCACATGCGAATATATACGCATATAAAAAGATAAAATAAAAACATACATGTGCTTTTTTCTGATATCTGCATGCAGGATGTTTTTGTGATATTCTGCTGATGCAATCAGGGATAAAATGTCTCCTAGCTATCGTTGATATTATTTATAGTGCAAAGACATGAGATGTTTTGCATTTTGCATCCAAAAATACTCACACTCTTGCAGGAGACATATGATACTGATGGAAACTGAGATGTGAGCGACGAGCAGTTGCAGCACAGCTGTGGGTGTTTATGTGTGCGTTGGCTGTGTGCTGTTTTGGAATCGACTGCAGCAGAGGGAATTCTGCTCCTACCTCACTGCTTTATTTGGGCTGCTGCTAGCTTTGTGAATGGACCTTTGTGCCCCTCCCAACATTCAGGTGCTGCACTCTGATTGGCCGACACACCTCTGCATGCCAACTGCGACATCAGAGCTCCATTAATGCCCTTTTGTCTCACTTTTTTTCCCATATATCCTTCATCCTGTGTGGCTTTGTCTCCATGTCTTTTTTCTCACAATCAACCTATTTGTGTGTTTATGTGTGTGCAAGCATGTGAGTGTGTGTGTGAGAGAGAGAAAGATTATAAAAAAAATTGTGAGGGAAGGATCTTAAAAAAGATTAGAAAGGAGCCAGGCAGCCTGAAGAAAGAGGTCTGCATCACATACAATATTCAAATGGATCACTAACGTCAGCACATCAATAATTAACGATGGTTATTCATAGCCGAGGAGGAAAAAAAAAATCAATTGATAAATCACACATTCACCCTGACTAACTTTAAACAGACTACGAGGCCATTTGCGTGTTTTTCTCCTAATTATGACGGCCAGGAGAAGGAAGAAGGGATGCTTCACACGATACACACCCCACTTTCTAAATATAGTTTCATTGCAATTGCCCACATGCCAAAATCAGGGTGCAGCCCTCTGCCTATAGCGATGTCAAAAGGCAGAAAAATAGCTGACATAACACACATAGCTTTTGAGTCACACACTCCTATTATAGGCGAACTATTTAGGAATGATGAAGCGTGTCTCCCGAATTCTTCACTTCATTATTCACACATGGACTTCTGATCATATTAACACGTTCCCGCTCCTCGCATGAGTCGGAAAAGATGAGCTGAGCAGAGACGGGGTGGACAGAATGTTCGAGGTGTGTGAAGGCAGACAAGTAGCCGCAGAATCACATTCCACCCACTTCCAGAGTCCAAACACAGGCACGGAAAGGGAGAGAGATAGAAAAAAAACGTTTCATTATTGTCTTGAAAAATTTAAGCATATTGTGTAACAAAGATCATTGACGAAAATACCATGTTATACGATCGCATGCAAAACTATTTGATACGTTAACATGTATGTAAACAAAGGTATGATGCTACTATAAGATAACTTACATTTTGACATGAAGAATTCGAATAAATAACATTTTTTGTTATCCAGAATTCATTTATGTCAATTGGAATTTAAAGATGCACACTTTTTAAATGTATTAAGAACCTATTATCCAATCAGCCAATTACTTAGCAGCAGTGCGATACATACAATTATGTAGATACAGGTCAGGAGCTTGAGTTAATGTTCATATCAAACTCCATGTTTGGCAAAAATATCCATGGCTTTGATATTACAGTTACATGGTTACTGGTGCCTCATGACTGGTTGGAGTATTTCAGAAACTGCTTATCTCCTGGGATTTTCCAGTCTCTAAAAGAATATATAGAATAGTGTAAAAAATAACAAAAATCTTCCAATGCTTGGCAGTTCTGTAAGCAGAAATGTCTTGCCGATGTGACAATTCAGAGAAGTGACATATTAGTTCAGACTGACAGGAAGGCTATTGTACCCCAAATAACTACTCTTTACAACCATGAAAAGCATCTCAAAATGCAAAATACACCAAACCTTGAATGGAGGATGGGCTACAAGTGATAATGAGTACACTAGTTCCCTCATTTATCAGCTAAGAACAGGAAACTGAAGTTTGCAGTAAAGCCAGGAAAAATCAAAACCTGGGCAGTGAGCATATGTAGAACCCCAAACATTTAAGTGTCTGCATTCTGGGGGAAACCCATTAAGGTTTTATGATGTACCTTAGATTTAGGTGATTATTTTCACTTTATCACAAATAGTATAGGCAGACAGTTGTATTTTATGTCTTTGGATGTGGTAATATTTTATTTTCCTTTATGGGTGCCACTTTGGGCCCCACCAGGGCAAGACCCCAACTGAATCATATGGCCTCTGTCTACAGTACTCAGGACCCACGAGACACGTCTGGAAAAGCCTGCCAGGCCGCCAGATAGTCAGGGTATCAGTCTCTCAAGACTGACCTCTGGTAAGCCTAGAGCCAGAGCAATGCCCTGATGCAGCTCTAGGGGCCTCCAGAGAGGTGGCGACCCCCCCCCCCCCCGCCCCCCACATCCTCTGTGTCTCTGCACCTCACGGTGCTGCGAGGTGTTGGGTTGTGATGGGTGGTGGCTCCTTGAAACCCGTCGACGACTGCATTAACAGCGGCACCAGCTGTACCAGGGGCGTCCAGTAGCAAAAGCCTTATCCCTCTCAGAAAGATCAGACAGGATGAGCCAAATGTGTCTCTCAATAGAAACAAGGGTGGCCATGGACCTGCCAATGGCTTTAGTGGTCTCTTTGGGCAAGGTCCAAAGCACAGCGGAGTTCATGAACTTGCTAACCATGTGATACAGATCAGCCTGAGAGGCCTGCAGTATAGTCATGGTGTGCAGACAGCCTGCGGTTCTCAGGGGCTTAGTGGGCAGCGCTGGGGCTTTGAGAGTTCACCTGGGAAGAGATAGCTAGCCAGTGTCTCTTCGATCCGTGGCATCGCCCCATAACCTCCCTCTAACTATAACAATTGGACACCTTGATGTGCAAGAAACGCAAGCCCCAGCGTGAAGGCAGTGATGCGGGTTCGTCAAGCTAACTAGGCAGACAAGCCTTCTGCTGATTAGCCAGCCAATTGATCTCGAGCTTGGCAACAGCACAGGTCACTACCTCTAAGAGCTCTTTGAAAAGGACTGCCTGAGGGGTAGTCTTAGGGGTCCGCAGATCTCCATCCCCCCCTTCTCAGAGGAAGAGAGGCAGAACTGAGTGCTCTCCTTGCAAAGGGAAAAAACGTTGGCAGGTGAGGGAGGCAAAAAGGACTAACCCATCTTCAACCCCTTTACGAGGTCTACTTGTGAGCCCCAGGTCCTTGAACGCAGCTTTGCCTCGCTAAAAGCGGGGCCAGAACCATGAGCACCTTTTTTCAAAGAGTGCTCTCTGGGAGTGGAGCATTCCATATAAGCAAGCGCTCTGTGTTTGTTGGTCTGGTAAGTTAGGAGAGTTTTTACCTTCTTTTAGCGTGAAAGCAACCAAGAAGACGAAGCACTGCATTTGTCCCTGTGTTCCTCCTTGCCCCCACTATATCAGGGGGGAAAAGCACAAGTTATGTGTTGCTTTTCAAAGCAGTGCTTCGTCTTCTTGGTTGCTTTCATGCTAAATGAAGGTAAAAACTCTCCTAACTTACCAGACAAACAAACACAGAGCGCTTCCTGAACAACAGAAGCTAGCACTGGTTTCACTCCATGTGCTTTTAAGCTTCCTAGTCATGACGTCACCCGCCGTTGATGCCACGCTTTCCATTGGACTGATTATACACATGATTCAGAGCGTGGACAATGCAGAGGTGCACCTTCTTTTTTGACACAGCTTGAGTTCCTAAAGGGAACTAATTTAATCTACTTCAACTCTATTCTTGATAATCTATTTACATATGCCATATTTTAAACAACAAGCATTTAGATCGCCTGGCTCACAACCTCTGAAAGTTCTCTCTTATAACACTCCGGTGGTCATCGAGGTTACTCTACTGTTTTCCTGCTGAAGCAAGAATCAAATTCAACAGTCGTGCCTTGGCATCAAAGACATCTGCACTGCATGGTCTGCTATTCAACTTCATGGTCCATTGTTTATTCCTTTCTGAGATTTAAACATGCTCAAAGCACAAGGTATTGTTGCTTTAGCCTACCAGCTAAACTAGTATGAAATGAGCCAATAACCTAGTGGTGGAACAAGCTTGATCCTTCTTTTTGGAACAACTAAAAGAAGTGTGTATGCTACTCTATCCACAAAAGACCTTCTAAAGACTTTCCGTTTCAGACATTATCCAGTGTAATACCTACTTTGTTCTGCTCTAGCTCTTAATGTACCAAGTACCCATGGTAATACTTTTTTTAAATGTTATTGTATTATTACTGCTTGTGTGGTGCTTTCAATGTCCCTGTGGGTTTGTGCATGATTCTCTGGTTTCCTCCTACTTCCCAAAAATCCACAAAAATCTAGTCTCTTGACTCTAAATTGCTCCTGATGTGAATATGCTTGTATGATGCCCAGAAATAGTTTAATATCCAGCCCAGAGTGTTTTCTGTCCTCCTGCCCATTGTTCTTGGGATAATCTTCTTTTCATACCACATAGACCACTAGCATTTTTCTCTTACCTTCCAGGTTATAAATACTTGCAAATTCACTAGATGCTGCACCTTTGACTATTTGCATGAATTGTAAGTTGCTCCAGATAAGAGTCTAGACCAGAGACATCTGGTCAATTATTTTTAAAATTGGTGTTATAAGTTAAATGAAAAATAGCTAAACATTGGTAACATTGTGTACCACCTCATTTAGCATAAGAATATTGATTGTATCAACTTTCATACTTTTAGGATTCTTTAATTCCAAGTTATACCAGTAGTTTGAGGCCAAAATTCATTTTGTAATTACAACATTGATTGAAAAGTGTTGTGTTATTCACTATGCCAAAATTGCACAAGATTGAAGAATTTCATTAATTGCAGGTGCATGCATTGTATATTTAAGAGCACTTTTGCACAGTATATGAGAGTTGTGGTGGTGTACTGACTTGGCACTGGTGGTGCATTTGCAAGCGTTGCGCTAGCAGATTTATCATTGGGAAATAGAGCGGGGCAGCTTGGCAGGAAGCAGCAATGAAAACATACATCCAAATGAATGAGTGTCAGTGATTAATCTTGCACCACCTAAACCCCATATCTCTCCCCCCACCCCCCCACCCCCCAATCCACCCCGCATCCAGGAGCATGCCGTAACTCATTCCATAAACTTTGTGGGGAAACGATAAGCTACGCGAGTAAATTACACCACGAGGTAATGTGACTGAACTGCTGCTAAGCCCGCGAGTGATGAGACGAGCCCAGGAGTGGATGAGGGTCCTGATTTGTGGAGAATCTGGCCTATTACCATAAATCGGGCCTAAGCAGGGATTTTCGTGATGACACAGACCATCGCTCTTCCTGCAGCAGGGCTAAGTGTTTTCAAACTCACCTTTAGGGAAATGCATAAACCACAAAAAGTTTGCAGGAACTTTACAATAATGATATGAGAGTTATGTGTCCCAACAAGCATTCAGGGTCCGCTTCAATCACTTAAACGTGAGCCTGGCTAAACACATGCAGTAACAGGTGTCAGTGTGTTTTCCATGACATGTCATCTAGCACTTAAAGCAGATTGCTTAGACATTTTGCAACCTTTAACAAGCTGCTCAAGCACAGATTCATGTAGTTTTTGATGAAGACTTTGAAGTTGACTCGTTCACTCTTCAATCTCTGATTTCTCAAGCCACAGATGGGCGGCTGAAAGCTCTGACTAAGTGCTGAGGACAGTTCTGTTCGATTGAATGTCAGTCTCTGAGTGGACTTTCAGGTTTAGATTTTTTTCTTCTCCCTTTACTTGTACTTGTTTGTTTTTTTTTTTGTTTCTGAGAGCCCATGATGAGGTGGTGATGAGGGCCTATAGGTGTACAACTTGCTAATTCGCAGAACGGACTGCGAAGCACATTTTCAGGTGCCAGATTTGCCGAGCCCTCCATTAGAGAGTGGAAGACAATAAAAAGACTGACGCACACATGACATGCGAGCGTCGTGTCTTGCGGTTAACAAGAGGTCAGGAGAACGGAGCTGCAGTGCACTCGTGTTCACTCGAGTTAAAACTGAAACGTCAATGCCGGATTGAATTTAGAACATCGAGAGCACACAGTCTTGGTAGTGGCTTGGGCTGCCTTTGCCTATGTTAGCCTGTGTGCACCTGTCAGTTAGTATATATGTATGTGTATTCAAAGTGTGTGTGTGTGTGTGTGTGTGTGTGTGTGTGTGTGTGTGTGTGTTTGTGTGTGTTTGTGTGTGTATGTGTGTGTGTGTATGTGTGTGTGTCTCAAAGAGTGCTACTCTACAATTTGTCCTGTGCATAGCTTGTCGAGCAGAGGAAGATGAGCAGAAAGAGAAGAGTCGAGCTTGTGAGGGAAGAAGTGCGTAATCCTCATTTATTATTGATGCAAAGGGAGAGAAAGAGAGACAGAGGGAGGGAGTTTGAGAGAGAGGGAACTGCTTAATGTCGGAGAGAAGAGTGATTTCTCCCCCTACTGACTAAAGCACAGTTCAGTACCCGCACGTCTCATATCCATCCTCACTCACACACACACACACACACACACACACACACACACACACACACACACACACACACACACACACACACACACACACACACACTCAGACGTATACATACAGAGCATGCCACAGCGGTCAAAGAGAGGGGAAAAAGAAAAAAAAAAGGTTGCGAGATGATAATAAACAGTAGCGGAATGGAGTGCTAATCATCCTAAATATGCATAGCTGTAAAAATAACTTTTGTTTGGATTGAGCTATGCTGCTTTGTATAATTGAACTACAATTTTGGATCCTATAACCTCACCTCAACAGTGTAAGCAAAGCTACAAACGCAGATATGTTCTGAGAAAAGGGCGCCAACATTACTTTACTCAGTAGACAGCTGTTTATTCTTGTAACTTACAGCACTGTTTTCACTGGATTGCAGAGGCCGGTGGTGTTTTCTTGGTCACAATGGCAATCGTTTCACCAGTAAAACTCCAAGCATGGCATAAAATGCCCACAATGGAGCAGCACGTTATTATTTAGTTGGTTTGTGGGACGTGTTTTCTAGACTTTTAGCTTCTGTAGCCACTGATAGAGGACTAGAGATAGAGTGCAAAGTGTAAATACAGGTTTGCTGCTGGCTGCACAAATATCAGGGGGAAGATGTGGGAGGACAATTGTAGATATGAAATTGGAAGATGGAGGGGCTTCAGAGTGGTGCACTAGAAAAGTGTTCCCCCTATTGTCCATCCCTACTAGATTAAGTTGGCATTTTCAAGATTCAAACTTGTGATCTACTGATGATCCTCCAAATCCATCTGTGACCAAGAGCCAATCGAACAACTCTAGAAAGGAGGAATGACGTTCTCTCTCTTACAGTAGCCCAACACCGGTGTCTATGTGCTCATGTATGTAAATAATGTAATTAATGTAGAGACGTACCAGCGCCATTTGGATTCCACTTCATGTAGGGTTTGGACATTGGACCTCTTTAAGTGTTTAAATGCTCTGGCATGGAGAAGGTAGTGTTGGATCTATGATGATCTCAAATGTTGAGCTATTTTATGAGTTGCTTAGTAGCTCCTGGTTCCATAACGTCAACTAACTGTATTACACGGTAGAAAGGACATTAGTCCCAATCTTACATTCATTCAAGATAATGAAATTATCATAATAAAATAATAAAAAAAGATATAAAAAAATAAAAAAATAAAAACATAAATAAAAAAAATATATATATATCTTTTTTAATTAGTAGAACATATATTCATCAACATGACATAAACAACTGATAATGTAGAAAACAGCAGGCAATTGTACACAATCGATTAAATGAACGTACAAAAGCATTCACAATTTGATCAAAGCAACAAGAAATGTTCTTATGATGAGCACAAATGACTAAATGATATGGAGGTTGAACAAGTAGTTTTGAGAATTTCATTTCTGATCTAAGAAACACTCCAAAGCAACTGAGAAAAACTTTAAACTATTTTTTATGTAAATGTGACTTGAATTGATGAATTGTGCAGATGATTCTTGAATGTCATTAAAGAAGGCGATTGAACGGCATCAGATCAACCAATAATCAACTAGTTCTTTAAAACAGGTCAAAGGTGAATCTTGTTCAAATTCAATTGGAGAGTGAATACAGACAGAGCAAAACAAAGAATTACACATTTTGAAAATAGATGAACAACTAAGAAACAACTGAACACTTGTATAATACAGGAAAAGTGTGAATCTAGACAAACTAAGGATTTTGAGAAAAGTACAGGCTTTTGCAAAAAATCCAATATTATGTGCTGTTTGTACACATTGTTTTGAGAATGCACTTACTGGTTTGCAAATATTAAGGATGATCCAAAGCAGCTGAGAAATACTGTAAGTTTAGCCTAATGGTTTATTAGATGGTCAGATATAGCCAAGAGTATAAATATAAAAGATGATCCCTTTAACAGGAAAGGGAGCATGACCATTTCGAAGCCCTTGAAGGATAAAATGTGTTTACAGTTGATGTGATAAAGAACAGACAAAGCAGAAGACATGAGAAACAGTGTGCAATGATTGAAGTTTTAATTCAAATTAACTAAAAAAAAACGAACTAAAAAATTAACTATAAGTTATATTCAACACTTATTAAATTTCCATTTTTCCCCTTTTTAGTCATTGTTATTTTCATATTTTCTGTTTATTATTCAAAATAAATAAATCTGACAAAGCATTTTTTGAGGTGTTTTTCAGATTTATTTATTTGTAATTATCCGAGGATCTATACACGCATGTCTGTCTGCTGATCAGTGTTGGTGTGCCAGTGTGGAGTGTTTGTACTTTGATTCTAACATGAAAAGGCACTTCCATCCCCACGTAATACTTTCTATAAATACCATGATGACATCAAACAACGTTTATTTCGGTTGGGTAGTTTGCATCAGCCTGGGCTTGTTTTTTTGGGGTCAACTGAAAACATGCACATCTTTTACTGATTAGTAAGAGTGTTTAGCAGAGTGTGTGAGTGTTGAGCAGTGTGTATGAGTGTTTAGCAGAGTGTGTGAGTGTTGAGCAGTGTTTATGAGTGTTTAGCAGAGTGTATGTTTGTTGAGAAGTGTGTATAATTGTTGAGTGTAAATGATTGTTGAGCTTTATGTATCAGTGTTTTACAGTGTGTATGTGTGTTGTGCAGTGTGTATCAGTGTTGTGCAGTGTGTATGTGTGTTGTGCAGTGTGTATGTGTGTTGTGCAGTGTGTATGGGTGTTGTGCAGTGTGTATGAGTGTTGTGCAGTGTGTATGGGTGTTTAGCAGTGTGTATGGGTGTTGAGCAGTGTTGTATGATTGCTGAGCAGTGTGTATGGGTGTTGAGCAGTGTCTATGAGTGTTGAGCAGTGGGTATAAGTGTTGTGCAGTGTGTATGTGTGTTGTGCAGTGTGTATGGGTGTTGTGCAGTGTGTATGAGTGTTGTGCAGTGTGTAAGAGTGTTGAGCAGTATGTATGAGTGTTGTGCAGTGTGTATGAGTTTTGTGCAGTGTGTTGAGCACTCATATACATACATACTAATGTAAGAGTGTTTAAGCAGTGTGTATGAGTGTTGTGCAGTGGGTATGATTGCTGAGCAGTGTGTATGAATGCTGAGCAGTGTGTATGAGTGTTGTGCAGTGGGTATGATTGCTGAGCAGTGTGTATGAATGCTGAGCAGTGTGTATGAGTGTTGTGCAGTGTGAATGAGTGTTGTGCAGTGTGTAAGAGTGTTGAGCAGTATGTATGAGTGTTGTGCAGTGTGTATGAGTTTTGTGCAGTGTGTATGATTGCTGAGCAGTGTGTATGAGTGTTGTGCAGTGTGTATGTGTTGTGCAATGTGTATGAGTATTGTGCAGTGTGTATAATTGTGAAGTGTAAGAGTGTTGAGCAGTGTGTATGATTGCTGAGCAGTGTGTATGAGTGTTGAACAGTGTATTTGAGTGTATGAGTTTTGTGCAGTGTGTATGAGAGTTGAACAGTGTATTTGAGTGTATGAGTGTTGTGCAGTGTGTATGATTGCTGAGCAGTGTGTATGATTGCTGAGCAGTGTGTATAAGTGTTGTGCAATGTGTATGAGTATTGTGCAGTGTGTATAATTGTGAAGTGTAAGAGTGTTGAGCAGTGTGTATGATTGCTGAGCAGTGTTTATGAGTGTTGAACAGTGTATATGAGTGTTGAGCACTCATATACATACATACTCATGTAAGAGTGTTTAAGCAGTGTGTATGAGTGTTGTGCAGTGGGTATGATTGCTGAGCAGTGTGTATGATTGCTGAGCAGTGTGTATGAGTGTTGTGCAGTGTGTATGAGTGTTGTGCAGTGTGTAAGAGTGTTGAGCAGTATGTATGAGTGTTGTGCAGTGTGTATGAGTTTTGTGCAGTGTGTATGATTGCTGAGCAGTGTGTATGAGTGTTGTGCAGTGTGTATAAGTGTTGTGCAATGTGTATGAGTATTGTGCAGTGTGTATAATTGTGAAGTGTAAGAGTGTTGAGCAGTGTGTATGATTGCTGAGCAGTGTGTATGAGTGTTGTGCAGTGTGTATAAGTGTTGTGCAATGTGTATGAGTGTTGTGCAGTGTTAATAAGTATTGTGCAGTGTGTATAATTGTGAAGTGTAAGAGTGTTGAGCAGTGTGTATGATTGCTGAGCAGTGTGTATGAGTGTTGTGCAGTGTGTATGAGTGTTGTGCAATGTGTATGAGTGTTGTGCAGTGTTTATGAGTATTGTGCAGTGTGTATAATTGTTAAGTGTAAGAGTGTTGAGCAGTGTGTATGATTGTTGAGCAGTGTGTATGAGTGTTGTGCAGTGTGTATGAGTGTTGTGCAGTGTGTATGAGTGTTGTGCAGTGTGTATGAGTATTGTGCAGTGTGTATAATTGTTAAGTGTAAGAGTGTTGAGCAGTGTGTATGATTGCTGAGCAGTGTGTATGAGTGTTGTGCAGTGTGTATAATTGTTGAGTGTAAGAGTGTTGAGCAGTGTGTATGAGGGTTGAGCAGTGTCTATGATTGCTGAGCAGTGTGTATGAGTGTTGTGCAGTACCCACACACACTGCACAACACTCAACACAACACTTCCAGTGTTTTAGATTTTGTTAATGATTTGCAAACAGGGTGTGATGTGCTTGTCATGTTTCCTATTAGAGTCCATCACAACCTTCAGAATTAAGCTGTGAGATTAATTAAATTATTATTTTGGCAAAGGCATTCTTAAAGGGCATTAAAAAGTATATATATATGATATTGTGTAAGTGAGGGGCATAGTCATGCACCATCTTGTGAATGGATGGTGGAGTTGGGGAGGGTGAGTGGTAAGTGGTAAGTGGTAAAGATTCTATACCTGTGTGAAATTTGGGCATGTGATTGTTATGTGTTTCAGTGGACAGGAGAATAAATAAGTGAGGAGAAAAGAGGGAGAGCTGAGCCACATAGCTGTGTGTGTGACCTTTTATTACAAAATAAAATGCTATAAAGCGAAAGAAAAATAAAGAGCTTTTTTCAGTTAGCCTACCTACTGTCTCCCTATTCCCCCACGAGCCAAGGAAGATTACACCTGTGCCAAAACCCAGGATTTAGGAAGATCTGCCTTGATGGAGTACAAGCCACTAGCAGAGATTGTGCAGTCACTTACCAGTATCTCTTATACCCAACATGAGGCTCCAGTAGCAAGACCTGGTGTGGAATGTGCACACCAGTGCCTGGCTAATGTGTTTCTTGGTGAAGTCGTGGAAAAGTACAACTGTAAAGACTGACTTCTATCTACCAGCTATTTTTGTTAATTATTATCATAAAGTCAGAGGTCATGCAGGTCCTCACTAGAAGAATGGACTGAAGCCAGGTTGTTTCTTTTTCTTTCTCGTCTTTCGAATGTTACAAGGGAGTGATTTATGGATTGTTCCTGGAGGTCACAGGGTAGATGTTGGCACAGCTGAACAATTCTTATGTAAATGTAAATGTCTTACTGACTCTACTGCGAGCTAGCTGTTTCAAACGCCAGAGGTTAAAGAGGTCAGTGCTATGAGCACTCGGAGAGTTTGTGCTGGAGTGTTACAGAAACTACCTTGGGAAGTGGATGAATCGGAGCGAATTGGCTGGGAAAAAAAGCAGCATTGGCTGATTGGGTTTGGTGTGAATGATAAAACGCTCACCAGAATAATTGCTGTGATGATCTGCGGAGGTGGGAACAGGACCCTAGCCAAAACCGTGAGAGTTTGCAAAGGATGATGGGACATCAACTAATTCAAAGAGCCAATGAGCAGTATTATAAAATCTCTCTCTCTCTCTCTCTCTCTCTCTCTCTCTCTCTCTCTCTCTCTCTCTCTCTCTCTCTCTCTCTCTCTCTCTCTCTCAGATTTACTGTTTTGGCTGACTTCTAAATCCCTGCACTCATGGCCTGTGATCTCCCCATGTGGTGGACTTGGCAGATACCTTTCTTTCTATACCTCTTTTACCCCCCACTCCCTCTCTCACATTCTCTTTTGTTTGCTGACTTGGCAGTGTATATTTAGCACCAGGCTCACCCCCCCCCCTCCCTTTTTCAAAGGGTGCAATATATTTTGCAAGCATTACTTTTCAATATTAAATCCTCTCTCTCACAAAAGTTAGTACACTTCTCACATTTTAACAACCATTTTATTATATGTTGTCAAGTAACAATACTATAGATACTATACTTGGATATTTTATAGAATAGTCAATAAATGTGCAGCTTGTATAGCAGTAAGAATTTACTGTCCTCTGAAAATAACTCAATATACTGCCATTTTCGTCTAAATAACTGGCAACACAGGTGAGTACAAGGGAACATGTCAAAGCTGTGTACAAAATGTCAATATTTTGTGTGAGCACCATTGTTATCCAGCACTGCCTTAATCCTCCTGGGCATGGAATTCACCAGAGCTGCACAGGTTGTTGCTGGGGATGCCCCACAGGTGCTCAACAGGCTTTAGGTCTGAAAACACTTGGCCACTCCTTTACCTTCACCTACAGCAAGGCAGTTGTCATTGTGTGTTTGGGTTGTTATTAAGTTGGAAAGCCGTCATGGCATTATATTCTGCTTCAGAATGTTTCCCTCAATGTATCGCATCTCCCGTGTAACAGCAGCACTCATGCAGCCTCAGACCATGATGTTACCACCACCATGTGTCTGTTTTTTGAAGCGGCTTTTGTACCTGATGCGCAGCATGAGGACTCAACTTCTTTGATCGACCCTTGTGAGGGCTGTTCCGAGTGGTACCTGTCTTGGAAAACCTCTGCATAACCCTGGCCACTGTACTGTAACTCAGTTTTAGGGTGTTACCGATCTTCTTATATCCTCGGCCTTCTTTGTGGAGAGCAACAATTCTAATTCTCAAATCCTCAGGGAGTTCTTTGCCATGAGGGTCCGTGTTAAACATCCAGTGATCAGTATGAGAGAATTGTACTCAAAGCACCAGATTTTAACTGCTCTAATACAAGATCCACAAATTTGTATGTTGCTGTCAACCAGACAACAACATGAAAATGATGAATAGGACATGTGGCTTTGCATGGATACAGGACGTACAGCTGTTATCACTTAGGGTGTACTCACTTTTGTTGGCAGCTATTTAGAGTTTTTATTTCTATAGTATTGTGCGTGTGCGTATGTGTGTGAGTGACGTTATTCAGTCATACACTGAATGCTAAACACGTTCATACTAATCACAGTGATCAATGCATACAAACACACACACTAATGGCCACCCACTTAATAGCAACTATGCAGCATCACTGAAATTATTTTTCAAACACTGGTCTCAGAATGACTTTTAATGTTTAACAAAACAAAAGAAAAAAAAAAAAGGAAAAAGATTAATGAATACTTTTCATTTATATTTTTGGACAATTATGGATGTAAATATAATAATAAGTAATTATTTATGTTAGTAATAAAGATACCTTTTATATTCAACTACTTAAATGCACCAATCTGAAGATGGTTATTTTTTTTAATCACAGCATGTCCCCAAATGGAGTATTTTCTCTATACCACAAGAATTTGTCAAAGATTACATTTAACGTTTCATTTAACTTTGTGAAACATCTTTGAGACAGATTTCATTTTATCCCTTACAATACAGCAACAGTATTGTTATCACTTTCTCTTTTTTAATCGAGAACTGTGCAAGAGAGAAAATTAATTATTAGTAAAAACTGGAAAGGCTGGCTGCGGTGAAAAAACTGAAATAAAATGTTTTCCTTCCTCCCACAAATGCAATTACAAAAACATATAATATAAAAAATATATACCAGTATATATTTCTAAGATATGTAAGAAATCTGTATGTGTCTTGTATTGCATGACCCTACAGCGAATAGTGAAGACAGCAGAGAATATGTACAGTACACACTCAAATGACATAAATGCACAAATAACTGCTGCTAAACCACCAGATTTTACATGTACAGCATTTATTATCATTATGGACAATTTGCACCAAAACACATGCACCAAAACACATTTACTGTACTGGTTGGTGCTGCACTGTGACTGTCTTATCGTGTTGTGTTGTTTGCACACATTATGTAGTGTCCTATGTATTTTTGTATTTTGTGGGGTTTTTTTTGTGTTCATTTATGTTGCTTTATGTAGCACTTTGATCCTGAAGGATGCTGTAATAGTAGTATGAAAATGATAAAAGTAAAGGTGCAACTTATTAATAGAAATTCCATCCACCACAGGTTTGGAAATCAGAGAGACTTTTTTTTATTTCGAAATTTGCTAAGTTGGTAGTTAACTGTAGTTACTGAAGGCTTATCTAGCATTTCAAGAGCCCTGAGCGGACCAAACACCAAACTTTTTTGAGGCTATGAAACCACCTGCTGGAGGGCCCAAAAATTCCCCTCGCACTCTGATGAGCTTTGTCTGTCCTTGCACTCATCATGGCCATTTTTGTCTGTTTTCATTGGAGCCATTTTAGGGAGGCCACACACAGTGGAATGTTAGGAATCCACCTCAGCTTTGTCATTATTTAAATATTATCTTTTCACTTTGCAGCTCGAGCGGGGGTTGTAAATTCCTGGACTATAACGCACAAGGCTACACTACATCCTTGCAATTCATCTTTTTCCTAAATATTCAGCGAGAGTTAAAGCTCGGAACGGTCCAATGAGCTTAGCAAACACTGACTGTACACACAAACGATGACCTCATAAGAGAAAGCCAAAAAAGGTGAACGTTTCTGTTAGCGGGAGTGTTTCTGTGAACAAGTAAAAAGGTCATGGGAAGTTGTACCAGTAAATGTTAAAATGCCAAAGGAATTTCAGCATGCTTTTACTGGAATACTATACACACCATCATTTAACTAAACTAGTAAATAGTTGAAGCATCTGGCAGGTACTGCAATGACTTATGATAAACTATTTTGACCTTCCCTATTAATTAATGTGCAACAGTCGCTTACCAAAACATTAAAAAGGGTTCATTATGTTTTTTTCTTCCATTGATTTCACAATTAGCACAGTTTGCAACATGCTGCATTAAATTAGTGACTTTTTCTATTTTGTCCTATAACATTTTTTCTATAATTTTTATACTACAATGATTTGGTACGATCTGCCAACGATATTTATTTTTTTAATTAATAACATATCAAATCAAATCACATTTTATTTGGTACATACACATACATACAGAGTATGACATGTAGTGAAATGCTTTGTACGACTGGCCGGCATGAGGGAAAAGGATGGGGAGAAGAAATAATACAAAGAAAAAAGGAAGGCAGATAAATAAAGAGAATAAACAATGTAAAATATATAAAGATATAAAGATATATATAGGAAAAAGTGTATATACAGGGTATTCTTATGGATACAAGGTATGCTAATTGTACAGTAACCAGTAATCACATAAGGTGGTTGATGTGACTGTCCTTAAAGTGACCGAGTGCGGTGTGGTGTGGTATAAAGTGCACTGTGATGTGCAAGTCCACAGTTATAGTGACAGTCCATAGTTTAAGGTTTTGTAGTTTTTTTTTTTTTTTTTATGTTTCATGATTATTTTCAGCATTGTAAAATCATACTGAAGAACAGTGAAACTAAACCAAACTATAAAAAAAACAAGTATGGAAGTGCATAGTAAACAAAAATGTTAAATAACCCAGAATATGTTGTAGATTTTTGATTCTTCAAAGTAGCCAACTTTTGCTTTAAAGACAGCATTGCAGACGCTTGGCATTCTCTCATTCAGCATAATGATGTAGTCACTTGGATTGGTTTTCCAACAATCTTAAAGAGTTTCCAGAGGTGTTGAGTGTTTGTTGACTGCTTTTTCTTCACTCTCTGACCAATCCAAATTGTCCAACTTATTCCAAACGATCTGATGCTCTCCTTCTTGGCTACGTAGTTAAAAATACTAAATATAAAGAAGAATCACTAAAGGAGAAGGTGTTTCTAAATCTTTTGACTGGTATTGTATATATTTATACTGTATATAACTTTATAGCAGTTATATTACTACTATTTTCGGTCAGTATATGGTTGCCCAGCGTTCCAATTATGAACACAATCCTGTAGCATGAAGAAAGGACAACATACATATAATTTCTCTTTTATATGAACAATGCAAAAATTTTTATTTCAAGCCACTGGCTTTCATACTCTCTTTAATCCATACCGACTGTGTCTTCATAGCCTGGGATTTATTTATTTATTTTATTTTTGCTTTTGCTTTTTGCAAAATGCACACAACAGGAAAGCTGTGCTTGTCTGTAAACCAAAACATTGATTGAAAAATGCTTCTATTAAAAAAAAAATTGTTCTGAAAAAGAGCTTGTGTTCTGAGTAAATCTTGTAATGTGGGTGTTCAATCCCCATGTTATATATACTGTGTGTATGTATATATATATATATATATATATATATATATATATATATATATATATATATATATATATATATATATATATATATATATATATATATATGTATATATATATATATATATATATATATATATATATATATATATATATATATATATATATATATATATATATATATACAGTGAGGAAAATAAGTATTTGAACACCCTGCTATTTTGCAAGTTTTCCCACTTAGAAATCATGGAGGGGTCTAAATTGTCATCGTAGGTGCATGTCCACTGTGAGAGACATAATCTAAAAAAAAAATCCAGAAATCATAATTTATGATTTTTAAACTATTTATTTGTATGATACAGCTGCAAAAAAGTATTTGAACACCTGTCTATCAGCTAGAATTCTGACCCACAAAGACCTGTTAGTCTGCCTTTAAAATGTCCACCTCCACTACATTTATTATCTAAAGTACCTACCTAAAGTAGATGCACCTGTTTGAGGTCGTTAGCTGCATAAAGACACCTGTCCACCCCATACAATCAGTAAGAATCCAACTACTAACATGGTGAAGACCAAAGAGCTGTCCAAAGACACTAGAGACAAAATTATACACCTCCACAAGGCTGGAAAGGGCTATGGGGTAATTGCCAAGCAGCTTGGTGAAAAAAGGTCCACTGTTGGAGCAATCATTAGAAAATGGAAGAAGCTAAACATGACTGTCCATCGTCCTCGGACTGGGGCTCCATGCAAGATCTCACATCATGGGGTCTCAATGATCCTAAGAAAGGTGAGAAATCAGCCCAGAACTACACGGGAGGAGCTGGTCAATGACCTGAAAAGAGCTGGGACCACTGTTTCCAAGGTTACTGTTGGTAATACATTAAGACAACATGGTTTGAAATCATGCATGGCACAGAAGGTTCCCCTGCTTAAACCAGCACATGTCCAGGCACATCTTAAGTTTGCCAATGACCATTTGGATGATCCAGAGGAGTCATGGGAGAAAGTCATGTGGTCAGATGAGACCAAAATAGAACTTTTGGGTCATAATTCCACTTAACGTGTTTGGAGGAAGAAGAATGATGAGTACCATACCAAGAACACCATCCCTACTGTGAAGCATGGGGGTAGTAGCATCATGCTTTGGGGGTGTTTTTCTGCACATGGGACAGGGCGACTGCACTGTATTAAGGAGAGGATGACTGGGGCCATGTATTGCGAGATTTTGGGGAACAACCTCCTTCCCTCAGTTAGAGCATTGAAGATGGGTCGAGGCTGGGTCTTCCAACATGACAATGACCCGAAGCACAAAGCCAGGATAACCAAGGAGTGGCTCTGTAAGAAGCATATCAAGGTTCTGGCATGGCCTAGCCAGTCTCCAGATCTAAACCCAATAGAGAATCTTTGGAGGGAGCTCAAACTCCGTGTTTCTCAGCGTCAGGCCAGAAACCTGACTGATCTAGAGAAGATCTGTGTGGAGGAGTGGGACAAAATCCCTCCTGCAGTGTGTGCAAACCTGGTGAAAAACTACAGGAAACGTTTGACCTCTGTAATTGCAAACAAAGGCTCCTGTACCAAATATTAACATTGACTTTCTCAGGTGTTCAAATACTTATTTGCAGCTGTATCATACAAATAAATAGTTTAAAAAAATCATACATTGTGATTTCTGGATTTCTTTTTTAGATTATGTCTCTCATAGAGGGCATGCACCCACAATGACAATTTCAGACCCCTCCATGATTTCTAAAGGGGGGGGACCTTGCAAAAAAGCAGGGTGTTCAAATACTTATTTTCCTCACTGTATATATATAAATTATCTACTTGTTTGGACCAATTAAATGTACATTTTCACCTTTACACACTGTATGTGTAATAACAGCAGTATATTGGCATTACTTGCATAAAAATCAGCATTGGTAATGGTAAGGCATCTTACAAGTTTTTTCTTGAGGGCAATAATTTGCTAAAAACAGTGAGGCATTTACATTCTTTTTAAAACTGCCATGTTCCTCACATTGCTCTCTGTTGATTACAAATCTGCTTCTAAAGGAAGGGGAAATTGTGTTAGTAGCTGGTTTACTGACATGGATTTGAAAATTCTATGTGTTTATAGCTCTGAATTACAGTAATTATGAGCTTGTGACTTGTAAAAAGTGCTTGCGTCTGTGTAATGACTGGTTGGGAACAAGACATTTCCTGAATTCTCTGACTAGACACTGTGTGTGAATGTGTTATAAATAAACACAATGGATAAAACAGCAGCAGCTCAGTTAAAGGTAGTGAGGAGTATAATATTACGATTTAACTATATACAGTATATATAGTATATGTATGCATTTATTGTAAAAAAAAAATCTAATTTATGTATACCATTTTTCCTTCTTTCTAGTATTGACTACACAAAATATATATATATATATATATATATATATATATATATATATATATATATATATATATATATATATATATATATATATATTCGTTGTTCCAAATTCACTTTTAACATTTGTGTGACAAGGTGGACGCCGACCTGCTGCAACCTGTTGCAAAGGGAATCATGGTTATCTGCTATAATGTACATTAGCACATGACTAATATCCTGTAATGTGAAGTTCACCAGTTGTAAAGAGAATGGTTGGGGATAACATGCTGTAAGGTGAATGGGTGGGGATAACCTGCTGTAAAGTAAATGGGTGGGGATAACCTGCTGTAAAGTGAATGGGTGGGGATAACATGCTGTAAAGAGAATGTGTGGGGATAACATGCTGTAAAGTGAATGAGTGGGGATAATCTGCTGTAAAGAGAATGGGTGGGGATAACATGCTGTAAAGTAAATGGGTGGGGATAACATGCTGTAAAAAGAATGTGTGGGGATAACATGCTGTAAAGTGAATGAGTGGGGATAATCTGCTGTAAAGAGAATGGGTGGGGATAACATGCTGTAAAGAGAATGGGTGGGGATAACATGCTGTAAAGTGAATGAGTGGGGATAATCTGCTGTAAAGTGAATGGGTGGGGATAATCTGCTGTAAAGTGAATGGGTGGGGATAATCTGCTGTAAAGTGAACGGTTGGGGATAACCTGCAGTAAAGAGCATGATGTGGATAACTTGCTGTAAAGAGAATGGGTGGGGATAACCAGCTGTAAAGAGAACGGGTGGGGATAATCTGCTGTAAAGAGAATGGGTGGGGATAACCTGCTGTAAAGTGAATGGGTGGGGATGATCTGCTGTAAAGTGAATGGGTGGGGATAATCTGCTGTAAAGTGAACGGTTGGGGATAACCTGCTGTAAAGAGCATGATGTGGATAACTTGCTGTAAAGAGAATGGGTGGGGATAACCAGTTGTAAAGAGAACGGGTGGGGATAATCTGCTGTAAAGAGAATGGGTGGGGATAACCTGCTGTAAAGTGAACGGTTGGGGATAACCTGCTGTAAAGAGCATGATGTGGATAACTTGCTGTAAAGAGAATGGGTGGGGATAACCAGTTGTAAAGAGAACGGGTGGGGATAACCTGCTGTAAAGAGAATGATGGCAAAACATGCTGTAAAGAGAACGGGTGGGGATAACCAGCTGTAAAGAGAACAGGTGGGGATAACCTGCTGTAAAGAAAATGATGGGGAAACATGCTGTAAAGAGAACGGGTGGGGATAACCTGCTGTAAAGAGAACGGGTGGGGATAACCTGCTGTAAAGTGAATGGGTGGGGATAAACTGTTATAAAGTGAATAAGTAGGGTAAAACTGCCATATTGAATGCTATGGCTAACCTTCTGTAAAGTGATTATGGGGCTAACCTATAATAAAGTAAAGTAGCAGGGCTAAAATAGAGGTAATGTTAATGTGTGGTACTAACCTGCTATAAATGAAACGAGATGAGCTTGCCTGCTCACTTGTGAATGCACTGCTTATTCGGTAGTAATTAAAATAGACTTACACTGTAAGGTCTATGGTATGATAAGAAAAAATGTTAAGAATTTAAACAGATGACTTCATGCAACATATTTGATATTAGTGGGTGTTAATGAATGGGTGTTGAACATCAGTTTAAAGTGTGTAACTAGAACTAGGATTATTTTAACAATCTTGATATGGCTCTCTTTCTTCTTTCTTGAATGTCTTTGACTATAGCCTTTGAGTGATTGATGGTTTCTGTAAACGCTAATGCGGAAAGGAGTATGGCATTAGACTTGTAAAAATAAGCTTTGTACCTAAGCCCAAGCATCCTCATTTAGCAGAAACATTAATAGGGATGACATGAATTTTGTTCATGTTACTTTTATGATATCATGACATCGTCTTGAATGATGACCAGTCTGGAAAGAATTGTTTCCTTTCTCAGGATGACTTCTCTCTCTCTCTCTTTCTCTCTCTCTCTCTCTCTCTCTCTCTCTCTCTCTCTCTCTCTCTCTCTCTCTCTGTCTCTCACACACACACACACACACACACACACACACACACACACACACACACACACACACACACACACACACACACACACACACAAACACTCCTGGGCTGCCTGTTGAGTCTGCAAGTCTTTTTTTTATGTGGCTGAGGTGCAGAATGTAAATATTGTGACGGCTGGTTGTCAGGCTGCTGTGCCGGACCCTTGGCACAGCATGGGGTTGAGTTATGCGGGAAGTCATAAATGTGTGACGGGGGTCAGGCCGATAATGGTCTTAGTTTACATTCCAAGCATCCCAGTGCCATTTTCCTGAATGAATCAAGAACAAACACTCTTAACACATAAGGCCTTAACAACAACCACAACGCAGTTAAGCAGCCTGAATGGCTTTTAGATACAGGTCTGTAATAACATAGCAGAATGTGATTAGGGGATTAATCCCCCTTCTGAACTCGACCATGGTGAGTTTGAAAAAGTGATAATTAACAAAATGTCTAACACTCCATGGTGTGTAAACACACATCCGAGGAAAGTGGAGGTGTCGTGATTTAAACAGCGACAAGGTGAAGTTGTGAATGAGAGTGCGTCATCCAATCACAGGATGGTATGGAAGAAAAGAGGGAGGAGGGGAAAGTGGGCACCATTGAGAATCTGAGCATGTACTGCTAAGATGGAAGATGACATCGGAAACTTACAAATTTCCCCCTTTTTCCTCACAAGGCCTGCGGGACTAATTCTTACAGCAAGGTCTTCTGGTTTTCCTTATAGATCAAGTGGTAACGTATATTGTCATTTGAAGCCTGGCCCCAGGAAATTAATAATACGTCTGAGAGGGCGCTGCATACAGTGTCATCCATCTAGCACTGGAGCAGTAATCTGAGGGAAAGAGGAAGAAAGAAACAGACAGAGGGAGGGAAAAAGGGAGAGGGAGAAGGGAGGGGGTAGAGGGAGAAGGGAGGGGGGCAAGAAACAGATGAATGTGAGCTGTATTTTTAGACTTTCATTCACAAAACGCTCAGGGTATTTTTAGCTTTTCATTCAGAAAATAAATGGAGGATTGCAGCAGCCTAGTCAGCCTGCAGGGACCTGGCAAGAATGAAACTTGCTGGAACTAACAAGGCATAAATTGAATGCGAAACTGCTTCGCCGTTCTCTCCATTTTCTTCTCCCCATCACTTTCTTAAAGAATTCATTGCTACAGCACTCATTAACAACATGTACAAGATGTTAAAACGTGCTGAAAATACCATTGGTGAAAGAACTTTTTTCATTAAATAGTGATTTTTATTTACGCACCAGGCTCCAACATGTTTAAAGAGCTGCACATCTATATATAGTTCCTTAACATTTAACACATTTACACTAAATGTCAGAAAATATCATACACTATACAGACAAATGTTTGTGGACACCTGACGCTAATATTTGTATGTGCCTTTTAAACATCCCATTCCACAATTAACCCCCTCCTTTGCTGTTAGAACACCCTTCATTCTTCTGGAAAGATGTTCCACAAAATTTTGGAGGGTTTGTTGAAATTGTGCTCATTCAGTAACAAAGTCTTTTGTAAAGTCATATAATGATGTGAAGAGGTCTGGGGTGTTGTCAGAGTTTCAGTTTGTCTAAAAAGTGTTCAAGGTTGAGGTCAGAGCTCAATAGAAGGCCACTTAAGAGCTTCCAGCCCATGTAAGTTTGCTTTGTGCACAAGAGCATTGTCACATGGAACAGGTTTACACCTCCAAGCTCATGTGAAGGAAAAATGTTATGCTAAATTTAAGAAATTCTATACAATTGTGTGCCTTCTATTTTGTGGTAAGAAAGGGTGGGGACGAACCACATGGCTCAAAAAAGGCAGGTATCCCAATACTTTAGTCCGTATAAAATATCTTGAATGTGCACAGTAGTTTCATTTGACTTGAATATTAACAAATGAATAAAATGAACTCCTTTTATGTATTGAAAATAGAGAGTGAAACACTTGTGAGTATGTTGTTATAGGAGAATAATCAGTGACACGGTGGAGCATTCTGGTTTGACGTGTACAGTACTTTTACTATAGCATTCTCTAAATGTTGCGTTTTACACCACATACTTTTATCCAATTGTAGTTACAATCAGTGTTTCCAGTATGTCCAACAAACAAAAACACAGCCATCCTGTTTGCCCATAATAAAAACATTTAAAAAAGTGTAACATCCATGTTGTAAAAAACTATAAGAAACAGATCGTTGCAAAATATTCACACTGCTGTGTCATAAATGAAATAAAAACAGTATAGGACATGCTGTTATAAATAAAATATTGCAAAATGTTTATTTTATTAAAACGTTTTAATAAATCACACTAGTTCAGCCATGATTATTTCTCTCTAACAGAATGTTGTGTCATGTTTCATTTCTTATTTAAGTATAGAGTTATGGCTGTGTTGAAGCACCACTCGCTCTTAATCTACATGATAATAATTGCAGCAGGCCGTCATTAATCGAAAGTCACTAACTTACAGAGTACATAGTGTTTCTCAATGTAAAAAACATCAAGCCAAACACCAAGCTCAGTAAATCTCCCATAGCCTTCACACACATTTGAAATCCAGCTCTGGGCAGAAGAGTTGCTTATATGAATCACATTCCCATCCTGGATTATCTTTTATCAGCATCACTGTGATTACATAAATTTGCCTAATGCTGGTTATGGAACCACGGATGTTCATAAGTCCATGTTCCAAAAATAGAGTATTTAATATACTTTGTGGTAGTCATTATTCTGTAGGTGGTGGCTAAAGATTATCTGTTACAACACAGAAAAGGAGAAAAAAAGAATGTGAAAAAAACACAAGTATTACAACCTAAATTGTATTGTTTTTTCTAATTGTATTTTCTGCACATGCAAAATCAGATGATCATTTGTACATCAGAGATTTCTATTCTCACACCTCCATACGCTTGCAGTTTCATTCTGACAACAATATGTTGTATAAGATGTCATTGTTAAAGTCAAGGCAATTGGAGCATGCTCTCTCTAAGCTGCTTAAGCTTTTACTGGAATTTTGCCCTTAATATTTCTCTCAAGTTTTAAAATAGTAAGTTTTAAAAAGCCTGACCCTCAAGCCACAAGATCTGAGAAAGCTAAAGAGCGATTGCCTGTCTTGATATTCTTCAGTCTGTTTGAGCAGGAGCACTGGCTTCTTGTTTCTGCCTCACTGTTTCTAATTTGAGAACACACCTGACTGCATGTGTGAGGTTCGTTTGACGTCAGAACATCTTGTTTAGCGTTGGACATGTGACGGATTTTGTTACTAATTTTATGCACCACCAACACATCCCAATTAAGACAAGCTCATTATTGTGCAAATCAGAGGAGTAAGGAGCTTTTTTTCTAGATTGTCATGAAGAAACTACTTCTGAATACAAAGAATTCTGGTGATAAATTTTAGGGGGCAGAACACTTTTTTTCTTTGCCATATTTGTGTGTATATATACTGTGTATATATAATGTGTGTGTGTGTCCTACCTGAATCAGTCCACCTCTTAATACCATCATTCTGATGCACCAGCTATAGAAATCATCAATATTATAGAGAAACACAGTATAACAGAGTGCTGCACCCGATGAACACAATTCAACAATTCTCCTTTCACTGCAGGCACAGCTGCACCACCCACACACCTCATCTCGAGCAGAAGGATCAATATTAACGGCATAAAACGACTCCGGGTTTTGTATGCATTTTTGTGCATTTTTCTGTAAATTATGGTTTTTCTGGGGATTTGAAATGAAGGCAAATTGTGTGTTTTTGTGCAAATTCTACAGGAAAGAAAACACAAAACTTTAAATGGTTCATGAAAAAGTTTAACAAGTAATGAACTGATATAAATTGTTCCAGCTGACCTTTTTCTCACGATGTCCAGCTTTCTTGAAAAGTCTGTCTTGTAAATGTAATTGGTATCATATCAACCAAATAAATTTTTTCCTCCTCTGTCAGACATTGTGGAATGAAAAAAACAGTTATTAAATCGACACAAATATATTTGGGCTTGTGCAATTTGCTAGAAATGAGGTTTGTGAGCTCCGACCATCCAATCAAAGGATGTAAAAATGCTGACTTTATTATATGCCTGCTGGATAGCCCCCAGAGTGGCCAACTCATAATCTGCGAATGAAGCAACAGCCTTTATTCTCATGTACTTTATGCTGCAGGCGCCCGTGCTGCTGACTCTGAAGGTCTCACGGCAGTTTCCTTTGACCCCGGCAACACGTGATGTGATGGCTGAAATCTGATTGAATAGAAACTTGAAGCATTGCAACTGAGAAAAAAGCTATAAAATGAAGAGAATAGAATATTGGGGATCATTTAAGAAATATTTATGGAAAAATGATGTTAAAAGTCAGTGATTCTAATAGAGTTTAAGCCAGCAGAGAAGACCTTTCTGGCCCTGACTGCCTGCTATTGATATAGTGCATTTGAAAAGTATTCCTGAACCCCTTCACTTTTTTTATTTTGTTATACTGAATTTTTTCTTCTCGTTAATCTACACTCCGTACTTCATGATGACAAACTATATATTGAAATATCACATATACATAAGTATTCAGATCCTTCACTCAGTACTTAGTTGAGGCACCCTTTGGCAACAATTACAGCTTCAAGTCTTTTTGGGTTTGCCACAAAAAGCTTTGCACACCTGGATTACAGGATTTTCTGCCATTCTCCATGACAAATCCTCTCAAACTGGGTCGGGTTCTGTGGACAACCACTTTCAGGGCTCTCCAGAGATGTTCAATAGTGTTCAGAGTGTTCAGAGCTCTGGCTGGGCCACTCTAGAACATTCACAGAGTTGTACCTAAGACACTCCAGTATAGTCTTGTCTGTGTGCTTAGGGTTGTTGTCATGTAGGAAGTTGAACCTTTGGCCCAAAGTAAGATTCTAAGCGCTGTGAAACAGACTTTTATTGAGAATATCTCTGTACTTTTCTTGATTAAGCTTTCTCTCAATACTGACCAGTTGACTAATCCCTGCTGAAGAAAAACACCCTCACAGCATTATGCTACCACCTTCATGCTTTACTGTTTGGATGTTTTTTGGGCAAATTACTGATTTCCTGTAGACATAACATTTAGAATTGAGGTCAAACAGTTCAATCTTGGTTTCATCAGACCAGAGAATATTATTCCACACAGTCTGAGAGTCCTTTAGATGCTTGTTGGAAAGCTACAAGTGGGCTTCCTAGGGTTTTGCAGTGAGGACAGGCCTATAACTAGACACTCTGCCATTTAATTTCATCATGTTATATATGCCAGTTTCCACCTACAATACTGGCAACTAAAAACTGATTGAGCTAAATGATTTAGTACTGATATGGCCTATGATGAAGAAATTCATAAGACTGATTCACATTACATGTGAAGTACACTTAAGATGTCTGATTATATGTTGCTGTTTCATTCTGTAATAAGATTGTAAAGCCGGTCGATGCATTCTTCATTCTTTAAAGGCCTGAAACCAAAGTTTTTAACTGCTCAGAGCTATTATCTTTTTCTCAGCTTTGATGCTATTTCACTGAACAGTGTGAACTCTTGTTTAATGCGCCAACCTCGCCTAAGGGGTAACAGATGCATACTGATAATTTTGTTAGATGTGGTATTAACATTTTAACATGTTTTATTCCTTAAAAGCATGCAGTACAGTGTATTAAAAGACCTTTATGGTACTTCTTTCTTTATATTTTTTATGTATATACTTAATGATACATTTATATTGAGTATAATGGGCATCAACTGAACTCATGTGGAAAATCCATACACAGTCGAACAATTGAAAACAACAGGCTTACATTGACATTAAATGAAGCTGTCAGAAAGCTACAATAGCTAACCATCTATTAATAAAATGTTATTTAAAGACTACTTCAGTGCTAGATGCTTAATCTCTCTGGTGCTTGCTAGTGGCTAATATTGGTATTATAAAAAAATGTTTCGTTAATAAATTGTTATATAAACAACTAATAATTCTAGTTTTAATTTGTTAGGAGTCCAAGCACAAAATAAAAATTCACAAGAGTTAGTTTGGCTTGACAAACTTAATATATAACAGGTTATAACAGATCTACATATAATTTCTTTATAGAACATTTAAGAACAAATTGATTGCTGTTTATGTGAATGTTGTTAATACAGATATGTTACTGTCCTAAACTTCAACATTTTGTTCTTCTGAGTTGCTATAAGCTTCTTAGTGTTTGTTAGCAGAATACACATCAACTTCATGGTACGCCGTTTAGCTTGGGTAACCGTTGGGGCAACGGCCAGACAGAGCGGAAGATACAGGAGCTGGGACTGACCCTATTCCAGTGGGACTGACCCAATTTCAGTGGGACTGACCCATTCCAGTGGGATTGACCCCATTCCAGTGCATGCTTGGCTTCCAATACCCACTATTTCCCTTGACAGATGAACCATCTAACGTCCCAGAGGTGGATCATTGTTTCCAGGCATGCGCGTGTGGGAGTCGGCGCATACCCAACTCCAAAAAGCCCTCAGGACCACCTGGAGGTTCACAGATCCTTAGAGATCGGAGGCACCCCCTTACCAACCAGGAGATCTGGTCTGGTTATCGACCCGAGATCTGCGCCTCCAACTGCCTTGTCGGCAGCTCAGCTACATCGGGCCATTCAAGCTCATAAGGCGACTCAATAAAGTGGCCTATCAGCTCGACCTCCTTCCCCAGTACCACATCCATCCTACCTTCCACGTGTCACCCCTAAAACCCTTCTCAACCCCTACCACAGAGAACCCTGGAGTCACCATCGATCCTCCTCCCCAGGTTGCAGGACCAACCTTCTGTGTACTCCGTCCGAGAGATTCTGAACTCGCGGTGTAGGGGCTCCACCCTGGGATACCTCATCGACTGGAAGGGCTACCGACCGGAGGAACGCCCTTGGGTCACCAGACAGGACGTCTTGGACCCAGTGCAGAGCATACTACCTGTTTCCAGGCATTGCTTCTCTGAAAGTACTCTGCTATCTATCTATCTATCTATCTATCTATCTATCTATCTATCTATCTATCTATCTATCTATCTATCTATCTATCTATCTATCTATCTATCTATCTATCTATATATATATATCCATCCATCCATCCATCCATCCATCCATCCATCCATCCATCCATCCATCCATCCATCCACCCATCCATCCATCCATTACTCAACATTTAATCAGGAGATTTTATCCTTGTTTTTATTGCTTTAAATTCGCTTTAAATTTTAACCAATTAAGGAGACTGCGTTAATTAAAGACACACTCATTTATTACTCTATAACCCTTTCCCTTACCGTATATTTTCTGCCTTATTCTCTTATAAAATACGCTGGAAAAAAGACTACCTTTTGCATTTCTGTCAGCATTACCCATGATAGCCTCCGTTGCTATGGAAAAGAGGGAATTCCGTGTCCACGTGTCAATCAATAAATTAAAGTCCGTGACTATATCATGAAATGACGTGAGACTGTGTAGATCTATCTATCATCCATATATATATGCATATATTGTAGCTTTAATGCCAGTTTATTTTCTTTCACAATCTACTTTTATCTCCTCTTTTCTAAGATATATGTTTGTCCCCTTTTCCATTGCTTAGCAGCTTCATGGTGAAACTTAGCATTTCCTTGTCACAAGTCTAATATTTGAGCACAGTCAGTGGGAGTATAAAAATTATTCTGCAAAGCCGATTTTCTGATGCCGATGTGGAGCATTTTCTAAATGATGATGAGTCATGCTCTGATTTAAGGGCTCAAGGGATCAGTGTGGTCCAAAGGTAAAGTCGAAAATAAATTAATCATTTTCTCCCTCTTCCTCTTTGTCTCACTGTTATTTCACCGCTTCATTAAAAATTTATTTGCCGAAAATAGTTATAATAAAAAAAACTTTATAATAATAATTAATAATAATAATAATAATAATAATAAAACAGTGTTCACCAGATTTCAGTTAAATATCATCCAGAACAGGAGGGTGCAATTACGTGGCATTGTTTGTATCTTTTACCAGAAGGTATGAAATGTCAGCACTGAATGCAAATTCCAGCATCTGCAAAGCTCACACTGTTTAATCACATAAAAAAAATCAATATGAGATCCTTCATTTCGAAGTGTGTGATTATTTGTCTGCATTTCAAGCCTCATATACACCATATCCTACCTATTGATTTGCACTATGTAGAGATATTTGGTATTTCACTGAGAAACATGAAGCTGTCTTTAAAGATCAGTTAAGTTTATTTTCCTTGATCTGAAGCTTGTTTTTCCTCCAGCGAGGAGAAATCTAATACAATTTGTCCAGTACTACTTTATTTCAAATTGACACCACTTGGAGGTTTTTTTTGCTTGTCAATAGAGCAAAAAAAAACAAAAAAACAATAGAATGTAATTTATTGTCAATATTCGAAACATAAACATGACAGAGTGACTACATTGTATTCAAGTGAGCTTTTAGAGATAATTACATGACCAGATTTTCCTTCATACCATAGACACAGTTATGTTGTTGGTCTTTTTTATTTAATTATTTATTTTGCAGAAAAGTACATACATTTTTAAAAATATGAACAATATGGACAAAAGTTTGTGGACACCACAACAGATGCTTCGTATGTGATTTCTGAACGTCCAATTCCGGTGTTCTCGGAAGGTGTTCTGGGAAGATGTTTTGGGGCGATAATATGGACATTTGTTCTCATTTAGCTCCAAGAGCATTAGCAAAGTCAGGTACTGATGTAGGCAAGGTGAGGAGACTTGGGGTGCAGTCAGCATTCTAACTCATTACGGGTGATGTCTGAGCTCTTTAGCAGGCCACACAAGATCCTCCACTTTAATCCAGGTAAACCATATCTTAATGGATCTGGCTTTCTGTGCAGAGGCATTGTCATGCTGGAAACGGTCTAATCATTTAAGTGAGGGAAAACATGTAATGCTAACACATCCAAAGACATCCTATACAATTGTGTGCCTTCAAATTTGTTTTGAGGAAGAACCATATGGCTGAAAAAGTCACATGTCCCAATACTTTTGTGAACAATTCATCAATTTAACACTCATCTCATTTTAGGTTTTTTTTTATTTATTATTTTTGGTACCGGTATATATATTTTAAAATTGGTTAAAAAAGGCTATTTCTCACAATTAAATGTTTTATAAATTATAACTCTTTAATTACAATTTTAATTATGATTATTCTAATAACTATGAATTGGAGCTAGAAATATTCATAAAGATTATTCTATTATTTTATTATTACATTTGTTTCTGTGTCACATTGTATAACTCGACACACACACACACACACACACACACACACACACACACACACACACAGTCTTATTTTTCCAATTTGTTTTTCAACGCAGTTGAAAAATTCTGTTGAAGCCTGCTAAATCTGGCAACTTTGGATGTGTGAACTTCATGTAGGTAATTTGGATAATCTGAATGATGTATCCAAGATAACTTTCCCTGCATAAATATTGGGATATCTGTTGAACTGAAGTCTCTGAATCTGAATACAAACATTAGTGTAACAATATTATCCCCAGATGTTTTCTATCTATTCTATCATAAACTTTCTTTCAGCTTCTCCCATCAGGGGTCGCCACAGCAGATCCTTCGCATGTTTGACTGGCACATGTTTATATGCTGGATGCCCTTCCTAACGCAACCCTCCCCATTTATACAGGCTTGGGACCGGCACTAAGGCTTGTACAACCTTAATGGCTGGGGTTGGTTCCCTGACCGGGGATTGAACCCGGGCCGCAGCGTTGAGAGCGCCGCATCCTAACCACTAGACCACCAGGGACCCTTCTATCTATTCTATCATATGCATCCATATTTCCCAGTAAACTTCATCCCATTTTTTTTATTAATTCCTACAAAGCTTTTGCTGTTCACACATTCACACAAAATCAATCCTACTACACAGACATGTAATGGTCTTTCTCAGCTATGCAGGACATGTAGTCACATGGTATTGGGAGCATTTTCTGCACCTGTCACACATATAAGTTTGCCTTCAGGGGTCAGACAGGGATGTCCATGTATTCAATTTCACCTGCAACCTCCACCCAAATGAACAAAACACATCTGCCATCTCATTTTTCTTTGTAGCCTGGGACAGCCATCGTGGCTTTGACATGACCCTTTTAAGTTCATAAAGAGTCGAAAATCATTCATCAACATATCCTTTTAATTACTGACACAATAGTGCGGGCGGGGTACATCAAACCTGTTGCGGCAGATGGAGAAGGGAACAAAGTGAGAACAAAAACTAACATCCGTTAGTGAAAAAAATCCCACAGCTGTAATTTCACCACAGTTTGATGGCTGACAGCAAGCAGTACAGCATATCAATGCACGTTCTGTTCTCCACACACCTGCTCCAAAGAAGCAGATAACAAAAGAGGGAAGATAAAGTAGCTACAGTTTTCTGACAAACCGATATTTAAGCACTTTGTACAGCTTTCATGCTCGATACATGTGTGATAACCATCACACCTCTCTCCAGAGATAGACAGGGGAGGTCTATCAATCTTGTAGGGACATGGTGGAGGTGTTGTGCTGGCCATAAATCTGAGAGCTTATCTTATCAACAGGCTGTTCATTTGTCACAGCAATGCCTTGTGAAATCTTACATATTTATAAGGCTCAGCTCTATGAGAAGCTCATTTCCAATATTATCTGCTTTGTTAAATGTATGGTGTAAAAGAATAGGATAAGATAGTCCAGGCCAAACAAAGACTTTGATTTTCTAGCAATTTACATGTACTCTAACCATCTGAGATCTTGGCTCAGGACTTTGCTTGACTTATTCGGTAACTACAATTATTAATTTAGTTAATAGACTACAACTAATAGGCAAATACTGTCTGGTAAAACATTCCCCTTTAATTGAATGTTGTTGCATGGTCAAGATTTTTAATGCTCAGATTTCAAAATGTTTTATTATCAATTGCTACTAATTACTCATTCATATATTGCTTTGTCTTCACTAACAACATGGCAGATTCTGGTGGATCTTGAGACTTTCATTGGTCTACTGAGCCAGGGAGGGTGAAGTCTAACATGCTTTCTCCAAGACATGTAAAGCTGGAAACTGCTGCTCATGCAGCATCACGAGGCAATGTAACATACTCGAGGAGAATGCTACTCGCCCTCTTCTGCATACATGAGTCCATAAAGAAGTGACATGGGAGGGAGAGTACATCATCCCTTAGGCTACGTCTACACTAACAGCAATGACTACAAATGCATCATCTTTTTCGAAAGCCTCCGTTTTCACAGTCCACGCTGCTACGAAAATGATGATTTTAAATGTATCTACTTTGAATGTTTTTCCGTTGACTGAAAACGCTGACACAGTGTGGAGCCAAAATGGAGAGAAAAATATGCATTTTCAAACAAATACGTATTAGAGTGGACATGGCTTTACAGAGCATGGTCAATACAAATGTTTCTGCACCTAATCGGCACCTACATGTTGAAAAAATTAGAGCTGGCGAGACTGACTCGGAAAAGACCTGGGATCGATATGAATTTTAGCACTTGCATCTTAAAGGTATCCAAAAATATCTTCATGAACAGCCAATCTAACCAGCTCTGGGGTAGAATATAAAGTTTCATTGCAGACTCCAGCTTCTGTCTTCTTGCTACTAATGTATTTGGCTAACATCATTATCACAGGAAGACTATGCAGGCTCAAATCATGCCCGGTTTTTTAGGTGTTCATTTGATAATTAAGAGCTCTTAGCCGTTCAGAAAATAAGGTTTCTCTTTGGACTCCCTTTCTGACTGGGGGAAACACTCAAATGTACAGTAGGGTTCTACACTAAACCATTAAGAGATTCCCCTAGAGCCATAAGGGTTTCTACATTTTCTCCAAGTAAACTTATTTGGTTTATATGGCCTTAGATTGTTCTAAGCCACTGTGGAAAATGGTATTTGAATTGGTGTTTTGAAAAAGTCTTATCATAAACTGTGACTAACTGTTAGGGCAAAAGCCAATTTAGGACAAAAACATGTAACACTGTTATAAGAACAAACACCTTCTGAATGCATAAAAGGAAAGCTAAAAAAAACAAACAGTTTTTTTTTTTTTTATTGGTACAGCTCTGCCACTTCACAGGAACTGTAATGTTCTTCCAAAAGATTAGATGTTAGGGCTTTGATGATGATGTTAGAGATTAATGTGTTACATGCCTCACCTATAGGTTTTTGCATAGAATAAAATCTGAGTGTGAGTGTAAAGACCATATAGTACGATTTATACTGTTGCATTTTATCCCTCAACCCAATCAGTGAGCTCTCATGCTCTGAGGAGGGTAATTCTGCAAAGACCTTAATCTTTAGGTTAGAAGACAAACTTAATTTGCCAATATTTATCTGCCATGAAAGTTCATAAAAATGAACCTGAACCATGCCAGCAAAAGTGAACAAATTCCCCCCTCAACAGCACATCAAAGCCACCAGAGTTTCCTAATGTCTGTAGATGCCAGTTGTTACTTCTTTTGAGCCAATGATGGGTCTCACATAAAATGTGTTTGTCTGAGACACATGCAGTGAGTGTGCTGGGATAATCTCTGCTCAGTGTACCTCTCTATACTCACACGAAAGGGGAACTTTCCGAAACACTATAAACGTCTGCACAGTATGCAGGCAACACCATTTAAGCAGAGCTTCTCATGCAAGTCACCATGTGAACGTCCGAGGCATTCTCCTATAATGAACTGTAATTAAGTCTTGTGAGAATGAGTTGGCGGAGGTGAGAACTGATCAAAAGAATTTTTGGTGAGAGGTACCCAAGCCATATGTGAAGTGGTATACGTTATTTCCATTCACAAGAAATTTAAACCTTCCAAGTTTATTTGCAATTTGTGTTCTCTGTCTACAGTACCAGTGTTTTTTTCTTCTTCACATAACCATGTACTACGTAAGCAGTGAGAGCATGAACTGTCACCTGGGGCTTATGATGTGATAAGCAGGAATAACACAGCGTACCCCTCACAAACAGACCGACATACACACATGCACATCCAACCACCCCCAACTGCCCATTCACACCTCCCTCTCTCTGCCATCACCACACCAAACCATAGACAATAACTCTTAATGTTGGGTGCAGGAGAACAGTGTGGGGCCTCATTATCCCCTCACTGCTTTAAGGCTTTCCGCTCCTCTCACTTCCGCCCACCTACCGCTGACCTATGACTCACAGCAGCCATCTTATTACATTAGCTGCTATCACACAGACCTGAGAGAAAACCAACACTGCGTCTTCTCTTAGCAGCCTGCCACTGGACAGACAGTTGTCTATGTGCTCATGGAACTTGATTTGTAGCTTGCTGCAAGCATTCATTTGTTTGTGTTCCCTTTACTTAAATTTAAACCTGTTCCAACATGACAATGCCCACCTGCACAAAGCCAGCTCAATGAAGATACGATTTACATGTGCTGGAGTGGAAGATCTTGAGTGGCCTGCTATAGAGCTTTGATCTCAGTGATACTGAAAACCTTTGGGATGAATTGAAATGCAGACTGCACCCCAGATGTCCTCATCTCACCTACATCAGTACCTGACTTTACTCATGCCTTTGTGGCTGAATAAGCACAAATCTCCACGAGGACACTCTAAATCTAGTGGAACATCTCAGAAGAGACACTTTATTGTAACTGTAAATGGGGACTAAATGTGGATTGGGATGTCCAAAACACATAAATCATATAGTCAGGTGCCACAAACGTTGGTTCAGATTGTGTATCTAAAGTTGAAATGTGAATGCAAATGAAATCCTTGTGATATAAATCACATCTAAATCAGTTCATTTTAAAGACAATATGAAATGAGCATAAAATGTATCTTAATTCCATAAAATAATAAAAAGACACCTAATAGGACTTTTGTGTTCACCTCAGGTGGCGTTTAATTCTTGATTGGTGTGTCACACTTACATTCCCGCATATACACTATATTGCCAAAATTTATTTATACTGCAACCAAAGACGTCCTGTAAAATGATATGCCTCCAGCTTTGTGGTAGGAGAAGAACCACATATGGCAGGAAAGGTCAGGTGTCCCAATACTTTTGTCCTTATAATGTACCTTTCCTTTCAGTCTAGAATAGAAGTTACAGAATAATTCTTAGCAGTTACTGAATAATATGCTTTTGCATTGTTATCTGAGCAATACATTGTGTTCTTAAAGGTAACAAGGTTATGTTTTCATGGCAGAATAAACAAGCAGAACCTAACCAGCATGGATATTTTCTATAATGTTCAGTATTCAGTAACATTTTCACAATGTTATGCCCTGATCCATCATGCAGTCACTAATCCTAATCTGCAGCTTAATTACAGTTTAAATAATTCATCTTCTGTGCTCTGGGCTCTGACAGGAAGACTAATAGAGTGAAAAGTCTGCTTCTAAATTTGTTGCCACCATTTCCTGGAGAGAGTAAAACCAGGAACCACGTAATGCATGACACCATTCATAGGGAATTGTAGTCATAGGCGACTCATTACTGGCTCTGTGATTCAGCTTCATCACTGTTGGGGCTGAACTAAATTGATTACAATCTCAGGAAGTGGAAGTATCATGTTTTTGTGGCTTCACAAAGTGTCTCATTTCTGAAATGCAAAACTGATTTAACTCTGACTACGCAAACAGGCGCAAAAGAGTTAACAAAAGTTGAGAGCTGACTTTTTTTTTTTATTCACCAACCATGAAGCTATTTAAGAATTAACAATACAATTATGTATTTCATGAATTGTTTTGTTAAGGACTAGAACACGTGTTGCACTTATCTTACTACAGTATTCTACAGCAATCGTTTACCAATAACTGTTTTATTTATCAATCAATTTATTATTTGTTAATAGTTATGTTTAGTTTAGTTTGTCAGTAAATTATATCATATATATATCGTTATATAATCTGTAGACATTTCACAATCACTGTCTGCTCCTTCTTTTTCTCTTAATGCTTATAAAACTATTGGAAAATATAAAGTTACAGTTTTACTCCTGAAACTGGAGACACAAAATGGAAAAGCCAAAAATGGCGATTAAACATCTCCTCACAGAAAACTTATCCAAAACTAACCATATCAGCTACTTACATTTACAGCTTTTGGCAGATGCCCTTATCCAGAGTGACCTACACCTAAACAGCTACACCTGGGCCTTGCTCAAGGGCCCAGCATTGACCGCTTGGTGGTGATTTGGATCCCTAATGAGCAAATCAGAGGCCACAACAGCAAAGAAAAACTCAACATTATGGAGAAACTTTTAGAGGTGTTTTGGTGATACTGCATAGTGGGACAACAAATGGAGTTGACTGTATTGTTTTGTATGTTCTGTATGATCCAATTATGAATTATAGTTATGGGGAGCACAGGACAGACTTTCTGATCTTTTATAGCATAAGGCAGATTCGAAATAACATGGAGATAGAGAGCAGTGATGAAGAACCATGGTGTATGAATAACTAAATACGACTGACTGACGAGTCAGTATAAAATGGTAGCCCATGCAATGGTCTCGATTTTCAGCATATATATACATTTACAGCATTTGGCAGATGCTCTCATTTGGAGATACTTTCAATGTATTAGTTATACAAGACTGACTGACTGACAGACAGACAGACAGACAGATAGATAGATAGATAGATAGATAGATAGATAGATAGATAGATAGATAGATAGATAGATAGATAGATAGATAGATAGATAGATAGATAGATAGATAGATAGATAGATAGATAGATAGATAGATAGAACTTTATTGTCATTGCATAGTACAATTTCACAGCAACGAAATGCAGTTTAGCATCATAATAGCTAATAGCCTCCACTCTTTTGGAAAGATGTTTCGCTAGATTTTCAAGTGTGATTGTGGAGATGTGTGCTCATTCAACCACAAGAGCATTAAACTTAAGTGCTGATGTAGTGTGAGAAGGCCTCAGGGGCATTGCACTACTGGAGCAGGTTTGGGTCTCAATTGTGTGCCTCCAATTTTGTGATAACATTTTAGAGAAGAACCAAGAATGTGGCTGAAAGTTAGGATTCCTGACCATATAATGAATACAGTAATATATTAGAAAGTATAGATTTGATTCATTTGTAAATGCATTTCAGTTCATTTAATATTCATTTGGTTTATTGATAAAAACAAACTATTAACACATATTTTTGAAAACATTGTTACTTTACATCATGTATTCACAAATGCTAAAACCTTTATAACAACTTGATATATTTGTCATTTCTCAGCAACATTTCTTTAAATGATTTTAGTGTCATTTTGCATGGCCATTTGCATGACCACATTCTGAGCTGACAGGTGTTTGGTGCACAGCAGGGCCAAGTGGAATTTTTGATTGAAACTGTTTGGAGGACATGCTGGGAAGTGTGACTGGAAACTGTAATACTGGTTGTGTCTATTTCTCACGGGCGATGAGCTTCTATATCAAAACCAAGCACACAGCATGTCTCAAGTACATGTTCAATTTGTAGTTTGAATTAATTGATCAGTAGCGAGCGCTGTGCTTATGTAGCTGCACAGCGCCTATTAATGCTTTATTTTGCTTTTAAAGCCGCAGGGCATGCAAAGCTACTAAGAAGTAATGCATTAAAGCAAGTAGACTCATTTTTTTGTATCGACAACTGAGCATGAATGATAATCTCTCACATTGGACAGAGATTCACACATTTGTTACAGAGAACCCCACGATTTCTGGGTAATGATAATTGACAATTATAGTTTTTTCGAATTGTATAAATGTTTCTAATTTTATTTTAAGGAATTTTGAGTTAATTTCTTTATTGTATTTTCACTTTGGTTCATTATTTGCTACACTACTCACGATGCCATTTAGCTACATCTAATAGTGTCCCTCCAGTGTGATCATTTTTTTATGCCATCCCAATGTAAAAAAATTAAACTGTACTTGATTCTTTTAAACTTAAACACTTACCATGTTGCAACTGTGTCATACAGTAAATGAGGCAGTATCAAAAAGTTTAGAGACTCGTCTGTTTACAACAAAGTACATTATTTATCTACGGTGGGGAGTGGTAGCTCAGTGGTTAAGCTGCTGGGTTACTGATCAGAAGGTCGGGGTTTCAAACCCTGGCATCGCCAAGCTGTCACTCTTGGGCCCTTGAGCAAGGCCTGTAACCCTCTGTGATCCAGGGGTGCTATATCATGGCTGCCTCTGTGCTCTGACCCCAGCTTCCGAGCAAGCTGGAAAATGTGAAGAAAGAATTTCACTGTGCTGTAAAGTATATGTGAAAAAATAAAGGCTATTCTATTCTATTACACACTATGACCTTTAAAATGGTCCCCTTACACCCCTCTCAGCCTACCTGCCACTTCCAGAATTTGTCCTGGAAGTCTCCTTTTTGAAGTGCGGTAAGCACCTTCTGCGATTCGCGCCGAATATCGCGCCGGATCTCTGCAATAGTGTCAAAACTACGAACTTTGAGCTGGATCTTCATCTTCGGGAAGAGGGCAAAGTCTGCAGGAGACAAATCTGGCAAGTAGGGTGGGTACAGAAGTGAGATACCACTTTCTGACACCACCTCATAGCTGCAGTATAGTTTTGAACTGGAGTCTAACATTTGCTGTCTCTGTTATTTCTATGATGTATTTTCCATTCATTTGAAATTAAACACGGGTGGAAATTGGCAAGTATGAAAAAAACCTCCTTGTTTGTTTTTATGAGCGAATATTGAACCTGGAGTGTTTGAGATGGTGAAATATCTCATATTAAACACAGTTACACTTGCAGTGTGACATCAATGTGTCATAACACAGGAATAACAAAAAATACCGCACCAAACAACAATCAATTGGCACAATATTCAATTGTAAACATATTTAACATGTTTTCTAGCTAGAGTGAAGTGTTAGTGAACCAATGAACTGTGTATCAGAGAGATATAGTTGTTCAGAATGGCCTCAATTAAATGTCTCGCATCTGTTTTCACTATCAAACGTGTTATTATTCTGAAAACTGACAAATATTAGCCTACACAGAATCCTGGGCTGTGTTATTGTGTTATCTATTGATGCTTCAGGAAAAAGAAAAGAAAAACGTTCCTTAACAAATCCGCAAATCAAGAAAAAATGAGTTTGCTATTACAAACATCCTGTCAGGCCTGATTAGAAATTATGTGCAGTACTCAACGTGACTAAGACTCTTCACACATTGTTCGCTGTGTATAGGTATGGATGGATAGCGAGGCATCAGAAAACTGCGCAGTGTGCCGTGTCTGACTCATCGCACCCACATTACTGCAAACATAGCAAAAGCAAACTGTGCAGCGAGCAGAGCATTTGGTTTAGTCTGCTGTTTATTTTGCAAGGCCCCACAGCCCTGCTGTTTCAGCCAATCACAATCCAGGGATGTGCCAAACGGCCAGTCTCGTCCCGGCCATGGAGCGTGAGGATGACGATATTGTTGAGGAAGAGGAGCGGTTGTCAAGGTGATTGGAACAGGAACGAAAGAGTCCACTGGTTGGCATGGCAACTTGAGAACAGCCGGAGGGAAGGTTCATTATAAGCAGCACGATGCTACGGCAAAACAATCAACCGACGAAGGTGCTTGAATCGAATAGTTCTTTGTATCCTCCTTTGCCAGACAGAGAGAAGAGAAAGAGAGAGACAGAAGAAATATGGAACGTATTCAGAGCATTTTACTGTGCCACAAAAATCACATGTGCTAGTATTCAGGTGCAAACTTTAAAAAAGTTTTCTTAGAATTGAGATTTCTGAAATATAGATTGAAAGGTTCAAACCCCATTAACACAATGCAGCCACTACTGGGCCTATCAAGGCCTTTAACCCTATCTGCTGCTCTGACCCGAGCATCAGGACAAGCTGTGATATCTGAAAAAAAAAAACGAAACAATCACATAAAGTTCTATCTTTCTATCTATCTATCTATCTATCTATCTGTCTGTCTGTCTGTCTGTCTGTCTGTCTGTCTGTCTGTCTGTCTGTCTGTCTGTCTGTCTGTCTGTCAGTCAGTCAGTCAGTCAGTCAGTCAGTCTTGTATAACTGATAAATTGTAAGTATCTCTAGATGAGAGCATCTGCCAAATGCAGTCAGTCGGATTTAGTCATTCATACACCATGGTTCTTCATCACTGCTCTCTATCTCCATGTTATGTTGAATCTGCCTTATGCTATAAAAGATCAGAAAGTCTGTCCTGTGCTCCCCATAACTATATACTTTCTTTCGGCTTCTCCCATAAGGGGTCGCCACAGCAGACCTTCCGCATGTTTGATTTGGCACATGTTTTTACACTGGATGCCCTTTCTAATGCAACCCTCCCCATTTATGCGGGCTTGGGACCGGCACTAAGGCTTGTGTAACCCTAATCGCTGGGGTTGGTTCCCTGACCAGGGATCGAACCCGGGCTGCAGCGGTGAGAGCGCCACATCCTAACCACTAGACCACCAGGGAACCTCTGTGCTCCCCATAACTATAATTCATAATTGGATCATACAGAACATACAGAACAATACAGTCAAATCTGTTTGTTATCACCCAAACACCTCTAAAAGTTTCTCCATAATGGCCTCTTACTTGCTCATTAGGGATCCAAATCTACATTCGGGTTTTGTAAAGCTGCCTTGTGACAATGTCTAAATAGGAACGAGGGACATAAACAAATGAGTCACGCTATATCATTAGTTCTAAATGCTAATAAATATTGAACAATTACTCAGCAATTAATAATAAAGTAATGATTTTCGCATGGAAGTTCATTATGTTTTGGGTGTTCATGAATTAAGCGATAATTACAGAGTTACTGAATTAATTAGTCATTCATTAGTCACAAAGTCACTGTTTTAATAGGTCAATATAATAAATATTACTCATTTGTTACTGCTTATTGTTTACAACGTTACTTATAGAATTGTACAAACAGCAGTTCAGACACTTTTTAATCACACACTATGTGATAGTATGCATTAAGGAATTGAACTGCTAAATGTGGTGTTTTTAAAAGTTTGGACCATGCAGATCAGATCACTCCTCATAAATTCCAGTGAAAAATATTCCAAGAAGCAACTCAAGCTCATATTGTATTCTTTTGACTCCTGAGTGTTGCTGTTGGAAAGAACAGACTGCACACCTTCATCAGAAGAGCTATGCATATCAACAAGCAATGAGCTCCAAGGATCAAAACACTGAAAAGAGATTGACATTCTAAAAGAGGATGCAAGACTCTTTATTCATCATGCTTTGATTCCAGCTTTGCTTTTTTTTTATACCTCTGAGCTTCTTGAACTTGCAAGCCTGTGTGTCATGACTCTGGAACAGAGGATCTTCACCAAGCTTTTACTCCATCCTTCTCTCATGCATTTCACTTTTTCGAAAAATGTCTATGTTCCTGCAAAAGAGACAGCAACATAAGACTAGGGTGCATGGTACTCTTTGTTGTTTATTTTGCCTCTTTTGTTTTTTGCAAGCTTTTTCCACATGGACAGAATTACAAGTGCAACTTGTGTGCGTCATCACATCGGGTTCATGCTCCTCTGAGCTCTCCCCTGGATGAGATGACCGGCTTCAGAGACAAAAGACAGCCACTCCCAAATGGCTACCCCTCCTCTTCTGGCTTTCAACACTATAGTATGACTGATGCCTGCTGATGGGGATTGGGATAAAGCCCAATGTCTTGTTTCTCCCACTTCTTTCATGCATACCTCTCTCCTGCACTCTCTTCAAGCCAACTTACTGCCTGAACACTGAAGAATGCAACCAGTTCAGCATGTTTCTTTGCTCACTCACAGTCTGGCATCCAGTTAGTTCACATTAGAAAGCTGGACACCTCTGAACACAAAACATTGCAGTGTGCATGAGCATGTTACTTATAAGGATTCAAGGCCTTTAAAGATTATTACGCAAATCTCACCTTCACCATTGTGATCTTGCTTCACTATTTCATTAATACTATGTCAGATATTATAATATTATCAACATCATCTGCTTTAGATTCTGTACATTCCTCATTTAGCCTCATGTTTACTGTTATAAAACTGTTCCACTCTTCTGGGATAATGTTCCATTGGATTTTGGAGTGTGCCTGGGGAGATTTGTGCTCATTCAGGAACAAGGGCATGAGTAAAGTCAAGTACTGATGTAGGGTGAGGAGGCCTGGGGTGCAATCAGTGTTCCAATTCATCCCAAAGATATTCAGTAGTGTTGAGGTCAGCGCTCTATAGCAGGTCAATCAAGAACCCATATAAACCATATCTTTATAGAGCTGGTTTTGTGCACAGGAGCATTGTCATGCTGGAACACGTTTGGGTCTCGTAGTTCAAATGAAGGGGACATTTTATGTTACAGCATCCAAAGACTCCCTATACAACTGTGTGCCATAAACTTTGTGGTGACATTTTAGGAAAGGACCACATATGGCTAGAAAGGTCAGGTGTCATAAATAAGCATGACACATAAGATTCATTTAAATCTTACTCTCTCTTTCAATGGTGGACAAACATAGTGTGTAAATATCTGGTGTTATTCAAAGGAATAAAAAGAAAACTTTGTGATTTGGATATTGTGATCTGTGGTGAGAGTAGGGAGCAGGTGGAGAAAAGCCTGGGGAGGTGGAGGTCCGTGCTGGAGAGAAGGGGAATGAAAGTCAGTAGGAGAAAGACAGAGTACATGTGTGTGAATGAGAGGGAGGGCAGTGGAGTGGTGCGGTTGCAGAGAGAGGTGGAGAAGGTGGAGGAGTTCAGGTACCTGGGTTCAAGAGTGTAAAGTAATGGAGCGTGTGTTAGAGAAGTAAAGAAAAGAGTGCAGGCAGGGTGGAGTGGGTGGAGAAGAGTGACAGGAGTGATTTGTGATAGAAGAGTATCTGCAAGAATGAAAGGGAAAGTTTATAGGACTGTGGTGAGACCTGCAATGTTGTATGGTTTAGAGACAGTGGCATTGAGTAAAAGACAGGAGATGGAGCTGGAGGTGGCAGAGCTGAAGATGTTAAGGTTTTCGTTGGGAGTGATGAGAATGGACAACATTAGAAATTAGTTTATAAGAGGGACAGCGCATGTAGGACATTTTGGAGACAAAGTGAGGGAGGCGAGATTGAGATGATTTGTACATGTGCAGAGGAGGGACATGGGGTATATATCGGTAGGAGAATGCTGAGGATGAAGCCACCAGGAAGGAGGAAAAGAGGAAGGCCAAAAAGGAGGTTTATGGATGTAGTAAGGGAAAACATGCAGGTAGTTGGTTTGAAAGAGGCAGATAAAGAGGATACTAGCACAGAGACAGATAATCCACTGTGGCGACCCCTGCAGCTGAAAGAAGAAGAAAAAGAAAACTTCTACATTGAGAAGGTCAAGGTTTGGATTCATTTCTGGATTGATTAGATGCAGGGTTACATACCAAAGGCTTACTATCAATTAATCACTTGCTGAAAACTATAAAGTGATTTTAAAATATTCAGCATGTGAGATGCTGCTGAGAAGTATGATGGTATTTTATACGATAGGAAACCTGCCAACACATTCCACCAGGGTGAGAAAATGACAGATCTGTGTTTTACGCAAGCGCTCGTTTACATCTTCTAAGTACGCGTGACTTATGTGGTCGTTGCTACCTTCTTGCACGCATGATTTAACGCCCACAGTGTGATCGTTCTGTTGCTGAGGATTGAGTCTGGTTGTTCATTAGAGACACATCTAAATATGTGTGATGGAACATTTATACGTTACACCTTCATCCTCACTTCTAAAGGTCTCTCATCCTCTTCCAATCAATATCCATACCTAAACAGTTCAGTATTTCTCTTTTGTGCTTTCATTCTCTCTCTCTCTCTCTCTCTCTCTCTCTCTCTCTCTCTCTCTCTCTCTCTCTCTCACACACATGCTCTCTTACTTGTTCTGTCTCTCTCAGCCCTGTTGATGACTCATCGGGCAGCCTTATTAAGGATTAGAGAGACTCAGAGCATGCGTGCTCAGGCCTGGACTACACTGCACTAATTATTTTATTGCACATGCCGCTGTAATGAAATAGAGGGCAAAACAGCCCAGTGAGAAGGGGAAGGGGGGCTTGGTGGAAAATTGCTTTTGAAACGCTTCAAACATAGTTATGGTAATGAGATTCAAATATGAAGAGGTAAATGAAACTGCAGCAAATTGTTCTTCACTGCAATGTAAAATGTCATCTCGGTGCTTATGACTGTCTGACTGACATACTCACTGACTGACCGACTGATAGACTGACTGACTCACTAGTGTCTTCTGACTGATAGACAGACTCACTGACAGTCTGATGGACTGACTGACTGCATCACTGGCTGTCTGTCTGATGGACAGACTAACTGACTTAATGTTTGATTGATGGACTGACTCACTGACTATCTGACTGACAGACTGACACACTCACTACTGTCTGTCTGACTTACAAACTGACCCAATTAGTGTCTGGCTGTCTGACATTTTCACTCACAGACTGACTTACTGACTGACAGACTCGATCTCTGACTGGCTGACTGACAGTCTCTGAATGTTTGCCTGACTGTGTGAGGGATTATTGTATATGTTCAATATTTTATATATACATTTTCCCTATTTTTAGACCAGTGATTGGCTCATTACCAATCTGTTCCATATCCAAATAAAATCTTTTTCTGTCATTTCACTGTTGCCTAAAAAAATCTCATTCAAACTCAATTCTTTGGACTCAACTCAACTCCCTGAAGGCCAGGTGACCTAGCCTTCAAGGTTTTCCTCTTACATCTCAGTCATTGTGCATGCTTCTATATAACTAGTATTTTTAAGTATCCAGTATTAAGTATTAGGGGGAGTGGTAGCTTAGTGGTTAAGGTGCCATATTATTGCTGACCCTTCACTCTGACCACAGCCTCCGAGCAAGCTGGGATATGCGAAGATAGAAGTTCACTGTGCTCTAATGTATATGTGACAAATAAAGGCTATTCTATTCTATTGAGGAGTTTTATTATCTTCTTAGCATTACTAGGTTACCTTTGCTAATCTACCAGTGCTCTGTTTGCCTTGTTGACTTGCTCGTAACGTTTTTCATTACATGTTCACATTTTTTAGAATATACTGATGCCATAGCTTTGCCTTTGATGACACAACACACTTCGAAGGCAGATTCAGACCCTGGTATAAGGTTAAATAAGCCTAATATACCGAGAGGCTCTAGAGACGAAACAGTGACTTGGCAGCCGACGTGGGTCAGCTGAAACAATGATGTAGGGGCAATGATGTCTAGCCACTCTTGTTAAATTTCTTCTGGGAACTTCCAGGTTGATAATGAATAAGTAGTTAAGCTACTAGGTTCAGCAGGCTCTGGTTCTGCCTCTTCCAGCTCACAGATGCTGCTGACAAGCTCTAAACCCTGGCAGCCAATATACTGTAGTGGGTTTAGATGGTGCAAGTTCGAAGATATTTTCCTGCAAGTACACTTGTTCTTTATGAACCACGAATACAAAGCTTCATTTTTTTTTTCTAATCCATACAGAGAATGATTTTGACGAAGCCTCCCACAGTAAGCCACTGGTTAGATGCTGCAAGGACAGAGAGGGAGGGACCTAGTTTTTTAACTGAACTTGCGGAGGAAGGTGGCATTATTTCTTGACTGCAAACAAAAACTGAGTTTCTTGCAACATCTCCTTTTCTGCTAGCGGGTTTGCAGGTCAGAACAGGCCAGAAGAAAATTGGAATGGTGCACAAACCATACCCCAATGTTTTATGGCTGTCTATGTGACCTCCAATGTGTCACTAAAGTTTGTGGAGATGCTGGAGGCATCTCTCTCTCTCTCTCTCTCTCTCTCTCTCTCTCTCTCTCTCTCTCTCTCTCTATCCCCTCCAGTTCAATCTCTGAGATTTGGCAAGAGCTTAATGAGGGAGCCGGTGAGTCAGCCACTCTGCTGCTGGGGGTGAGAATTACATGGAGACAGGGAGAGAGTGAGTGATAGAGAGAGAGCGATGAAGGGAGGGAGAAAAAACCCTGAATAGATGGATATGCCCAAATAAGGGGAGAAAGTACAAGGGGCACAGACAGAAAAATATGTAAGAAGATGAGCACAGGACATGGAGGAATAAACACACACATAAATAAAAGCAAAATTTTATTCTGTACCAGATTTTTTTTAAAAACGTGTGCAGATGTGGGTGAAAATGTTTTATTTTAGGTAAGCAATGCCACAATAAAAGGTTGCCGCTTAAATATTTTAATTTGTGTTGAGTCATGTAATTGTTCCAAATCCAAGAGACCATAGTGAAAAAGTTGTCAGTGATTCACAAAGCAAAGACTTATTCAAATAAAATGAATCTTAAAATAGAAAGCAACCATATAGCTCCAACAAGGTTCTTCTTTAATTTGTCCCTCTGTAGGAAATGCGTTTGAGCTCTTATTTAACAAAAGCTCCACCGGGCAACTTAAAGATCTCTATAGTAACTTATCCGTAATGAATCCTATGGGAACTTTCACTCAACATCCATGTGAAGAGTAAGTCTCTCATTAATGTCTGGACTGGTGCATTGATTTCTGTGACATGAGACACTAAAATGGGCATTGACTCCTATATAAGACGCTTCCAGGTCTTGGTAGGCTGAACTTGCACTAGTTTTTCTCTCTCCTGCTCTCCTGTCTTTCATCACCTCCTTATACAATAACATCTGTGCGCTCCAGAATCCCAGCTATGCATTGCCCCCAAAACCTCTCTGACTACAACACTTTTTTTTTCCATGACTGTGTTTGGCCAATGTTCTGACACTTGGGCAGACTCATTTTGATTCATGTTCTACCTCCGGGGTTTTGTTGTTAATAAAAATAGCTGCTATTTCTGAGGCCCGAAGAAGGAATGGAGCACATTCTGTTTGGGATGTTTTACATTAAATCATCGATGTAGAGACAGTCAGTTATGGCTTCCTACATGAAGGAGGAATGATGGAGGAATGCAATGCTCTTTGCTGGGAACGGGATGTGCAAAGCATCCCTCCATGTTTGGGATGAAAATTGTGGAACACCTTGTCATAGTTAGCTTCTTTTCCAGTACCTCAAAGTAATGCAGTTGGCCACTGACATCTGACCCACCTGGACTTATAAACTGTGCACTGTTCATGGAACCTTTTCAATGCTTGTACTGTTGTATCTAATGATGTTCAACTTGTGAATCGATTTACTTGTAAATAAAATTCATTTTAATAATAATTGGAAACATCCATTTGAATAGAACTTTTGTGAGCCCATTGAAAGTTTCAATGCTTTATGAGTTCACATGTGAAGTATAATTCACAAAAATCACATGGTTTAGCCTCGTTTTAGCCATGACAACTCTCTGCATGTCATTACAAAGAGTTTGTTAATGAGAATGGACTGTACATACGGTAGATCAGTCTCGGCAGAGTAGATCTGCTTTGCTGCTGCTGATTGAGTCCAAAGCCTGCTCTGTTAAGCATGTTCAAACAGATGCTAAGTACGATGGACCCCGCATAGCAGATTTATACAGGTGGTGGTGAGAAGGTGAAGGGTGCAATGGAAATTCACAAGGCACAAGCAGACACCAAGTCTGGCTAATTTAGTCAGAATATGACGTTACATATATTGGGTAGTGCGTCTAAATGGCTGCAGGGCTGGTGTCAAGAAAACCAATCAGCACGCAGATAGAGTTTCATGGCCGAACAAGCCGTAAAGAAAAGCTGTCAATTACTGTCTAGAACAAAAATCCAGAGAGAATAAATAACAAAAACATATATGATATAATCGAATCAGTCTGTGAATATAATGCCATTGTTCTCAGCCATTTCTGACTGAAGGAACTTAAAACCCAGGTGCTGGTGAACTTCCTGAATCAAATGTCATCACCAAGCAATGAACCATGCTGCTAAGCATTTTACAAAAGTGTTCTTTGTGTTTTGTGTTATATTTGTGGAAGTAGGACTACTGCTTGTAGAACTTTAAAACAGCCAAAAATATGCAGCAAGAACTGTGTAGGGCATTATGCATAGCGTATGCGCTTATGTGGCACAACTTAGAGGTTTATATTTAATCTGTCAAAATGGCCACTCATTGAAACAGACAGCTTGAAAGATTTGATTCGGTAAATCAAATCATATATCCCATGTCTAGATGTGATATGATGGAGAAAGAACTGCAACTATTTGCAGGGCTTGAGTTTTGAAAGGTGACACATTTGGGGAGTTTTAGAGTATTGGAACTCCCCGAGGAGTTGCAGTAAGCATATATAAAATCTCCAGTGGAGGTTCTCCAGTTCTAAAGTTCAGATGACCGTCTTCTTGTTTTTCCACACCATTTAAACTCAATGACATCATTTGATTGGGTAGTCAGCTTCTTAAAATGATTTGAGAAGTGTTATAATGACATTTAGGATTAATATTATAATTCCTGGAATCAAAATTCAAATGTTCAGAAGCCATAGTTCAGTTCTAAGCTTATGATTTTGTTTGTGTGGCATTTCATTAATTCTCCACGTGTTTCTTCCCATTTAACTGGTTTCCCCCTGTATTCCAAAACTGGAAACTGTAGTGATAATGGTGCTGTTTCTACTGAAAAACAACTAATTATTGTTTTTTTAATATAAGACGTAATGGTCCCTGTGGGTCTCTTCTAGGAATTTGCTGACCTTTATTGATTTTATCCGTCAAGAGATTTTTGGCAACTTGTTGATCACATGCTGCTACCAACTGGACACTAAAAGGGACCATTAGGACCTATGCATCAGTATGCATCCAGGTTCCACTTCCTTAACCTTTTTAGTTTTTTGTTGGAATTTGTGAGGTACACAAGCACTCTTCATAATGGAAACTTTTTGATGATGGTTTCAATGGTTAACAGCTGATGGCTTGTAATGGTATTTGTATTGAAATCAATAAAAAATATTCTTTAAAGGTTTTGGTTGTTGTTTGCAGCAGAAATGCAATGGACTGCCATCTGACCCTATACCCAGTGTTCCAGGACAGGAACTGGATCTGACTTTGACCTGAAACAAACGGGTGTATTAGTAAAATATATATATATATATATATATATATATATATATATATATATATATATATATATATATATATATATATATATATATATATACAGTATATACAGTAGATAGATAGATAGATAGATAGATAGATAGATAGATAGATAGATAGATAGATAGATAGATAGATAGATAGATAGATAGATAGATAATATAATATGATTTTATATATATATATATATATATATATATATATATATATATATATATATATATATATATATATATAAAAGACATTAACCTTCACAATAAAGCAGTAGTCTTACAACACTACATGTTGAAATTCATCTGCATTGAAATGAAATTTATTTTATGGAATCCTTCAGAAAGCGAAATTTATTAAGAAATATATGAGCGGATTCACAGTCCTTCACATTTCACAAGCCTTGTTTTGAAGACGCTGTATTTTCAATACGAGGTGCCCAACACACTTTAAGGTGCTTTAAACTAATAGAATTCATGTAAAATCATGTGGCTAAATAAATAAATAAACAAGAAGAGCAATGAGATGAAGCCAAAGTGGTTTTGCTTTCAGAATGAGGCATTTGATTCTCAATGAAAGTGAGGCATTAATTTGACAGGATTATAGACACCTACATCCTTATTATGTTAATGTACAGTGCTGAGAAAGGTCTGAATAAAAAAAACAAACGAATGCACAGCATATATGGCCAGTGTAATCAGCATGCCAGAGCAAGATCTGTGTTCTCCACTTTCGTGTCAGTATAGATTGCCATCTGCTATGAGACAAAGGAGAGAGATGTAAGACAGACAGCACACTCATTCCTGATAAAAGGGCTTCACACGCGGAGAGGACAGCGCACACCACAGCAAGCATGGGAGAAAGCTCAGGTAATTATGTGCATGGAGCAGGACGCTGTCCTCAAGGGGTCACTGAAGTGCACTCCAAACTCACAGCAGCTGGCAGCTTTTATTGTCCAATCTGGACAGCCTCCTGCGCCCACCGTGACTTTTTTTATACCTGGAATCTTTCCATTCGGCCTTGCCGGCTGCCGAATCAAAGGCATCAAGGCTTTTCGACGTCTCCGTTGACGTCATATCCTGGCATCAACCCCGATCCCCTGGATTTCAGCAGTATAAGGAGCAATGCATCGGAAGGTCTCTGTTCTCTGCTGCCTGTCAATGAATAACCTTCAGAAAACAGAGTGAGACAGAACGAGAGAGAGAGAATGCTATGTGAAAGATTTGCAAGATGAGATGTAATACTCTGTGAGATTTTGTTTTTCAGAAGGAACAAATAGCATCATGTTGAGTTTTAATGAGTGATCTTCAGTTAGGTCTCAGGCCATTGTGTTTACAGATGAATTAGTGAAGGTCCACATGCGAGAAATTGATTTTTTTTCTTTTCTCTTCACCACTTACACATGTATCACACATAAACAACAAGCTAAATTAAACAGGTTGTCAAATTGGAATTAGAAAGATGGGAGTAAAATCAAACATCCTAAAGCTTGCCACAGGGCAAAACAATGCAGAAAAAAAAATTAACTGTGCTCATAATATAAACCTCATGCCTTCAACCATTAACATCGCTGCTGTGTATTTAAAAGATTACAAACTAAATTCTGAAGGCTGTCATCCCGATTATGAGGAAATGCTAGGTTTTTGTGACAGCTGAGTGAGGCACACAAGGTTTCTACATCTCTCAGAAATTTCATGAAGGTTAAATATTTGCCGTACAATAATCCTGGCAAAATCAAAATCAGAATCAGAAATAGCTTTATTACCAATTATGCTTACACACACAAGGAATTTGACTTGTCGTCAGAAGCTTCCAGTGTGATATATAAAGTGTGTAAAATAAAGTGTGTAAAATAAAGTGTGTTATGTATTATGCAAAGCCATTTAAGTTTTTTGTGCTCTGCATAATTGATATAAATGTGTCATCAGTATGTTTTGGCCATTCTAACCAAATTAAATCTATTGTTGAACAGGCTAAAGATATGGTTTGGACATATCAATATGGAGGATGCTAAGGATGAAGGCACCAAGAAGAGAAAGTCCAAGAAGGAGGATTATGGATGTGGTGAGCGGAGACATGCAGGTTGTTGGTTTGAAAGGCAGGAAGAAGAAGAAGAAGAAGAAGAAGAAGAAGAAGAAAAAAAAGAAGAAGAAGTTGTACGGGCTGACGATCCTTGAGGTTACTGTGAGGAGTTATAAGATATAAGAGTTAGCAATATGCTACAATGTTTTGCATTCAAGTGCTTATCATAGAACAGTAATGGAACCATAATGAATAGACTGCTGATGTCAACCAGCGGAGGATGGGTTTCCTTTTAAACCTGGTTCTTCTCAATGTTTCTTCCTCATAGCATCTCAGGGAGTTTTTCCTTGCCCCTGGCTTTTCCTCACCCCTGGCTCACTCATTAGGGACAAACTTATAGGGACAATTATATGATGCTGAAAGATAAATTAGTTTATCTCTGTAATGCTGCTTTAGAGACAATTTCCATTGTTAAAAATGCTATACAAATACAATTAAATTAACCTGAATGAACTATTCAAAGAGATAATTAAAGTAAGGAATGAAAGACAACGAGTGTGTCTTTTCATAAAAAAATCAACAATCTGGTGTTGTGATGCAGGTGTCACCCCCCAAGTGTTTTTGTGTTTTGGTTGTTAAACCACAGTGATCTTCCAACCATAATGACATTTCACATTGTTTATTCAAAACATTTAATTTTACCTGTTTATAGTTACATTTAATGTTGTATTTTTAGATAAATACACTGCTTGTGATGATATAAAACCTCAGCACAGAAGACTTTTGACAATTGTTGTAAAACCTAATCAATATGACACTGTGGACAATCTAGATTTTTTGTTTCTTTGTTAAATACACATTTTATTATCTGGTAATGATATTTCCTGTGAATGGGTTGTTACTATAGGAACATTGAGATTAGAATGAGCCCATTAATAGAAATGTGATTTGAATTCTCAAAGCAAGTTTGGAAGAAAATTTATGAACACTTTCTAACCAATCAGAATCAAGAATTCAACAGCGCAACAATTTAATTACATTTTTTTTTCTATGCAACAACTTTTGAGCTCATATGTGATCACTGTGAGCATTTAATATTTTTCTGAATTAAGGGAAACAAATCTGTTTTCAAAATGGTCTTGTAGTAGAGTGGCCAGTGCTGGGGCATCCAGTTACGGAAAATATTTGTATATAAGATTTCACAAATTCCTCAGCCAAAGGTGTCATACAGTATGTTTTCTTTCTTAGAAGAGAAGTGTTCGAGGCTGAGCTTTAATCTTGAATAAATATCAAACCTTTGGGAAAGTGTGAGCAACTGAAATTACTTGTATCCGAATTCTTGAAATTGTTAAAAAATTGGATAAAACTACCTAATAAATTTATTAGCAGCTTTGGCATCTGTCTCAAATCAACTTCGAGTGTAAAAACATTGGTGTCTTTTTTTATTTTATATAATGGTATAATATAATGGAATAAAATATTTCAGGTTTATATATAATTAATATAGAATAATTATATAATATAACTTAAATGTATGTTACTGATTTGATAAACTCCCAGATATAGTAAAATAAAATATTTTTATATTAATCTAGGTTGAGGGAAAATTCATCAAATTCAATGATATTCAAACAGTCAAATCTCTACATGAAATGTTGCTCGGTATCAGCCTGGCTGGTTTTTTTTGTTTTTTTTTTTTAAATAAATATCATTCCATGACTCATTGTGTCCATTTCAGGAACTTCCAGACAAACCTGGGACAGAAGCTGCTACGCAACATCGGAAAGCACTGCAGAATTCCTGGTATATTTCCCCAAAATTTACTGGAAATCAACACGAGCAGTGGCCAGCACTTTGGTGGGAATGCGCGTAATAACGTTTCCGAGTCAGCCAGACAGTCTGGTGCTGAGAGGAAGCCGCAGAAATGGGAAAAGACCCTCAGTGCCTGGTGAGATGCACTCACACATCCGTATCAGGGCTCTGAACATTAAACAGCCCTGTGTACAGTAACTGATGTCAGCTAAGTGAAAGGTCTAATTAGTTTTAGCCCAAAGCTAAGCTCTGTAACTACGGAGGCGCCCCATACGTCATATATCATTGCATTGGCACTGCTCCAAGAATACTCAAAACACACACACACATGCACACAAACACAAACACACACACATGCATATACAGGCATTCTGTCCTCCTCACTTTAAGGCCCATTACCCAAAAGCCCAAAAGACTGACAGAGTAGGCAGGGGAAAGAAGGTGAAAGCCCACTCAAGCTGACAGTAGTTGATGTGCGGTCCCACTGCTTTACACAGTACAGCACACACAGCACTGTGCCCACAGGGCAGCTAACCAGTCACTTAACGCTGCTCAGACAGGTGCAGTGTGTACAATTGGACTACCTTTTGTAACCGAACAGAAAAACACTGTGTACTGAACATACGCAGTGAATAGAACAGAATGACTTTGAATAAGATGAACACTGCCAGTAGGGTTGAATGTTTTTAGATCTCACTAAAGCATGTTTGAATCATTAAAGAATTCCTGTAAAGTAAAAAGTTTCAGTTCACTATCCCCAGTTTGATTCGTTTTGAAAAAACTGGCATATAAAAGCTTAATTGTCTGAATAATGGATAACACTTTCAGCTAAATGACACCATTTGGAATAAGGATAATATCAGGCAAAAAGGTTTGCTAGACAGCTGGCTAAACCTGGCAGGGTATCTGAGAGGATTTTTTTATACTTTAGTCCTTTTTTAATAGTACTTTTAGTTAATGATTAATGCCCAGTTGATTAACATGAGGTAACCTGACAAGAATTCTAAAAAGATATTTATTTATTTATTTATTTATAAAGATATATTCCATATTTTAAAAAGCTCACTACCAGTGCTATGCTGATATCAGGTAAACTGACAAAATTCCTATCAAAATAGTTTACGCCATATTCATAAATGTTCCTCATTTTCAAGTCTAATGTTAGTTAGAAGGCTAATAGGGTGTGACCTGACAGGAATTCTTCCAGAACTTTCATAGATTTTGATTATTACTACTGATTCTAGACACATGGCTAAAATGAAGAAGCTGACAGGATCTTGCACATAAAAATTCACAAACTAAATTACTAATGCTAGTTAAAACTAACATGACCTAACATAATAACATTCATATATTTTACCCATCAGCCACTGAAGTCACCTGATCACATCACTTATGCTTATGCGTCATGACCTTGTCATTTAATGAACATCCTTCACGCCACTCCTTGTCTCAAATTTGTCTTCTAGTTGTTTTTGTTGTTATCCACAGTCCCTGTCTTCATGCTCTGGCTAACATTCAAAACCTGATATTCAAAAGCTTCTTTGCTAACACTAATTAATTAGATGAAACAGGTTTAAGACCTTATTAACATAATGGTAAATGTATTTTTTTTGGTAATAAGTTACTTTTGGTAATAGTTCCAGGACCTCCGGTGATTAGCTAAAATTAGTATAAATAGTTAGCAAATGCACACACACACACACACACACACACACACACACACACACACACACACACACACACACACACACACACACACACAAATACATACATTGCATTAATGAGCTCTGAGTGCAGTCCTTAATCCTGTCTTGTTGCTCAGAACACAAAGTGTTTAGGTCTTTAGGTCTGTTCCGATGCGTCGCTCCGCTCATTATTTTCACGAAATGTACCATGACTTGTAAGGTTATCCGGCACATCCGAATGCACTAATTGAATACATGAAAGTAAATGTTTTGAACAACATGGTTGAAGTGTGCGCTGCAAGGGCATCACGATGCAGCGCATTCTGATGAGGTTTCAGCTCGAGAACCCTCTCCTCTCTGTATTAGGCAGGAGATCTACGTGTTTTTTTCCAGCAGAATGCTTGAAATGCAAAGTACAAAGCCGTTGCTATAAATTCGTACAACACTAGTTATGTGAAAAAAAATGTCGACTGCAAATAAGCTCCATTGTAGGCCAGAGCTTTATACAGGTGTATTTCTTTTTTTTACTATACAATACTTCAGAATTTACATTCCTTTGTTAGACCCTGATTAAACACTATTCAGCTTCATATTGGGATGATTACCCTTGCTTGATTGAGTGGTGCTGATTGTCCCTTAGCACTCTTAGCAGTAGTCTTTGCAGGCCAGCAAGACACTGGAAATTCTCTCTTCCAGTTGGAATGGCAGTTAATAAGACACCTTCAGTCATGCTGAGATGATACAGTCGAATTAAAGCCTGAATTCTCTCTTTCTCTTTTTCTGTCTCTCTCTCCCTCTCTCTCTCTCTCTCTCTCTCTCTCTCTCTCTCTCTCTCTCTCTCTCTCTCTCTCTTTCTTTACATAGGGATAATATCAGTAGGGCATTTTTCTTGTTTCCCATGCACTTTCTGACTCACTTGCCACACTCTTGATACAGCAATTTAGGTTTCTCCAAAGAAGGGTGGTGGTGTGAGTGAGCTGTTAGGAGTGATTGACGGCTGCTTGAAAGCTGTCTCTGTGCCTGGTTGCTCACGCCTGCGTTCATGGTGCTTGTGGTTATTGCAGGAGGCAGGAGTGATTTAATAACAGTGCCGTAAGAAATACACTCTGTCGATCAACCGCCAGAGCTAAATAACATTCCGTTTTAATGGCGGCTCAAGCTCACGTCAACTGCCATCTTTATATTCCGGATCAGGTCTGGTCCTGCTACCATTCAATATGATTTTAAAAGGGCAAGAAGTATTTGGGTTTTTTTTCCTTAAATGCAGTAAACTGATATTGTTATACTAGAATGTCCTTTGTACATTTGTTTGTATGGTGTTTTTATGGCCAATGTAATATGCTTTTTGAAGCAAAGTAAATGCTTTTGTCCCGATACCATAGTTACCTTTTGTCACAAGGAAGAACTTGGTAAGAATAGGCAAAATGGATGACGCTGTACATATCATTCAACAGGTGAATGAAGCACTTAGGTTTTAAGAATGGAATGTATTAGTGTTGCCAAGAAACCTGGCTCAAAGGTAGATGGTTAAAGATTTAAACTTTCTAAAAGACTTAAACATCATAAAACCGAGGGTTCTCCCAGAAACTAGTGGTGCTAGACACAATCTTTTTAACGAACGACAGTTTTGCGGTAGTTAAGAATTCCTAGCTAAAAAAACACTTATACTTGGAAATCTTTTCCATTAGAAATCATCAGTTGTATAGTTTCTACATAAGGACCACAAGAAAGAAAACAGAATTAGGGTAGAAATTGTGACATAATGTTGCAATCCGCTCAACTAAATGGTTACAAGCTTTTAGGTTTTGTAAAAATTGATAGAAACATGAGATTTACACTGATCAGGCATAGCTTTATGGCCACTGATCAAGCATAACATTATGACCACCTGCCTGATATTGTGTTGGTCTCCCTTTTGCTGCCAAAACAGTCCTTACCGATTGAACATTAAGACCATTAACTACTTCAGCTGTGGGATCGGACGAGCCTTCGCTCCCAATGTGCATCAATGAGCCTCGGCCGCCATGACCTTGTTGCCGGTTCACCACTGTTCCTTCCTTAGACCACTTTTAAAAGATGCTGACCACTGCAGACCGGGAACATCCCAAAAGAGCTGCAGTTTTGGAGATGCTCTGACCCAGTCATTCGACCATAACATTTTGGCTCTTGTCAAACTCCCTCGAATCCTTACGTTTTCCCATTTTTCCTGCTTCTAACACACCAATTTTGAGGACGAAATGTTCACTTGCTGCCGAAGAGATCCCACCCACTAACCCACTATCATAAAGGTGCCATGATAAAGAGATAATCAGTGTTATTCACTTCACCGCCCATATTGTTATAATGTCATAATGTTATGCCTGATCAGTGTACACTATACACTACACTATCAAAAGGTTTATAGACACCTGACCATTCCTATGTGCTTTTTGAACATCCCATTTCACATTTATTCTCCATTTGCAGTTGTAATAATCTCCACTCTTCTGGAAAGATTCGCGGGGGCAGCAGTCTAAGCAGGCCCAGCCTTCGACTGCTGCCCAATTCTCACAGCACCGTCCCTTACGGTCCCTCCTGCAGGTGGTGAGCCCACGGGAAGGCGGCCCCACGTCACGGACCTTGATATTTCCCTCGTAAGGGACCCCTGGAGCATAGAGGATTAAGGGCCTTGCTCAAGGGCCCAAGAGTGGCAGCTTGGCGATACCAGGGCTTGAACCCCAGACATCATTTACCCAGCGCCTTAACCGCTGGAGCCACCACTCCCCATTTTACAGATGTAATCCAGTATTTATATTATATTATAATGTTATATATTATATTATCTTATCTTATGTTCTGGTTTTCCACAATAGGTCTATTTAACGGGAATATTATTTTATTATTAATCAATTAAATGACTATATATTTTTTTTTCCACAGCTGTTCTGAATAAAATCCCGATTGCACCTTTAAAAACCTCCGTACAACGCCGTAAATGGTGAATTTCTTGTGGAGGTAATTAGTGTGTGGCTCAGTCTAGGTTCTGATCTTATCTTCGTCCATTTAGCTGGGCTTTGGCTCCTTCCATTCACTGTGCTGACATATCTACTATGGATCCTGCTGTCATCTGCTAATTGTCTTGGAAAGGTTTTTGTTATCTCTGAGCACCACAATTATACTAGAGTCCTCTTCTCTCTCACACTCTCAGACACATGATTTGCACTAGACCAGCAACATAATTTTCCTGTCCTGGGGTCAGGGACCATCTTTTACTTCCAATTTGAGCAGATAAATTTTTCTCCAAGTGGCTTAATCTTATCTTGTTAATGCAATAATGAGGGTAACATGGGTTAAGTTTCTTAGGCGATAAAGCCCTAATTTGTTGATTGTGTGGAAAAAAGGGGGAAGAAGCCAATACTCTACAATTTCACCCAATATTTATTGATCCCCTAGACAGCCGGATCCTTTAAATGGCTGTGTACTGATGTGTTTTTCAAAAGAAGTCTTCAAGAAAGACAACATGTCTCACATAGATAGTTCTTAAGCGATACACACATGTGCATGTACACTTAGCGACCACAAGCTCTTCGACCACTTTATTATAGTGCTTAGCGCCTTGAACTCTTAGGCTTGACTGCCAACTAGTGGTGCAACGTGAAATTGTGTCTCCAGCAACTCCAGAGAAAAAAAAGGCTCTCTTACATATAAAAAAAAAGAGATATACACTATAAAATTCCATGAGGAAAATCAACTTTCATCCAATTATACATTTTACATCTGACCAACCTTTTGGTTATGCATGTATTGAGCCACAACTCAACCACATGCTCACACATTCACAGTCCTGGCATATATCCATCCTTACAGCCATACAACTCAACTGGTTGCTACTCGAGATTGAATTGAAACTGGCATTTGTTGCAATTTCCACACTCATTTGTCACGGAGCAGTCCAGAGCGTGTAGACGAACATGTCCTGAATAATTACTCGTCTAATAGATGACTATTAATACAGCTCTTTTAGCATTGAGCTTTTGACTTCCATAATTAAATAGTATGCAACACTGAGCACAGACAGATCATGACATCAGCTTGGCAGGACTCACATTTTTGTTTGCTTGCTTGTTTGTTTGTTTGTTTGTTTGTTTGTTGGTCTTAATGTGTGTAAGAGACAGAGAGATTGACAAGGAGAGAGCGAGAGGTTTTCAGATGAATGAATCACAAAACGTGAATTACACATTCTTGTAATTCACCCTACTTAGAGTTTGATTTATGTCTTATTTCTCTGCTGTATCATGCAACCGTGGCATGAAGTAGCGAATTCAGAATTTCATAATAGTGCAACTTGGGTTAGCCTCAGAAGTATCAGATTAAGGTTTTAACCCAGGATTAACACTATTCCATGGGGTTTCATAAATATAACACTTTCCCTATACATGATCAGGCATAGCATTATGACCTTATAACAATATGATTGGTGAGCGAATAACACAGATTATCTCTTTATTGATGCACATGGGGAGTAAAGGCTGGTCCATGTGGTCCGATCCAACAGATGAGCTCCTGTAGCTCAAATTGCTGAAGTTAATGCTGTTAATTCTGTCAGAACTGTTTTGTCAGCAAAAGGGAGACCAACACAATATCAGCCAGGTGGTCAAAATGTTATGCCTAATCGGTGGCCATAAAGTTATGCCGGATCGGTGTAAATTTAATGTTTCTATAAATTTTAATAAAACCTAAAAGCTTGTAACCATTTGGTTGGTGTGCATAGTTAAAAAAATACATACACACACTATATAGACAAAGATATTGGGGCACCTGACTTTTCCAGCCAAATTTGCTTCTACCTCAATTCCAAAGCTGCAAGCACACATTCATATGATGTCTTTAGAGGTGGTAGCATAACATTTACCCTTCAATGGAACTAGGAGACCCAAACCTAAGCATCAGCAAAATCTCCACAACCACACTCTGAAATCTAGTGGAAAATCTGAGCAAGAACAGTGGAGGTGATGATAACAGCAAATGAAGTCTAAATGTTGAAAAAGCACATACTGTATTACAAAATATAATGGTTATGTGTCCATAAACTTTTGTTCATATTTCCCCCCACAAAAAACACACATAATAACATAATAAGGAATAAATCAATGGTTCTTTACAGAAAACCAGTTCATGTGGAGTATCAACTATGTGAGTCTGTGTGTAAGTTTGTATTATAGAAACAGTAATCTATAAATGTCTGCCATCATGAAATAAATTAGGTGATCAATTATGGGTAGTATAAGTTTCCATTACAGCCTCAAATGTACTACATAAAGGTTTTGACCTTAAAGGGTACATACAATAAAGTGTTATCCCTTCCCATTGTCCCACACACCAACTGTGTTCCATGCCAAGTGTGAGGCATAGTGTTAATTAAATGACTATAGACCACCAGAACATCCGATCTGTCTCTCTGTCCTTCCTTTAGACTCTCTTGAACTAAAATTATATGTAAGTATGATATGTGGAAATAAGAAAGTGCTTCTTCGTTTTTGTGTGGGATCTCGGTTTGTCCCTGATCACTGTACTTAACCTCTCTAAACTGCAGCAATACGCTGTCACTGGAAAATGCAGTGGCCTGGAAGTGGGTAAAATGCTCACGTAACAAACCAAACGTTTGAACTCTGGATGCTCTCTTTGCAGATTAGTCTCAGAGCTAGGATGCCCGAGGCATTAAACTTGGACTAGAAACCCTTTGTTGTTGACTTGTGTGAAGTAGACTTTGTCCTCTCTACTTCCGTGAAACAAACCCAGAATCATTGACAGCCACGGGGATTGACAGGGATGACAAGCGGGCTGAAAAGCGGCAGATTTGGCGATGCTTTGGGCAGTTCTTTAGACACATATCAAAGGAATTGGGTTTTTCTTTTTAACCTACTCTCTATATATTGAATCGGTATAAAATAGGTAAGGAAATAGAAGTTCCTAATACCCACCCTTATGTCTTTATTATACTGTAAGTGTGCTTTGAGGCTTTTACCTTTAACTGCCAATGTACCTAACACGTCTGACAGTTGGACTCTGACCAGAGTTGAATTAGAGCCCCTGAAACTCTGGAACGGTAACAGTATGGTGCTATATTTTGTCACATGACACATTCTCTCTGTCTCTCTGTCTCTCTCTCTCTCTCTCTCTCTCTCTCTCTCTCTCTCACTCTCTCTTTTTTCCTCTCTCTTTCTAACACACACACACACACACACACACACACACACACACACACACACACACACACACACACACACACACACACACACACACTATTTCCCATGCTGGAAGATGGCAGAGCAGGTTACATATTGCCATGGTACGAGTTATTTGGTAATGGCGTCCCAAGTGGCAGAGCTAAGGATTAATTAATAATAAGCATGATTGAATGGCAGATAAATGGACTGTCCAATTAGAATATAAACTTCATGAATGCACCACAGGAGAAAGAAAAACAAACAAAATGAGCAAGAGACACAGTCTGACAGGTGTACTGAAAGTGCAAGAAGCGTAACAGTACAGAACAAGGGGAGGTGTGCTTTCTACATGATGTGAGAAACATTTGCTAAGAATCATACAGGAAGTCACATATAGGGACATAGGGACAAGGAAGAGGAAAACTTGCAACTGCTGATTTGTTTTCGTGTGTGTGTGTGTGTGTGTGTGTGTGTGTGTGTGTGTGTGTGTGTGTGTGTGTGTGTGTGTGTGTGTGTGTGTGTGTGTGTCAGTGGAAGTGAGTGAGTGAGACTCTACACACAGATGTGGTGTTTTAATGATGTCTGGGACACATGATGGCGTCACTGTGTGGACTCCCAGAGCTAATGGGATCAGCACAGAGCTGCTCTTGAGACTCTGTTTCAGAAAATGACGCACAGGTGGAGAGAGTGAATGAGAGAGAGAGAGCGAGAGAGAGAGAGAGAGAGAGAGAGAGAGAGAGAGAGAGAGACAGAGAGAGAGAGAGAGAGAGAGAGAGAGAGAGAGAGAGAGAGAGAGAGAGAGAGAGAGAGAGAGAGAGACAGGGAGAGGGAGAAAGAGAATTCTATAATGGTGGGAGTAATGAGATAGAATCAATGACTGAGGAAAAAACAGTAAGCAGACAAATTCAGGATTTAATGTATTTAATAGGTAAACAAATAAACAAATAAACAAACAAATAAATAAATATGTGGTATATACAATATTCACTATAGGGACAACATTATTGGGAAACCTGACCTTTCCTGCCACATGTGGATCTTCTCCAAACTATTACAACAAAGATGGAGGCACACAGTTGTGGATGAATTGGAATGCTGACTGAACCCCAGGCCTCCTGACCTCACCTACATCAGTACAGACACCCTTGTTAACTAAACACAAATGTCCACAAGCACACTCCAAAATCTAGTGGAACATCTTCCCAGAAGAGTGGAGGAAATTATAAGTGCAAATTGAGACTAAATGTGGAATGTGATGCTCAAAAAGCACATACCATATTATGACCAGGTGTCCGCAAACCTTTAGCTAGATAGTGTATACAGAAGCAAAATTATCTGCCAATTTGAATAAAAAAAAAGAGAAAAGAAAATGCAAGATTAAAATAAATGAAATAGATTTTTTTGCAGTGCAGGAAGCCTACATTAATTCAAATACCCACTCTTTATAAACTTAGAGAATGCACAACAAACCAGGATACAGCAGCGAAAGAATACCTGAAATCCCTATTAGTCAGTAAAAAACAGGACTATGAAGCTACTGGCCCTTTGCGTATCTGCATAACGTCTTGCACTGTTATGATTTATGTGGATTGGATAAGCTATTGATTAAATTAATTTTTAGTTCTCAAATATTATGTTTATATCCTCAAAAAGTCTAAATATTGTTAGAATCTGAATCAATGTTTAAGGCGAGCAAAATAATTTTAAGTTGAGAAGCCTGAAGAAATACAGTTAAAATTTAATTTCTTAATTGGTTATTTTTTTTTACAAAATTATTTAAATGCTCGTCAATGTAACTTCAACACAGTTAATGTTTAGTGACCATTAGTGATTAGTTTATCACTGTAAATAAGTTCACTTCATTTTGGGTTTTTTAGCTTTTATTTTGTACCTGCGCTCCAAGTTAACACTTTGCACTAGTGCCACAGGCTCATTCGACATCTGTTTTACACCAGACATAAAATGCATAGTTCTCAGTTCAATTGTCTTCTGGTTTGTCCTCATTTTTGTTTGCAATCACAATGTTTCACTCCAGAGAGGGTTAAATGAAATATAAACCTACACTATGAATGTGTGTGAAAACGCTTTCCCAATGAGCTACCTTCAGGTCAGAGAGAAAAAAAAAATCAGCCCAAATTGAGACATTGAGTCATGACAGTCACAGAATGGCTGTGTGAATCTACAGTCTGGGCTAGAAATAATTTACACCCAGTGCTGCTTCTTCATGCTATTCTGTTTATTTTATATGATGATTGGTGGTGCTATGGCAATTGAGTTGTGTGAATAATCATGCCAATATTTAAACCATATAATAAGACCTTTTTATAATACAGGGCCACTTGGCTGATGGCCACCCCAGCTTGGTTTGATCCTTTTAAATCCTGGTCTCCTAGTCTAGTGGGTGTAAATGTGAGTGTGAGTGTGGGATTATCTCGATACGATTCATTAAACAAGTGGTTTAATCTACGTCCAGTTTTACTGATAGAGATTACTCTGATCAGGCATATCATTATGACATTATAACATTATGACCTATAAATGAATTACACTGATTATCTCTTCATCATGGCACCTGTTAGTGGGTGGGATATATTAGACAACAAGTTAGACATTTTATACATGTTCTGTATTGTTTAAAGACTATAATTTAGTCTGGTTTCTATCTCATAACATCTAAGGGAGTTTTTCCTTGCCACAGTCATCAGGGATAAATACACATCATTCACCTTAACTGTTAAATTCTGTAAAGCTGCTTTGAGACAATGTCCGTTGTAAAAAGCGCTATAGAAATAAACTTGACTTGACATTTTGTCCTCAAAGTTGATATGTTAGCAGCAGGAAAAATGGGCAAGCGTAAGGATCAAAAGCACATACCATACTTATGACCAGGTGTCTGCAAACCTTTAGCTAGATAGTGTATACAGAAGCAAAATTATCTGCCAAGTTGAATAAAAAAGAGAAAAGAAAATGCAAGATTAAAATAAATGAAATAGATTTTTTTTTGCAGTGCAGGAAGCCTACATTAATTCAAATACCCACTCTTTATAAACTTGCACAACGAATGCACAACAAACCAGGATACAGCGGCAATAGAATACCTGAAAAAAGAAATTCTGTTAAGCTGCTTTGAGACAATGTCCATTGTGAAACACGCTATAGATATAAACTTGACTTGACATTTTGTCCTCAAAGTTGATGTGTTAGCAGAGAGTTTATCGAGGGCCAAATTGTGATGTCTAGACGACTGGGTCAGAGCATCTCCAAAACTGCAGCTCTTGTGGGATGTTCTCAGTCTGCTTAGTCTGTAAGGCTTATTGATGCATTGATGCTCAAATTGCTGAAGAAGTTGATGTTGTTAATGCTCGATGGTTCAGAACTGTTTTGGCAGCAAAAGGGGGACCAACACAATATTAGGCAGGTGGTCATAAAGTTATGCTTGTGTTCATCTCTTCCCCGATGGTTTAACCTGCAAAGCAGTCAGTTCAGTGCATGGCTGTTGTTGTTTCTTCATGAAAAATATGTCTAGTTTGTAATCTCTAATATGGTGGCAATTTTAAAGGAGGGAGAGAAAATGACCCGTTTGTCTGACTCAAATACATTTGCCACCTGTAACTCATAAACGTAGAAGTAATCTTCCATGAAAAACTATTTATTCAATTGCTGAGGGATTTGTGTGGGTGTGTATTTATTGACTGACAAATCATTCATAAACATAGCAGTAGCAGTTCTTCTGGCACTCGGGTGCAATCACACTACAGGCGGGGCTATGGTCTGGCTTGTGAATCAATTTATTTATTGCAGAGTTTCTGAGTAAAAAGAAACTCTATCAGAAAACCACAAACAACTAAACAAACAAAAAGAAAACTACAAAAAGCCATTAGCTCTATTTAATTCTGTGCAGCATGAACACTCCCCATCACACATTAAGTTATTTTCTTTTTGCAATGCTCAGAGCTCAAACATCACCTCCTCACTTACACATATTCCTATCCCAGGATGTAGGTCATGGTCTTATTCAGTTTCCCTTAATGTCTGGGAAGAAAATAGCCTGTGACTGGAACTCCCTTTTCTGTACTTTTTAAAAAAGGTTTCATTTATATGGGAATCATGTTGGATCATACAACATTACATCTCTAGATTGTAGATTTGAGGATGCAAAATTGATTATCATTTACTGAACTGACAAAACTGAAGAGCATTATTATTCTTCCAATTGACATTGGAAAGTCAGAAGCTTTAAGAAAGCAAAAACCAACTATGCTGCTTTGAATTTTGACCTAGTGGGTGTGAATGAACATTCCTTTTACACCGGGGGAAGTTTTGGACTTCGGTCCAATATGACTAAAGCAATTTTAAAAATTCCAAAGCTAAAGTGTCTAAAAAATGTTCTTAGCCTCTCCTATCAAAGTTCATCAACATGCTAGTGTTTTCCCTGAGTAGCTGGAAGCAATTGTATCACCTGCTTTTAAGTAGGGTGACCTTCAGGCTATGAGCAATTATAGGACCGTAAGTATTTTGCTTGTCATTTCTAAGGTAAGCTGAGGGACGAGTGTTAAAGTGGGCCAACACTTGTTTAGATAACGAGGGAAGGAGTTATAAGCTGGCGGGACCAGCAAAGTATTTCATCAGACTGAACTGTTTTTAACACATTTCTTTTTAAAAACGATCGATCCCCAACTACTTTCTGTAGCTGAACCTTTGTTTCTTCCAATCACATACCTTTATGCAAATTATTTACCTAAAGAAAGGGAAGAGCGTTCACAGTTGCCACTGGCTTGCTCATAAGGGACAAACTTACACTTGTAAGGAACAAACCTATACTTATATATTCTTTTATAACTGCTTAACTAAGCTACTTTGAGACTATGTCCATTGTTAAACATGTACAAATAAAAATGAATTGAATTTAATTGAATTTATTAGTTAACAACATAAAGGCAATCGTTTTGTATGTTTATGTAATACTATAGTCTTAGTTGGATTTATTCATAACATTGGTTTGGGCAACAGCAAGCCCTCAGTATTTACTAAAACTGTGCTCAGTGTGAACTGCCAGGGCAACTGCCTGCAGGAGTGTAGCATATATTTATTGTTAGAGGTCAAAATTCTCTACCTGCTACAGTTGAAATGAAACATCATGCTGAACTTGATTTTGAATAAGCACTGTTTCTGTGGTAGACAAAAACTCAAACAATTCACAGCTTGCTGTTTGCTGTGATCATTGCTGTGGTGAGAGTATAAAAAATAACACAGCTAAATCTAATTCTATGTTCATAAAATATATGGTGTGACTGCAGATATCAGTGTTCTAAAGTGAATTAAAATGCCTTACAGCTCCAGGGTCCTAGATTTGATCCTGAGCTTGGTTTACAGTTTGTGTTGTGTCTTTTTTGAGGTTCTCCAGTTTTCTCCAACCACCCAAAACATGCCAATAGGTATATTGGTTAATACAGTTACAGCATTTGGCAGACACCCTTATCCAGAGCAACTTACATTTATTGCATTCATACAAATAAGCAGCTATAGGGTGAAGGACCTTGATCAGGAATGGCAGCTTGTTGTGGCTGGGATTTGAACTCACACCCTTCATGTTTAAAGTCCAATGTCTTAACCACTAAGCTACTGCCTCCCTCTGGACTAATTAATAAATTGTCCCTAGGCATTTATCAGTGTGTGAAGGCATATATTGTGCCCCTTCCTTCAACAGACTGGCATCATAACTCCGGTGTATTTCCGACTCACACCTACTGTTCCTGAAATAGGCTCAATTCAATTCAATACATTTGTATTTTTATAGCAGATTTTACAATGTACATTGCCCCTAAACAGCTTCACACAGATAAAGTGCTTATGAGGTTGTATAAAAAAATGTGTAAGTTTATTGGCTATATGTTTCAATCCTTGTAATTGTTTGTTTCTGATGAGCAAGCCAGTGGCGACTTCGGCAAAGAAAAAAGTCCCTGAGATGGCATGAGGAAGAAACCTTGAGAGGAACCAGACTTTAAAGGGAACCCATCCTCATCTGGGTGGCACCAAATGTCTATTCATTGCAGTTCCAGACTCAGAATCCAATGTGATCCTAACTGTTAAACTGTGAGTGAAAAAGTAAGTAAATGAGTATCAATATAAATATGGCTTCATGATTTAAAACAATCTTGTCATTTTCTGCCTAACAAATTGAACCTTTAAACATTTTCTCACATTTTTAATCCTTTTGTTTTCATGGTTTCATATGCTGAGATATCAGACTTCTGCCTGCCCTTTTTCCTATTCCCCAGTTTTAGTTGTTTTCTCTGTGAACATCTCCTAACAACTAACAAGGCCAGTGTGAGTTAACCAGTTCTCTTTTGCTATCTTTTGCTCAAAACTGCTGGTTCACTCCACAGCTGCCTGTCAATAGATGAGTCACCGTCACCGGCAAAACAGAATGAGAGAGAGAGAAAGGAAAAAAATTGGTAGGAAGGGAGAGAGTGAAAGAAACGGATAGACAGCAAAGGCACGAGAAGGGAAAAGCATGAAAGTATACAGAGACACAGAGAACAGGAAAGCGAAAGGTTGGTAATGAAAGGCCAGGCCCATAGAGAGGATCACATGACAGAATGTGTGATGTGGTTTTTCATATCAAATGTTCTGTATCTCTCTTAATATCCCTCTCACTCATGCATACTTACTCAGAGTCTCATATGATTTCGAGCAGCAATATCGCGATGACATCGCTGGTACACCAGAGTGCTATAGAAGTCTTGATTCTGATTGGTCAGAGTCTGTCAATTCATTCGTAACAGCAGCTGAAATATTAGTTGCAAGACAAATCTGAGGTACATATTGATATGCGTACATTTATATAGCTGCTCATTCCAAGCATGTATCGCAGGAGAGGAACGTAATTAAGTTATAATAATAAATAGATAAAGAAATAAAGAAATTCACAAATGAAAACCTGTTATTGATAATATGGTGAAGTGTTTACATTGCATGTGGGAGGGAGTCTCCTGTGTGAGACTCAGCATCATAATGTAATTCTATTTTTTCCAAAAGAGGACGGTCTTCAAGATAGACAGACAGACAGACAGACAGACAGACAGAGAGAGAGAGAGAGAGAGAGAGAGAGAGAGAGAGAGAGAGAGAGAGAGAGAGAGAGAGAAAGAGAGAGGTGAGGAAAATAACTAACAGTAACTAAAGCATCAAATAACACTAAATACCACGTTGTTCCATGTTGTTGCTTGTGTTAAAAGTGTAGTCTTTCAGAGGTCATATGATCCACTCTAATGTGCTCCTCCCTAAACTGCAAGGCTTCTTCTATGAAACCAAATCCCAGTCAGTTGAATACAGCTGCTCCTGTCAAAAAATGCTGATGTCCAAACCACACAGAAGTGATTCCCAACCACCAGTCCCTGAATATCTAATAAAGCAGTAAAGCATGCCTTAGGTAATAAAGTTGCAGTAAGCAAAGTGAAAAAAGAGGGACGTGGTAGTCACCTGAAGCAATTTAAAAGCATTCATTAAAAATTGATGGAACCAGCAACTTTAAATGTGTTTGTGTGGCTCCAAAATCTAATAACGTCTCACTGAAATATACTGCAGCAAGGAAAAAAAAGAAAAAAGAAAAACATGTCTAGAGTTGCACCAGAGAATTCTCTAGTTTTAAAATTACACTGGAATCTTGATTAACTTCAATACTCCCACAGTCAATATTCCAACTGACGTCATTCAGTGCCTACTCACAGGCCTGTACTCGTAACTTGTTTATAATAATCCATAAATCTTCGCCCCTTCACTTGCGTGCTGTAAGTAAATGAATACAAGCTCTAAAGAGGGTGGTAGCTCACTGTCACAGAGCCAAAGCTGAGAAAAAAATCAACAAGTCACATACCACGTACTTACACACTCTAACGCTCAAACACATTCTTTGAGTGCACACGCTGCTGTGTGCACAAAAGTGCGCACGATTCTGACCCTTTGCGTCCCCGGGAGGCCAGACCTTAGCATAATGCAGCGGTCTGACTTAATCACTCTGTTGGATAAAACTTGGAGCATTTTCATAGTTGGTCTATTTTCGTCGGAGAGGTTGCTTGTGCGGTGTCATTACAACTAATTCAGTTGAACTTTGATCAAGAGTGCATATGAATATGTAGAAGTTGAAGCAACTTTGTTTCGACGCATATTTTAAGCGGCGTGTCTGAGAGAGAACTGGTTATTTAACGAATAAGTAGCTGCAGTTTCACAAATTATATCCACGCTCCTAATCATGCAGCTGAGCAGGAAAACTTAATGATAAAAAAGACTATGTTATTGGTGTTAGGTTCCAATAAATGTATTGATCGTTAAGCCATCCAAGTGATATGAGTTTCCCATCTTTTAAACCTGATTCAGAAGTAAATGACATAAAAGGGCTTAAACCTACATAGACCTAACATAAGACCTACTTAAATCTAATAGAACCGATAAGGGTTCGCCAACAAACTACTGGTGATCGATGCAACCTTTTTTTTTTAAGAGTGCATTCACTGAGGGCTTTTGAGTATTGAATTCTTAGCTTACCAAATATAGTTCTACTTGAAATTCTTTCTCATCAGCAAACATTAATTGTATAGTTTCTTTATAAGAACCACAAGAAAGAAAACCAAATGAATATAGAAATGCTGACATTCTATATATTATTCAAGAGCTGAGTGCATACAAGCTTTTAGTGTTTGTAAAAATGATAGACTGGTTCTACCTAGAAACATTTTAGAGAGCTGTCACTCTTGGGCCCTTGAGCAAGGTCCTTAGGACCCTGTACTTTGACCCCAGCTTCTGAGCAAGCTGGGATATGTGAAGAAAATAACTTCACTGTGCTGCAATGTATATGTGACTAATAAAGGTCTTAGAACTTTGGAGAGATATACTATATGGTCAAAAGGTTTATGGACACATGACAATCAGATTTGCATGTGCTTTTTGAATATCATATTTTTAAATGTAATCTCTATTTGCTGTTATATTAACTTACACACTTGATGTTAGTAAAGGCAGGTACTGATGTAGGGTGAGGAGGTCTAGGGTGCAGTCAGAGTTAAAAAATTCACCCCAAAGGTGTTCAGTAGGGTTGAGATTAGAGCTTTATAGCAGACCACTCAAGATCTTCCACTCCAACCCATGTAAACCATGGAGCTGGCGTTGTCATGCTGGAACAGGTTTTGGTCCCCTAGTTCAAGTAAAGGAAAAATGTAATGCAAAAACATCCAATACAGTTGTGTGACTTTTTGGTAACAGTTTGAGAAAGAACCACAGATGGCTGTAAAAAAAAGTCTCAATACATTTGTATATGTAGTGTATACATATATACCTACCCTTTGTTCTTATAACTTTCTTCCAGTACTCCTAGATTCTCCTAAAGTCCCCACAACCTGTTGCTCTTGACTTAACTGCTCTTTCTCTGATAACATTTTGAATTCTACTTTAAAAATAATGACATATAATGGATGGGGTGCTACTGAAATTTGAGTTAATAATTTCAGTGATACATTAAAACACTTGATGCATGGAAAACTGATTTTCAGTTTCATTTTTGGGATAGAGGCAAGACTTTTGTGTGCTACAGTCACATCTGTAAGTATTTTGTCAAAAACACAATTTTCATAATTTTGCCTCTGTACACAACCACAATTGATTTGAAATAAAATAATCCAAAATCCAAAATATTGCATTAATAATTAATTAATAATTAATAAATAATTCATAATAAATAATAATTGGAGTTACAACCAATTTTATGTTTCCTTGCAAAGTCTACTCTGGCCTTTCTGTTCTTAGGTGTTACTAGTGGTCTCTAGAGTTTCTTGACTTGGCTAGATAATGTGATTGTGATTTTCTTTATTCAAAGATGAAATGATGAACAAACAGGCATTCAACGCTTATGAGTGTTTTTTGTCAAATGCCTTGAAATGTATAAATATCAATTACAACATTTCTTAAGACATATCTGCCTTTACTTGGAACTGGTTTCCTGATGTCTGGTTTTTATTGCCACTTGAACTAGGACCTACCTGTGTGTAGTTTCAAATTGGCTTGAAACTTGTTTGTTTTTGGTTAGTAATTCACTTGGTACTTATATGGCATTACCGAGGGCTTGAGGATCTAGATTTCTTGAATAAGGACCTACCCCTGTGTATTTATTCGAAATTTGAGTTGAGATTTGACATCAAATTTGTTTTGGCAATTGTCTGTGTTTATATATAACTTAAATCAGGACTTCTGTCTTTAATCTCTTTAATCGAGAATTGACATGATAACTGACTACAGACTTGTGATTGGACTGGAATCTGTTTGTCTTTAATTGGGACTTAATCTGAGACCTTGCATGGCATCAGATTTACATCATAACCTGACCTGAAATTTGAGCTAGGAGTTAAATATACAGACTTTATATTTCCTTGGTACTGGCAAATGAATAATTTGTTCACTCCTGTGGGGAGAACGTGTTCTAAAACCTCACAAGAACAGAGTTATTAAAGCACAGGAATTCTCTGCTTTAAACCCTGTTTTTCACTATGGTCTGCTGGTCAACATGTTGGTGAAAATCAGCCTACAGATCACTCGTTTTCAGCATGTATTACTAATACTGTTTCTGCTTTATACACTACACGACACACACTGACTTGCAGGTAATGTAGACTTAGTTTTTACTGTATATCAGGAAAGAATGATTAACACTTCTTATTCATTTAGATTTTTAATGTAGAGACCTTGACAACAACACCATTTTTCATATCTCTATTGCAATAGAAAGGATGTTAATTACCTGAAATCATTGGTCAATTCTAATTCAATTCAGTTTTCTCTGGCAACAGAAATTGTTTAAAGAGCAAAAAAAATAATAATTTAAGAGAGGAAACTCATTTGAAACAGGATTAGAGTAAACAGAAGAGCCAAAAATAAAAAACATATTTTGAGGAATAGATTTATAGTGCTACCTAACAATATGCATTAAACCCCTGTTGTAAACCTTCTTATATAATAAGATATTTATTTGTATATACAATTTTATACCTGTTTAATGATACCTGTTGCTATGGAAGCATAGCAACCGATAGGCTACAGTTAGTTACTCTAAACTAAAACTTTCTTTCGGCTTCTTCCATTAGGAGTCGCCACAGCGGATCATCCGCATGTTTGATTTGGCACATGTTTTTACGCTGGATGCCCTTCCTTACGCAACCCTCCCCATTTATCCGGGTTCGGGACGGCACTAAGGCTGACCAGGGATCGAACCCGGGCTGCAGCGGTGAGAGCGCTGCATCCTAACCACTAGACTACCAGGGAACCTCTACAGTTAGTAGTCCACTTTATTGTACCACTTTATTCTAGTGAGGTGGGAAGGTGAGATGTCAGGGGTGTGGAATCACAAACTCGTTCACATTAAGGGCCTTTAGCGTGAGCCCATCTGGCGACATGTTTTTGGACAAAAAGAACCTGAAGCTGCAGTGTGAACTATATATACAAGAAGGTAGTAGCTTAGTAGGTAGGGCATTGGTCTTTGGATTAAAAAGTCACGAGTTCAAATCCCACCCCTGCTAAGATGCCATTTGTGGGCCCCTGAGAAAGGCCCTTAGCTGCTCAGTTTTATTTTCATGAGATAAATGTATTTCACTTTGGATAAGGGCATTTGACAAATGCCATAAATGTGAAAGAAGCTTAGTGGTTAAAGTTCAAGGGGTGCCCAGACATGCCACCTCTGTTTGAAAACTTTCTTATGGAGAAGGAAGAACCGGGTGACGAGGACGTAGAGATCAATGCTAACTCTGACCGGCTTAATTTAGACTTAAAGTTGTGGCACCCTCAGTGAAAAAGAGGTTAAAGCCTCTGTTTACCACGCAAGCAAACACCGAGACTACCCTCTCAGCCAGCATGAAAGATCTTTGCTTCATCTGAGGCAGTGAAAGGGAGACCAATGGGAGCGAGGGGTGCGAGACCTTCTCCCAGTGAGCAGCAAGCTGGCCAGTGTCCGAGATCAGATGGCTCTGGACCATGGGGGAAGCATTTGTTTGCGGAATTTCCTCTTTTAGCCCGAAAGATGTTAAACGTGATTTCACGGGGGTACAGACTTCAATTTGCCATGAAACCACCTAAATTCAATGGGTTGTTAGTCTCTAGGGCCAAGGGGAAGTCAGCTTGCGTCCTGATGGCCGAAATTGACTCTCTTTTGAGCAAATAAGCAATCAGAGTGGTGCCAAAGGAAGAAAGCCATCAAGGCTTTAACCCACCAAAGCTTTTATTCCTGCTACTTTGTGAAGAGAGAGAGCACATCTATTTGTCCTATCTTAAACCTGCGGTGTTAAGCAAGCACCTAAGGAAATACTAAAAATGTTGGCACACAAAGTACTTTGTCAATCGATATATCCAAAGGGTTATTTGTTACAATCAATTGTCAGACGTGTATTTTCTCATAGACACGTCTCACAGGAACAAAAATTTGCATACCGAGGCACTGCTTACGAGTTTCAAACCACTCTGAGGGTTTTCAGCAAATGTGTGGAAGCTGCTCTATCGCCACTGAGAAACAAAATATTGTCTTACATAGATGATTATCTAATATTCTCTTTATCGAGAGAGAGAGCAATCAGAGATGCAAACAGTGTGGTAATGCAACTCTGCAGCTTGGGGTTCAGAATAAACAGGTAATAGAGCCACTTGGAGCCCTCTCAATGTACAGAATATCTGGGGCTAAGTATAGATTCCCTCTCTTTCACCCTCGTTCAGGGTGTGCTTACAAATGCTGGGTTTAATGGCCTCAGTAATTTTGGTATTACATCTGGGATTTCTCATGATGAGGGATTTTACGGCAGTGTTCCCTGTGACATCTCAGTTGACTGGTGAGAAATATGTATGCGTAAGTTAAAGTGCTCCGACTTTGGAAAAGACCCACGACTCTCAGAATGAGGATTCCCTTAAGGGCGGTGTCGTCGAGAGTTACTATGATGACGGACGCATCCTTAAGGCGCTGGGGAGCGACTCTAATGGGTAGAGCTGTAAACAGAATTTGGCCTCCACAGCTGATCAGCATGCATATAAACTACCTGGAGGTGCTGGCAGTGTTCTAATGCTGAAACATTTTCTGACCTTCGTAAAGGGCCAGCATGTTTCAGTGAAAAGGGACAATTCCACAGTGGTTGCTTACATCAACCGGTAGGGAGGCACACGTTCCCTTCAGTTTCATCAGTTAACAAAAAAGCTGATAATGTGGTGTGACATGAGACACTTTTATAAAATCAGAGCGACTTATGTTCGAGGGATGGTGAACAGGGGAGCGGATTTATTGTCCAGGGAAAACCTCCTGTATGGGAAATGGGAACTTCTTCCTATAGTGGAAGTGGTGAAGCAGATATGGTGGAGATATGGCCAGGCTGCTGTAGATCTTTTCACCTCAGGACAATGCTCAGTGTCCTCTATATTTCTCTCTAAATAAGATGCACTGTTGAGTGTGGATGCTTTAGCCCACCCATGGCCAAACATCCTTATACATGCATTCCCTTCTTTGAGCTTAATTTGCCCCACTCTAGTCAGAGTGAGAGAACTGGGCTTGTCACTGATACTGATACACACTGATCATCCTGGATTTCAAAGAACCCAGAATTACGTTAATTAACCCATCGATATGTAATACTGCATCTATATCTACATTATACTGTTAGGAATATAGCATGACATAAAATATAGTGGACTAAAATGAGTCTTACTCTTATTACAGTGTTTTATTTCTCTTCCTTTACAACAAATTGCAAACACTTACAAACTTTTTTTTTTTTTTTTAAAAAGGCGTGTATTTTATCCTTTTGTCTTTACATTTAATGTCATAGATTATTGCTGAGTCAAGTTATTTCACAGGTTCTTTACAAAAATCTTTTTTTCACATCAACAGTTTTTAGTCTGTTTACTATAGAAAAAATAAAGCACGAGGACTAGCGCTTTGATAGGAATATTGCAGCTGGAAGCTGTAAAATAATTGAAAGTTAATTAAAATATTGTAATGAATCAGTAAAAAAAAAAAAATCAAGAGTACTGTCTTATAATTATAGAGTATATAACACTCAAAACAATGATTATTCACACCATAAGGCATTCACATGTTTTGTATTCATTCCAGTTTGCTTCAGATGAATTAGATATAGATCTGCATCACTACTTTAACCACTGCACGTGTCATAACAGCCCTTCAGATCGGATTGACGCAAAATCTATTCAAAATTCATTATTGCGCCATAAGCACCTGCTGTCGAGTTACAGTCTCTTTTTTTTTATTTTATTATAATTCATTGAATGCTTTTTGGAATTCACACATTTCAATCTTTTATGAGGGTATTTGTGATTTCTTTTTGAGTGTGCAAATACAAATGTAAATATACTTGTTTTGCACAAGATGCCAATAATTGAAATCAGAAGAGACACGGCTTTGCTGTGAATGAAAGGAAGGGAGGGAGGGATGGAAAGAAAGGAGAGAAAGAGTATGCGCATGCCAAGGAGAGAGAAAGAGAGAGAGAGAAAGGTGAGTCATACTCAAACTCAATAGCCTCATACAAGCACTTGCTGCACAGAGGGGAGTATGACGTGCTTTTGCTCCATTCCAGCATCAGCTATGACCATGAAAATAACATTGGACGACCCTGACTCACATGATCTGTGTCTTTTAAAGGCTTCGCACCTCTAAGTGATAAATCGGCAGCAGCAGATTAAGATGCTTTTCGTTTTTTGGAATTGAGGTTGAAGATGATTTCCTCTCTTTTTGTGCTTTTTTTTTTTTTTTACATTTGCACTATTACACAAACACACACACTTATTAAGCTTTGTCTCAGAACCTACATGAAATTAATGAACATGGACAACTAGAAAGCAGATAACAAAGCACAGTATGTCTTTGTCATACCTTATTTAAGCCTGAACATTTACAACCTTTTCACTCGAGCTTAATTCCTAAATTAAGTGGACTCCGGAGTATCAGGCTTTATATAAATGCATGGGCTATAGATAGACTTCTAGTAGCTCGACAAGCTTAATTTATCAGTATATGTTTTCTGGGGCACTTTTTCATTTATTATCCTACACTGACCCCTCCATATGCTTCACAGTCATGAGATCTTTAAGCATCAATTGGAGATTTTGGAGTACTATGTTAACATATGTTCACCCATTCACATGACTCCCAGCATCAAAGCAAACATGGATTTTAATAAGATTTTTTAGCAACGACTTCCTGTGACACAAGCAACAGCGGCTGTTGCTGACTAGATGTGGGTGTGTCTAATGACCTGAAAAATGTACAAAATTGACTTCATGTTAATATGGAGTAACCCGGTGTAGTGACTACGATCCAGAGGGAAGACAGTAAATCGTACGTGATCTATGACAGAGGGTATGTGATAAGCTGGCACCACAGATGACAAAAAGCACGTCGTTTTTTTTTCATGATGCATACATACACTGGTGAAGTTTCTAAACAAACACTCTCTCTCTCCGGAATGTTAAGTTTTAGCAGAAAACTTGTTGCCAAATGTATTACGCTAGTCACGCCACCCACTGATAAGTTACTATGGCAACCAGTAATCTACTGGAGGAAGGCATATAGGAAAATGTATACAGTAGTACAGCAATTAACAACTTGCAACGATTAAATTGTCAAATGTGCTTTCCAGCACCATCATCAAAACACCAACTGACGGAATATCAACTGGATAAATTGCGATTGTCTCAAGTGTGTTGAAACTGGTAGATCATGGTGATGTGTTCCAACACCTTGGACCATTTAATTTTCCATTGAAGCAAGAGATTCTGATCCTGGAACCTTTATCTAATTAACATCTGAGTTGAATTATGTGTGTGTGTGTGTGTGTGTGTGTGTGTGTGTGTGTGTGTGTGTGTGTGTGTGTGTGTGTGTGTGTGTGTGTTAGAACACTAAAATGTGTTTTGCGGATCCCCAGCTCCAATTGGAGAACCTGTGACCCCTGCCTTTAGCTCCCTCTTCCACAAAAAGAGTATTTCAGACTCCATTATTATCTGGAAGCCTGAACAAGACAAAGACGAAGTTGTTCTGTAGTCAAAGTGTATGTGTGCAAGTGTGTGTGCACGTGTGTGTGCGTGTAACTGCTCTCTTCTTCTTTTATTACAGCCAGCATGGTACGTTTGCACCTCGGCAGTGGGCAGAGCTCAGACGAGCAGGTAGGGGGTTAACAAGGCCCTGTGAGTCACCTAATTGGTAGATCTGTCGTGTAGCTGCCTGGTGTAGAAGACAACCTTTCCTGTCCTTTTTGTGTTCACAGAATCATGTAGAAGATGTGTGTGGAGAGGGTGTTAGGGCTTGAATAAAGCATAAAAAGAGGTGGCTTTCATGTCACATCTCCAAAAACACTGCTGTCAGGTAATTCTCCAGGTATAGACATGAAGGAAATGTCACACCAATTCACCTTAACCTTTTACATCTTCTACACGAATCTAGAAAGGTTTCATGATTGCAAAGATGGTTGAATTCACATTAAAGAAAAAAAAAATTCTCCATGATGGTGCAGTTCAAAGCATGAATAGATTTGCATCCTTAATTAATCCAAATCCAAAATAGCCCCTCTATGTCTTTCAATATTTGGGTTATTTGTTTCTGAACCACATTCATTTCATTCAGTTGTGTCAGATTAGACTGAGTCATAAATTCCCTCGGCCTCTTTTTTTCCATGTGACTGTGAGGTGAAAGCAATCTGCGCTGGTCTTCTAATCATCAGTATGCCTAACCAGCAGAAGAGTGAACTCTTGAGGGGCTCAGGCCTAGTCCTACTCATTAATGCAGCCAACCAGACAGATGCCCTCGAGACAGGGCAGCAATCATAAATGGAATAATTTAGATCTGACCTGGAGCCTGATCTCAAGTAATACTGAACACAGCCACTGGGATTAAACTGAGCCGGAGTGATGCCGGATCTTGTGTCATGAACACTCATGGACGTGCCGCAGATCAGTCGAGTGTGCGGATGCATCGTATTGTGTTAGTTAATTCATATATTATCGATAGTTCTTCACAATGCGGCGAAGCGAAACGTCAAATAGAAAGGAGAAGGTCAGAATCTGCATGGTGTCATGACCAGGCACGCCATGTCCAAGCTAATATAGATACATCACTTAAAACAGTTTTTTGTCCAGACTGAAATGCAAAGACAATTGAAAAACGTGCACAGAGAATGTGAAAATGAAAACAGCAAGTTTATGTTTAGGTTGTCTAGTAAATTGTCTTGCAAGCAGGTATCTTTACATTTTATATTATTTATATATTACTATTTTATATTATACCAAAACATTACAAACATATATATATACACTGACCGGCCACTTTATTAGGTACACCTGTCCAACTGCTCGTTAACGCAAATTTCGAATCAGCCAATCACATGGCAGCAACTCAATGCATTTAGGCATGTAGACATGGTCAAGATGATCTGGTGCAGTTCAAACCGAGGGTCATAATAGGGAAGAAAGGTGATTTAAGTGACTTTGAACGTGGCATGGTTGTTGGTGCCAGACGGGCTGGTCTGAGTATTTCAGAAACTGCTGATCTACTGGGATTTTCACGCACAAACATCTCTAGGGTTTACAGAGGATGGTCCGAAAAAGAAAAAAATAGCCAGTGAGCGGCAGTTCTGTGGGCGCAAATGCCTTGTTGATGCCAGAGGTCAGAGGAGAATGGCCAAACTGGTTCGAGCTGATAGAAAGGCAACAGTAACTCAAATAACCACTCGTTACAACCGAGGTATGCAGAAGAGCATCTCTGAATGCACAACTCGTCAAACCTTGAGGCGGATGGGCTACAGCAGCAGAAGCCCACACTGGGTGCCACTCCTGACAGCTAAGAACAGGAAACTGAGGCTACAATTTACACAGGCTCAACAAAATTGGACAATAGAAGATTGGAAAAATGTTGCCTGGTCTGATGAGTCTCAATTTCTGCTGCGACATTCGGATGGTAGGGTCAGAATTTGGCTTCAACCACATGAAAGCATGGATCCATCCTGCCTTGTATCAACGGTTAGACTTTTGATTTTACAATGACAATAGTGATATGACAAATTGTAAAAAAAAAAATACGTTTTGTGTGGCAGGCAAATTTTTCTCCCTAAACTCGTCCACGTACCTGCTTACACACACACACACACACACACACACACACACACACACACACACACACACACACACACACACACACATATATATATATATATATATATATATATATATATATATATATATATTATACTGAATAGTTTATACAGTACAGTACTGTAAATTGCTCTGTCTTGTACAAACTATTCAGTATATACAAGACAGAGCAATTTACAGTACTGTACTGTATAAACTATGTACTGTATAAACTATAACTATTATATATATATATATATATATATATATATATATATATATATATATATATATATATATATATATATATATATATATATATATATATATATACATACATATATACTGAATAGTTTGTACAAGACAGTACAGTACTGTAAATTGCTCTGTCTTGCTCAATTATGTACTGTTGTCATGCTAGGATCAAAAGTCGGATACCAAATTACAGACAGGATGCCTTGAGAAACAGACAGAAGCTAGGTAGAAGCATGCACCGGAAAACGGGTATACTCCGAAACACGGGTAGTCCAGAGATGTTTGCCAGAATGAACTGTAGATCGGACGGTGAGTGAGTGAGAACGGGGGCCTTATAAAGGAAGAGTGTAGATTGGAGACAGGTGAAGGTGATTAGTATGAAGGCGAGGGGCTGCGAGTGTGCTGAGTGCTTCCCTGACAACTGTAAAATGTTAAATTATTAACAAATGACAGTACAATACAACATACTGAGTTTGTTATGTGGGATCATATATTTATATATGTAGTGACATTGCATGGATAGATAAAAAAAAATCTATATTCAGACATGTCTTATTTGTGTTTTGCCACTAGTAGTAAAAGTGCTACTGTACACTCATGCAGTTCTCAATCATAACCACACCTTATTCACAATTTCTCTCTAGATGCACTGTATGGCCAAAAGAATTGGGACACCTGACATTTGAGCCATACTTGTTTAGATGTACGTGTACCACTTCATGAGCGGAAGAACATCACTGGAAGATGATGAGAGATCAGGAAGGCCTTCAACGAGCTCAATCCTTCGGAAAAAACTTCCAGGAGATATTCCAGAGGTAGCAGGAATGCTGGGAGCGCTGTATTGCTGTCATTATTTTGAAGGTGATAGTGTGTAAACATAAATAAAGTACTTTCTTTAAACAGAGCTAGTCTCAAAACTTTTTGATACCACCTTGTATGGTTTACATGGGTTTAAATGAAAGATCTTAAGTGGCCTGCTACTGAGATCTAATTTCAACCCTACTGAAAACCTGGAATGAATTAAAAAGCTAACTGCACCCCAGGCCTTCTTACCTCACCTACATCAGTATTCAAGTTTACTAACACTTTTGTGAATGAATAAGCCCAAATCTCTAAGAGCACACTCCAAATTCTAGTGGAACATCTTCCCAGAAGAGTGGTGGCTACTATAACAGTAAATGGGGACTAAATGTGAAATGGGATGTTCGAAAACACATACGAATCTTATGATCGGGAGTCCACAAACTTTTGCCTATAGAGTATATTTAGCATCTTGTGACCAATCAGGCATGTTCAGGCAAACAACGGACGTACAGTGCCCAGTGTGGACCATGTGATATTTTCATGCTTGTCCATGTTGATGACAACTCATTATCCTCATTACTCATCAAAACACACTTCATATTCTGACTAATGCTTAACTACCCGTCTGGCCGACACTGCGGACTCTGTGCGTGTTGGAGATCGCTCAAGCATGTCGGCCACATGAAGGGCTCTACCCAAGCAATCGAAACATAACTGACAGGACCACATCGGGTTTCCTTTGTATGCCTGACTGTGGAAAAAAAAAAAGAGTCTCATCTTTTTTCTTTTAGTGTGACGATGACAGTTAACGCCTGAAGCTAGCTGACCTCCGAACATCATCTGGTCACTATATTTCAATCAGTCTCCCTGACGACTGCATCTGGGGCAATAAAGTGCACTTATGAGGGCCGGATAGTATAATTACTGAATGAGACATGCATCATGCGAACAACAACGGCTCATCATTCACGGAATACTGCATATCCGTCAATGGTTCCATTCAAGGGAGACTTGGAGAAAGACGGCAGCAGGGAACATGTCTACAATGCCTCAAGGATATTTATGTAATGTTGACTGAGCAATGCGACAAGTATTCTGCGGTTTTCTACTTTCATGGTCATTACCCTCTTCTTTGAAACTATTAATTGAGCAATTTGAAAGATGCGCTTGTCTTTTTTTTTCTTGCTTGTCCATCTTTCCCTCACTCTCTCTTTCCCTCTCTCAACCTCTCTGTCCACCCACCGCACCCCACCCTGCTGCTCTCGGACTCTTCTGATGATCGTTTGACAGCACAATAACAGCATTGTGAACATATATGTCATAAACTGACTGGTTTTGTGTCTTATCTGGGCAGCGTCCTGTTGTTTGTGAAGGGCAGGAAAGTCACAGAGGATGAAGAGCACCACCTAGTGATCTCACTCCATGCCCTCCGATGGCCCTACTTGTTTTTAGTGTGCCAGGAAAAAAACAAGCTTCACATTTATTATGTACAGCAACATTTTTCTATCATGAATCTTTAGTAAAGACTTCTTTTCGAGTCATAAATAACGGCAACGTCACGTTCCGAGCAAGCGAGAGAATAAAAAACGTACCATAAGCTGTGAATTTTCTTGACTCAAGGTACCGCTTTCTTTTTTTTCTGTAAACTAGAAACCTTGAAGTCAAAACTATGCGCAAATAACAAAAAATAAACTGATGGAGAATTTAGATTACATTTAATTAAATGTATTTGTCTTTTCCATATGATTTGTTTGTAAACACTTTTGTAAAAATAAATGTTTTTATATATTATAAAATATAAAAATAGATATTTTTTTATATTCTTGTATAAAAATTTTCCTTTATTTGCACTAGGAGATCCAGACCCAGGCCTCCTCTCCCTACATTAGTACCTGCCTTGTGGCTGAATGAGGCTTTCCAGCTATATGTAGTTCTTCCCCAAACTGTTACCACAAAGTGACACATTTTTATAGGATGTTTAACAAGAGAAAAAGAAATGCGGTAACATTAAATTTTCCCTTCACTTGCATTAGAAGATCCAAAATTGTTCCAGCATGATGATGCCCGTGTGCACAAAGTAAGCTTCGTGAAGATGTGGTTTTCCATGGGTTGTAGTGGAGGAGCTTGAGTGTTCAGCTATAGAGCGCAGACCTCAACCCTATTGAACACTTTTGGAATTAATTGGAATGCTGACTGCACCCCAGAATCAGTACCTGATTTTACTAACACCATTGTGCCTAAAAGAGCGCAAATTTCCACAAGTACACTCCGAAATCTAGTGGAATTAAATGGAATTCAATTATGAAAGTTTGTATTTCAATTATTTACTATAATAATCTTAGTTTGAATATGTTTTAGAGACAAAAACAACAAAAAAGACAAAAGAAAGTGCCATCTTTTGTATTCATTGTTGTCTGTAAACCCATTGATAAAACAGCAACAACAACAGGTATTCAATTACCATATTTATGCTATTTATTATCCTGAAATGTGCTTTATTTTTAAATAAATTCTTGTCTTTGTTATGCCTCTCTTTTCATATGCAAAAGCAAGTTCGAAAATAAAGATTTCATTTTATATTTTTGATAGTAAAAATGTGATCCTGCATAGAGCTGATGACTATTACAGTCCTAAGAGCCTCGTGGCCGAGGGGAAGACTTTATCCGGATGGCACGCTTCGGATGGATGAGGTAGAGGGAAGTGGGATGAGTCAACCGTGCTGGAGGTGGATAACGAGGATTAAATGACAGGAGGGTGGTGGGGGGGATTTGTCTGACGCGTGCGGCGTGACGTGCTAGAAGGGGTTTTATTTCCCGATCTGATTACTGTCGATCAGGGCCAGACAGATAGGGGTGTGTGTGTGTGTGTGTGTGTGTGTGTGTGTGTGTGTGTGTGTGTGTGTGTGTGTGTGTGTGTGTGTGTGTGTGTGAAAGAGAGAGAGAGGATGAGCAAGAGGATGAGAGTGCTCAATTATCAGTTATTACATATTGCAGGCAGAGTCATTAGTGTGTTTTACTGTGTGCATTACTCTTAGTGTGAGTGTATTGGGAGTGTGTGCTTATAGGGAGAGGGAGAGTCAGTGATGAGAAGTGCTAAATGAGCCGATAGATGGCTATATATTTAGCATTCATTAACATACACTGGAATAGCATGGGGAGAGAGTAAAAGAGAGAGAGAGAGAGAGAGAGAGAGAGAGAGAGAGAGAGAGAGAGAGAGAGAGAGAGAGAGAAAGAAAGAGAGAGAGAGAGAGAGAGAGAGAGAGAGAGAGAGAGAGAGAGAGAGAGAGAGAGAAGAGAGAGAGAGCGAGAGCGAGAGCGAGAGCGAGAGCGAGAGAGAGAGGCATTATTGTAGAAGTATAATACATGCAATAATAATAATCTTTTATTCGATGCAGCACAGCGTTATAATCAGGGTCATGTGCACACTAAGCATTAAGCAGTGTGTACATCCTGCCCCTACACACACACTCCTTCTTTTACACTAATGGTTTAATAATGCTTTCCTTTACTACCTCACACATGTACTGTATATAAGATGGCTGCTTCCTCTTTTTCTTGCAGATGTTCGGAGCATCACTTGTGCACTGCTGAAAAAAAACAAATCACATACTCAAGCACCAGATCATCACAAAATATTTAGTTTGAGTCATTCTGGTTCTTCTAGTAAGTAAATACTTTAGATGGTTCAGCTGGAAGGATTCAGATGGAAGGTCAGAGCTCTCAACGTTAGGCAAGTTGTCAAGTCAAGTATAAACTGGTTTCTAGGGATAAATTAGAGTTACTATTGAATGTTTTCAAATTGTGGAGGAAACAAGGAGATAAACCACAAAAACTTCAAAGGGATATTAAACTGAGCTCAGGATCGAACCAATAACCTGGAAGCTGTAAAGAAAAGAACTGAGATTTCACCACAATAAAAACTTTGTAAATAATACCAGCCTAACGAGGTCTGTTTGGTCATTTTTGATCCACGTTAACATACATTTTTAGTTTTTTTTTAATATCCACTAGATACTACTGATCAGGTTAGCAACGCTTCTCTGTTTTGTAACACCTAGGTTCAGTGTAATTCAACAAATTTTGCGTTTTAACATTTATTTCAAATGTATGGGTCGTCATCTTAAAACCTCTGGAAGAAAATACAGTTTTTACTTAAGTAGCAGATGAAAGGGTTGCCAGATTTTATTAAACTGGTTAGATTTTGCCTTCAGACCATGGCCCACCACTGTTTTAGGCTATATCTAAGTTGTTCGAGGTGTAATGCAAATGTCCATTCTTCAAGCCATGTGCCCATGGGGGACGCTTTTTTAAAGAACAGCAGAATCTACGTCTTGGCCCAAATTCAAATGTGTAAGATCGGAAAGTGCCTGAATGATGAATGCAGGGTCTGGTTTAATTTGCAAAAAATAAAAAAAATAAATTAGCATCAACTGATTTGCTATTATCACAGAAAGGTATGATACTTGTTAAAAAATATTTTTTTATCTATGCAGTTTATTTATTTATTCAATATTTTTATATATTTAATTTATATATTAAAATACAGTATGAAATAAGTTTGATTGTAATGCTTAGTTTTTACACAACCGTTCTATTAAGGGTTGCCAATCATTCTGAATTTAATAGCATGCATGCACTTTCTCTCCAGTTACAAATTATTTGTGCAAATCTTGTACTTTAAAAGCTATTAATTTGTTATTTTATTTAAAATTTTTTGTACTGACGCTTGAATCAGAGAGTAGGTCATAAGCGTGCACATATTTCATGGCAATAAAATCGTGAGATTACGACAGCAAGGGAAACCAAAAGAGCAAGTGAAAAAGAAAGCATTTTCTGTTAAATTTTTTTTTTCATTCTTCGTCATCCTTTTTTTCGCCTCAGTTTGAACTTTTGTGAAAGCCAGTGGTCAGCGGTGTGACCTGTGATCAGTTTCGCATTGTTGACCCTTTGCCCCGTCACAAATGCAGGCCTAGAGCACATGGAGCTGAATCCAACTGCTAGACAGGACAGAGCTTGTCTATAATCTGCGCTCCGGTGCTTGAAATCTGTCCTCTGCACTTGTTTCATGATGAACTCTAATGGCAACAACTCGGCTCTTTATGCGGTGGTGGACATGTGAACGCTTTCCGAACAAATCCCAAATTTGTCATGATTGCAGGTTTTCGGTGGCAAGCGCACTATGTAGCGGTTTGTGGTTTGCTGTGGTTAGAGGAAGGCTTCCTGCCAGAGCAGCAGGGTGCCGGGGCACAGCACAGCACAGCAGAACACAACACACAGCAGATTAGAGCAGAAGGTATAGAAGAAAGGAAAACGGGAAAACACAGAGTAAAGTTAAGTAGATTAGAATAGAGCAGTGCTGAGTACAGCAGGGTAGAGTAGAGCAGGAGGTAGCAGAACAGGGTAAGGAACACAAAGTAATATAGAGTAGAGCAGTGTAGAGCAGAGCACAGAGTAATAAAAAGAGCAAGGTTAAGTAGAATTGAGTAGAGAAGGGTTGACTAGAATGTAGAGTAGAGTAGAGTAGAGTAGAGTAGAGTCGAGTAGAGTAGAGCAGAGTAGAGTAGATAAAGGTAGTTAAAATTAGATAAAGGTAGAGCAGAATCTAGATAGAATGTAGTAAAATAGAGTAGAGTTGAGTAGAGAAGAGAACGGTAGAGTAGAGTAGAGTAGAGTAGAGTAGAGTAGAGTAGAGTAGAGTAGAGTAGAGTAAAGTAGAGTAGAGTAGAGTAGAGTAGAGTAGAGTAAAGTAGAGTAGAGTAGAGTAGAGTAGAGTAGAGAAAGGTAGAGTAGCGTAGTGTAGAGTAAAGTAGAGAAAGGTAGAGTCAAGTAGAGAAGAGTAGAGTATAAAAGGGTAGAGCAGAATGTAGGTAGAGTAGAGTAGAGAAATGTAGAGCAGAATCTAGAGAGAATATAGTCAAATCGAGTAGAGTTGAGTAGAGTAGAGAAAGGTAGAGTAGAGTAGAGTAGAGTAGAGTAGAGTAGAGTAGAGTAGAGTAGAGTACTTACAATACAGGAAAGAAGGAAATGGTTCTGACTCTGATACTATTTCAAGTTAATATTTAGGTGCGTTTATGACACGTCTTGAGTCACCTCAGGCCTCACAAGCTGAGGAGCCCCACTGGCCTGATCTATAACGTGTCTAAAGTATAGATATATTCAAATGTCTTTAGGCTTTTAGTCCTGCATGAGCTGCAGTCATGCTCCATTAATGATTCACAACCTCATACTGATGACAGAAACTCTCACGAGGGTTGACTGTCTCCAAAATCAGTCAATCTGTCTTAATGATCGAGTGAACAAGCACCTGTTTCCACCCACAGAATTTAAATTATTTAAGGAAGGAGAAATTGAAATATAAATCTGCAGTACATCATGTTGTAACTGATTCCCCACTGCTGGCTGTGTGAGTGATTATGTAACAATATTTCTCTTTGTGAGGATCAAATGTCCTCATAATGAGAGAAAAACATGGTGGATTTCTTGAGGGAACAATTAGCTTGGGTCAGGTGTAGCCTGTGTGTGTGTGTGTGTGTGTGTGTGTGTGTGTGTGTGTGTGTGTGTGTGTGTGTGTGTGTGTGTGTGTGTGTGTGAGAAAGAGAAATGTGTAAAAAATACCTGAAAATCCTACTTATAGATACCAACTAGTAAGTTTATAGATACCAGTTTATAGATACATATAGATACCACAGTGCAAAACTTTCAAAGTCACTAATTCTAATATGACTTTCATTATTTGATTTATATTGAATGTAGGCTCAGAAATGCACTAGTCCCCAACACCAACACACGTATTGAAAAGCCAAAAACAGTTGATTTTTTTAGATTTATTTTTCTAAAATACAAATCAAATTGTACACCTCAACACTGCATTAACCATCAACACCACAACCTCTTCAACATGCTAAAATAAAACACAGATCAAACAAGTCGGGGGAAAAAAGGGACGAAGGAGTAAAGTAATCTTTCAAAAAGATCTTCAATTAACTAATAAAATGACAGTTTCATCTCATCAGTGTTGGACAGTAATGAGGTAAATGTAATTTGTTACTGTACTTAAGTAGCTTTTTCGCTTATCTTTACATAAGTATTTTTATTTGGGGAGACTTTTACTTTAACTTCACTACATTTCAATGTCAAATATCTTTTTACTCGACTACATTTAGCAAAATCAGTCGTTGCTTTTTATTTATGAGGTTAAAAACTTAACTGGTCAAACATGCAGCAAACCACCAATCAGAGTAGAGCTTGTGCTTTTTATCACCAACATACAGTTCAGCAGCAACATTATAAGAGGAATAAATGATGGAAGACAACACCAGTGGTCTCATTTACATGATTTCTGCATTGATTTCTTTTTAGGGTTTTAGGCTCATGATAATTTTAATAGAAATCAATCAGTGTTTGACTTATTATTATCATTCTATTAATAGTTGGTGTGCTGAGAGTCACATTTGAGTCTTTTTACATAAACTGAGTTGATAAAGAAAAAGTATTGTGACAAAAATTATAATAGGAACATAGCTGTATTAAATCATAGTACTTTGGATACTTAAATATATTTGAAGGCAAATTCTTTTGTACTTTTACTCAAGTGAAAGTTTACAGGGGGCACTTTTAGTTTTATTAGAGTCATATTTTACTCAACTACATGGTTTGTGTACTTTGTCCACCACTGCATGACATAAAGTAGAAGAACCATTAGTGTTTAATGGACAAATAAAATGAAAGTAAATAATAAAAAAAGATATAGTAAATAATAATTAAAGTAAAAAGAAAAAACACTTGCGCTGGCTTCGATTTCGACTTCGTCACTGTCCTTGATGTGAACACCTGGTACAGTATCTGACAAGGTGCTAATTCGCTTTCATGTGAAGTGGCTTCATTTGGTGCAAAAAGACTAATTGTATGTAGTACCTTCAATATCCTGTAGATGGCGATATTACCTCTTGCAAAATGGAATTGGTAACGGTAATTGTCAATTAAAATATGGTGGAGTAAAGAGTACACAGAGATAATAGGTGCTTAAAAAATAACAAAGTACATTAAAGAAGTACATTTGCTCAAATACTTTACACACTAGTAGTGTGTGTGTGTGTGTGTGTGTGTGTGTGTGTGTGTGTGTGTGTGTGTGTGTGTGTGTCTGTGTGTGTGTGTGTGTGTGAGAAAGGTGTAAAAAGTACCTGAAAATCCTACTTATAGATACCAAGTAGTAAGTTTATAGATAGTAGAAGTAGAAGTAGGTTTTTATATATTTTATATTTTTATGGGGACCAAGTGTACAAGACTGGGTGTGTATACATAGTATAGAGCAGGGGTCACCAGCCTTTTTAAAACTGAGAGCTACTTCTTGGGTACCATTAATGTAAAGGGCTACCAGTTTGATACACACAGTTTTCAGTTTGATCTGAAATAAGAATTTGCTCAATTTACCTTTTATTATATGTTATTATTAATAATTAATTGTTTTTATCTATGTGAAGACACTGATCATGTTAATGATTTCTCATAATAATTATCACCAATGATTTAACAAAGTAAGAAAACAGCTATTTTTAGAGTAGGCCCGTGGGCTACTCATGTGGTCCTTGTGGGCTACCGGGCACCACGTTTGTAACCCCTGGTATAGACATTTTGAACTTGTGAGAATATTTTAGAAGTATATTTAGAAAGATTTAGTAAAATTTAGAAGTACATATTGCATTAATTAGATGTATTGATTAGAGCAATGGAAGGTCCTCACAATGCAAATACCTTGTGTGTGTGTGTGTGTGTGTGTGTGTGTGTGTGTGTGTGTGTGTGTGTGTGTGTGTGTGTGTGTGTGTGTGTGTGTGTGTGTGTGTGTGTGTGTAAAAGTATTAATGTAAAAGTACACCCTCTTTAAATTCAAGGTTTTTAGAACCAGAGCAGAAAAAAATGATCTGATCTCCAGCGAGTCTTTGAATTAGGTAAATACAACCTCAGATGAACAACGCATGACATATTACACTGTCCTTATTTATTTGAACAAAAAACAAGCCAACCATGTGTGAAAAACTAAGTACATGTTATGATCTAATAGCTTGTATCAGCAATTTGAAGAAATTGTGTTCTGTAGGATTTTATCGGTTTCTCACATCATTGCTGAGGAATTTTTTCAGTTCATTGATGTTTGTGGGCTTTTGTTTATGCACAGCTCTTTTAAGGTCCTGCTGCAGGATTTCAGTTGGATTGCAACACCTTGATTCTGTTTTTTTTTTTTTTAGCCATGCATCAATGTCCTGTTCCATAAACCAGTTTCAGCCAAGCTTCAGCTGTCAGACAGATGACCTCACATTTAACTCTAGAATAATTTAGTAAAGTTGAGTTCATGGCCAACTCAATGGCTGCAGGTTGCCCAGGTCCTGTGGGTGCAAGATGAGCCCAAATCATCACCCCTCCACCACCATGCTTGACAGTTGGTATAAGAAGTTTGTGCTAATATGGTGTATTAGGATTTTGCCAAATGTGAGGCCATGCATTATGGCTAAACTTCTCCACTTTGGTCTTGTCTGTCCAAAGGGCATCGTTCCAGAAGTCTTGTGGTTTGAGCCATGCTTCTATGTTCTCCTGGCAACCCTTCCCAATAAACTATTTTGGTTTCGTTTATTTTTTATTTTTTGTCATGAACTTTTACATTTAAGATGTTAACTGAGTTCTGCAGAGTCTGAGATTAATATTATTATTATTATTTTGCATTGCAAATTCTGACCTTGGGGTGTTTTTGCTGGGACGTCCACTCCTGTCAGGATTGGCAACTGCATTAAATGGTTTTACTTGTGAATAATGTTTTTCTCTGTAAAATCTTGGACTTTAAATTGTTTGAAAATGGCCTTATAACACTTCAGTTTGATGGGAAGCAACAACTGCTGCTGTAAGATCGTGGCAAATGTCTTTTTTCCCTGGCACTGTGTTAACACGCACCTGAATGCTCTAGACCAGTAAAACTTGGGCTTTTGTAGAGGTGGTCACACTCGCAGATGATCTGTTAATCAAGGGCATTTAATTCCAGCCCTGGCTGCTACTTAGCCTTTAAAATCCTTAAGAGAATAAAACAATTATTTATCTTTTGTAGTTTAGTAATTTATTAGTTTTTCACACAGGACTTTTTCATTTTGCCTTTATTTTTATGTCAAATAAATAATTATATAGTGTATTATGTCATGTGTTGTCAATCTGGGGTTGTATTTACATCATTTTAAAACCTACTAAGGACCAGATGAATTGTATTATGTCCTGTCAAATTAAAAAAGAGGGTGTGTTTAAATTTTCACATGACTGCATGTACACTACATTGCCAAAAGTTTTCCACATTTTCCAAAACCCACATTTAGTCCCACATTTGCTCTTATAATTCCTTTCACTCTTCTGGCAAGATATTCCTCTATAAAATGAGATCTTTATTCCACTTCAACCCAATTCAAATCATATCTTCATGGAGTTTACTTTGTGCACAGATGCATTGTCATGCTGGACAGGTTTGGGTCTGCTAGTTTAAGTGAATGAAAAAATTCAATGTTACCACATTCAACAACTTTCTCTAAAAATGTGTGTTTTTAATGTTGTGAAAACAGTTTGGAAAGGAACCACATGTCAGGTGTCCCAATTCGTTTGTCCATATAGTGTATGTATAAGCATACAAGTCCTGGATGGTTAAAATCTGCACATCCACTATGTGGCACTGTTTCCTCTCGTTGTGGATTATTCTCGAGGTCTTGTATGCAATACTCCAATCCTCCAGCAGATGGAACTATAAGGCTTCTTACAGAGACTGAGCATACAATATAAATTAAATGGAGAGTTTGTACACACCTGATCTGAACATCCCATTCCACATTTAGTCTCCATTTGCTGTTACAACAAACTCTACTCTTCTGAGAAGCTTCACTTGATTTCGGAGATTTGCATTCATTCAGGCACAAGGGCGTTAGCAAAGTCAGATTCTGGTGTAGGGTGAGAAGGGAGCAGTCAGTGTTACAATTCATTCCAAAAATATTCAATAGGGATGGGATCAGAGCTCTATAACAGTCCACTCAAGATCTTCCACTTTAACCCATGTAAAGAATATCTTCATGGAGCTGGCTTTGTAAACATCTGATAACTTTGTGGTAACAGTTTTTGCAGAAGGTTCAGATATGGCTGGAAAAAAGTCCAATTTTCACAAAGTTCAACTTTTCTCAATAACTAGATACATGATACAAAGTCTGTCAAAATAAAAGGAAGTGACGTCAGTGCATCTAAATGAGTTTTGATTTGATTTATCACAATGCATTGCTGGGAATAATAATATTAGCAAATGTCCTCTATATCTGCCTCTTTCAAACCAAATGAACTGAAGAGAATATTTTATTGGAAATAATGAAATCATATTTATGGGCAAAAATATAAAATATATTAAAATGTACTACTACTATTAATATTACTATTGCTATTATAAGTAACAATAATCATCATCATTATTATTATCATTGTACCGTTACCCATATTCACTGTTGGAAAAGAGAAGTGTGTTGTAACATCCTATCTTTATTCCCTGAGCTACAAACACTTAGGTGGCTTTCATTTACACACGAGTAAAGAAATTGCGTGTTACATGAATTGTATAGGTTTTGCCGTCTTCCCTGAGACTGGTGAAGACGTGTTCTGGGTTGTTAGGGTGAGGCTTTGTTATGCTCAAAAAGCTATAATTACGCTTTTTGTATAAAAAGCTCCACCACCCGCACACACAATAAAATATCTTTTTTTTTCTTAACTCAATATTCATTGGAAGAAACTTACAATGGGTGGTTAGGAATCGTATTTTCATTCTTTTTGTGTTTAGGTAAATTCTTTGAATAGTGTCTGCACCGCCTTTGCTTTTGTAGATTAAGTGTGAATGCAGACGTATTCTTTTCAGTGAATAAACATTAACATTACAGTTGTATTAATTCCTTGTGAGATTCCTTGTTTATCCAAAGCTGTTTACAAGGGACTGAGAATTCAGTCTAAGCACAGAGCTGCTAAAGGAGCTGATAGTGATATAAGTGTGTCCACCGGAATCTAATGTCACACCTTAAAACCGAAAGGCACACAGAGAGAAACGAAGAAATATTAGGGTTAATGAAAAGCGCTACTAAGAGCAAACATGAATTTGTAAAGGGTTTATTTAATAATCAAATAAAATGGAGGGAAACAAGAACATTGTACGGACAACAATTTGTGGAGACCTGACCATAAGATTTACATGTGTTTTGACATTGCTTTCAGCGTTTACTTTCCATTTGCCACTCTTCTGTGAAGATGTTCCACTATATTTTGGAGTGTGCTTGTGGAGATTTGTGCTCATTCAGCCACAAGGGTCTGGTACTGATTTAGGTGAGGTGATAAGGCCTGGGGTGCACTCAGCATTGTTATTCATCCAAAAAAGGTGTTAAATAGGGTTAACGTCAGAGCTTTATAGCAGACACATAAGATCTTCCAGTACAACTCATTAATAGCATATCTTCATGGAGCTTACTTATGGATTGTTACTTCTTACTTAATGGATTGTCATGCTGGAACAGGTTGAATTGAAGGGAGAATTGAATACTGACACATCCAAAGGCTTCCTATACAATTGTGTGGTGACAATTTTGTGGTGACAATTTGGGGAAGAACAACATATGGCTGGAAATTCAGGTGTCCCGATACTTTTGTCGATGTAGTGTAAGTATAAATATACAAATGCCCAACCTTACATTTTCTCGAATATTTGAAATTATAAATATGTTTAATAATTCTTTTGTAAAATATGTAAAACATTTGAAACATTCGAAATTGAGTCAGGATTTTTGTGTGTTTGTTTACTATACGGTGCAGCTCATTCAGAGATGAAGGATTTGCGAAAAGGTTCATGTTTTAATCACATAATTTGTATGAAATAAAATGAAATCCAATCACAACATCAAAGTTCAGTTAATCCACTAGAATTAGAAAATGAGGATTATACACCAAAGTGTTATTGGAAACTAGTCAATGACTCAGTGGTGTGATACGGACTGAAGTGAAGCACCATTAATCATATTTTTTTATACAATTAATGTTTTGAGACAAGCTAGTTCCTGTTTTTCCTTCTATGTAGTTGTTTTCAAGACAAAGAAATTGCAGCTTGTCAAAACTCGAAAGCAATAAAAAATCCTGTAACCTGAAGACTTTCCCACAGAGAAATAAATACTGATTGGTATGGATATATGTTGACACTGAGACTCCTTCCATGAATGTGAAATAAACATAACCAGAAAATGTTACCATTGATTTTACATTTTTGTGAATTTAAAATTTTTTAAATAAAAGCATTTTGTTTACGTAGGATGTGCACCTTACAAGTACCTGTGTAAATTAATATAGAAACTATAGTAAGGCATTTTGACCAATCATATTTAAGTATTACTTTTTTTTTTTTTTTTTTATGAATTTTTTTATTTCAATAAATATTTGCAGTTAAACTTGACATCCAGTAACACCAGTACAATTAAATCTTAGTCAACAAACAATACATTGTGCTGGATGATTATATAGCTGTTAATACTAATCTGTAATTATATCTGTAAAAATGTTGTAATTGTATTTATAATTGCGGCAAAAGACGGCAACTGTTTTAAGAAAAAGGTTTACGTGATGTCTGGGTAAACAAGTTTTAACCAACGACATATTCACAAACAATATAAACAACTTTCCAATGAATCATTAACATTAAATTAAGACGAACATCACTCAGCTGGTTGAACTGGTCTATAAAACACAAACACACACTTATATGTATTAAGAAATAGATGCCCCTGTGACCCCTTCTTGCTCCTGTCCCTTTTTGTCTCACGCACACGCGCTCACACATGAGCGGGTACACACACAACTTTGATAACGCCGTCTTGATAGTCAGCGTCTGTACGGGGATCTTGATGTGCCATTCAAATGTGTTCTTTTCCTCTTACACACAGCCGTCTATCAAAACAAGCAGCACAAGTGGCTTTTTCACTGCTCCCCTCCACTGCTGCTTATGCAAATGACATTTGCATGAAACCCTGTTGCCTCACGGGCCCTTCCTGTCCTGAGGAACACTTGGCAGTTTATGAGGCTCAACACACTGAGGCTACAGATTGGACAGAGGCCTAAAGACTGAAAGTGAACGAAGCTGCCACTGCTGCTGGAAATGAATCCCACATGTCCTGTTTCCCTGTCTTGGCTTACAAACACATCGCGTATCGTTATTCGCATTAAGACTGGAGTAATGTGATGACAAGTTGGGCGTGTAGCTCAGGGAAACAAAAAAAGGTCAACGTAACCGCAATGCTTAGTAGAGTAGAGAACTGGCGAAAGTTATGTTAGTTTAGAAATTGGTAGGATACCAAGTTACCTATTGCTTGAGCAGCTGACTAAAAAGATGGAGCTTCCTTCTTGAAGCAGAAACTAAATACAATACCATTTCTCCTCCAGACATTAATCTGCCACTAAAGTGCCTGTGTGGAGCAAGAAATGGGATTTAAAAGCCTACAGTGGAAAAATAACAGTCAAATTCGATATGATAATCAAAGAGCAGGGCATAGCAGTGAAAGATAAGATAATGCTGCAAGGTCTAGACAAATATGTGTCTGTAAAAGCAAGCTTTAGCTCGTTTAGATAAACCTGACGTCAATGGAGCGGTGACTGTATCAAAGTGATGTGACATATATGGAAGATTTTACTGCTAAGAAGCAGACTGGCCAAACATTAAGCTCTCTCTCTCTCTCTCTCTCTCTCTCTCTCTCTCTCTCTTTCTCCCTCTCACTCTCTCTCTTTCTCCCTCTCGCTCTCTCTCTTCATCGCTCTCTCTCTCTCTCTCTCTCTCTCTCTCTCTCTCTCTCTCTCTCTCTCTCTCCCTCTCGCTTCATCGCGCTCTCTCTCTCTCTCTCTCTCTCTCTCTCTCTCTCTCTCTCTCTCTCTCTCTCTCTCTCTCTCAAGTTCTCTCTCTCTTTCTCTGGCATGTCCGTGTCTGAGTCAGAATACTTAATCCCTGAAGTGCTACATTGGAGCGTGTTTGTCTGTGTGTGTCTACGTGTGTGTGTGTGTGTGTGTGTGTGTGTGTGTGTGTGTGTGTGTGTGTGTGTGTGTGTGTGTGTGTGTGTAGCTTCTTGAAGGCTTTTAAAGTTAACACAGACAGTAACACTGGAATGAAAAGAGCTCGAGTAACTTCAATCTAAATCTAAATAACTCCAGCGCTGGTTTGTTAAGAAGTAAACTATATGGACAAAAGTAATGGGACACAAGACTTTTCCAGTTGTAAGTGGTTCTCTCCAAACTGTTACCACAAAATTTGAAACACACAATTGTTAACTGTCAGAAGTCTTTGGATGTGGCAGAATAAAATTTTCCCTTCACTTGAACTAGGAGACCCAAACCTGTTCCAGCATGACAAAAGCCCCTGTACACAAAGCCAGCTCCATGAAGATATGGTTTACATGAGTTGTAGAGGAAGATCTCGAGTGGCCTGCTATAGATCTCTGATCTCAACCCTTCTGAATACTTTTATGATGAATGAAACACCGACTGCACCCCAGACCTCCTCACCTCACCTGCATCAGTACTTGACTTTCTAATGCCCTAGTGGGTGAATTAGCACAAATCTCCATAAGTACATTCCAAAATCTATTGGACCATCTTCCCAGAAGAGTGGAGGTTATTATCTCATCTTATATAACTCTAATGGTCAGATGGCCACAAACCTTTTCCAGTTCAGTGCCAATGTACTGTATTTCATGCCGAAGAAAGGAAATGCAGTCTTCACATGGCTGAACTGGGAGTAATACAGATTTTCAAAAGAGTGTAGTATAATATTTAAACTGGGCCTTTATAACTCATAAGCACTCATGAGTATTTTCCATAATTTCTTTATGTGACGCTGGAAGAGTAAAAAAGATCAGTGGTGACTTGTTAAGATGGGAGGCTTCAATTTAATATATATAAATAGCTTGATAATAAAACTATTAGTCTTCAGTAAGTTCCCATCAATGGGGTAATAATCGAATGATTTGGGGATATAACAGGCATCCTCTTTTTTTATTTACTTTTATTTTTAAAGTGTTAAAACCCCAAAACCTTTAGATCTAATGTCTGTCATTATGCATTGCACTTTTATTGTATAATGTGCTCTTCTTTGTGTGTGTGTATAAATGCATTCTGGGTATTGAAACGGATGAAGCTCATTACAGAATAAAACAGAATTTCAGGCCCCATTTACGTATATCAGATTATAGCAAATTGTGAGGAGTTGTCTTTAACTAAAAGAAGAATACATTTTTTAAATGCATTATTAGTTTATTAGATTAGCTTAGATTCAATGTGCTTTGCCTTTATCAACAGTGCATTCGTTTGAGATTTCTATGAAATATTCTCCTGTCATCTTAGTTAATGAGAGTTATTGTTAGTTACTTCATAATATAGAAGCAGAAAATTGAAAGCTTCTAAAATGGTGATCCATTTGTAATAAAGCCAATATAAGACATCTGTATCCCAGCTTTACAAAGAACATATCCTAGCTCCAAAATAAACCGCTAATCCTTTTTAGATTTAAAACACATCCACGATGCCATGTGTGTATCCTGTACAACGTGAAGCCTGTTTGTGATGAAGATAATATATATGAGAGAAATGAAATAATACCTCACATTTCTCACAGGTGTAGGGGATTAATAACCACTGTAAGAGATCATCTCATTAAATACTGCACAATTAATGTTAATGATACAAAATAGGGATCATAAAAAAATGACATTTTGTCCTAAAGTTGTTATTTCACATAATAATTTACATATTTACATATATGTATTATTGCATTTACATATATTAATAATTCAGTTCTAGTCATTAATCCTTACAAGGGCAACAGCCGGAGTGTAAATTAGAATGACTTCATTTGCAAATATTTTTCATTATATTAGCTACGCAAGTTAATAACGCAACTTTAGGACATTTTGTCCTAAAGTTGTTATTTCACATAATAATTTACATATTTACATATATGTATTATTGCATTTACATATATTAATAATTCAGTTCTAGTCATTAATCCTTACAAGGGCAACAGCCGGAGTGTAAATTAGAATGACTTCATTTGCAAATATTTTTCATTATATTAGCTACGCAAGTTAATAACGCATTTCCCACATAATAATAAAATAATACAAATTTACTCTGTCTGTCCAAAAGTTTACACCCCCAGCTCTTAATGTACCATGTTGTCTTATTGAGAATCAAATAATATTTGCGCTATTTGTAATAGCTGTATTAGTTGTAAAAGTTGTGTGAATTCAAGTATGGAAAAAACTCATAATAATATAGCTGCTTCATAACAGGGATTACATATGCAGAAAATACTCAAAAACCAAATAATGTGCAATTCCTGGAGTGTTTTTCTGAAGAAGAATGGGAACTGCTCGGGACAAACAAGGGACTCGTGAACTGTTACCACAAAGCATAAAATCAGTTGATGATCATTCAGGTATTAGCACACAATAGGGATGGTTAGATTTATTGATTTTCATTGGTGCACTGGCATAAAACCTAATGATGTGATGCATTGATTTTAAAAAGTGTGCATCGGATACAAGTTGGCATTTGCATCGCAATGTATCGTTTGAAACATATTTGCATTAGTAAAAAAAATGAATTATTTATATATAACTATTAGGAGATGCGGTATACTTTTATTATTTAGAAAGTGACTGATAATTTGTGACCAATACCAATACGTAGATTGATTTCTCCCCGCTAAACTGTTTCTCGAGCACGTTCGCTCAGCACCACTGCTGCTACATGAACATGTATCACAGCAGACTAAGGCGTGTTCTGAGAGTCACATAGAGTATAGATTAACATAGCAGAGGTCGAGTTTCTTATTTCTGGAGATAGAAGAGGAAAAAAAATGTATTTAATCTTTTAATTATTTGTTATTTTTGCACTACAAAGGCCTGTTTGTTAAAGGGCCATGTGTAAGAAGCCGTTTAAATAAAGATCGGATTTGCTGTCTGTCTGAAACGAAGAAATATAAGTGAACAATCTAAACCATATTGAATTGCATGGCAACATTTTTTTCCCATTGCATTTTATTGCATTGAATCACATTGTGTGGAATCACAAATAAAATTGCACTGAATCATATTAAGGGTGAATCATATTGTATCGCAATGCATCAGTAGCTGCTTCATTTGTACCTTTATTTGTATAATTGGCTATGCATCGAGATGCGAATCGCATTGGCCTCACTTATGGAGATGCGAATCCCTTGCACATAGAATTATAAATCATGTGCATGCATAAACATTTGAACTAGTTCATTTCTTTATGTTCAGTCATTATTATATGTAAAATATGTGAAATAGCTATTTAACTATATTAAATAGTTAGTGATTAGTAATTCTGCCACAGTTTTGAATTAACTCTAGAATTTATTTGCTCATTCAGGGACAAATGCAGTTTTATGATCAAACGTATGACCTCAATCAGCGAGATGGAATGAACGTGTGCAATGTTTTATGAACACCTACACCTATGAATTTAGACATGCAATATTACATTCACACACAGAGCACTGAAAGAACACACCCAAAACTGGTTTAAACTGGTTTTGAGGTCCAGACATGCTAGAAATTTTGCAAACAGAATGTAATTCATGTTTATATCCGGTGGACACTGTGTCCTGGACAGGGTGGCTGTGGATCCTGGAAAAACTGGGTGTAAGGCAGGAACGGACCCAGGATGCCACATACACGCAAACACACACTTATTCACAATGTAATCCACCTCCTAATATCACCACTATCACGTCGCAATTATAGAAACCATCAATACTATAGAAAAACGTATTTTAACAGCGTGTTCAATTACCCAGTTAAGTTCCGAAACCCAGTTAAGACAACTCCAAACTTCTTCACTACAACCGCAACTGTGCACCTACATCATCTGGAGCAGTTCAGAATCAATATATAATAACTAATATATGTTATTATTATCTAATAACATGACAAAAAAATTTAAATCTAAATAAAATACAACCTACTCACCAGAGATGCAGACTCATAATTTGCACTGCTCCTCAGAGTCTGTATTCCAGTGGTACCGCTCGTATTCACTGGTCTGGAAATGGTGAACAAACCCCTTCCCGCACTGAGACAAGCTAGCTAGCTTCAGGGTTGGCCGACCTCCTCACGATGTCTGGAAAATGAATTTTTAAGTATGTCCTAGACCAAATCAATTTTTCCACCTCCATAGGCATAAAAGAGTCTAACTCAGATGTATTAATATGTGCAGAGCTACACATGTGTTTTGCCAGTCGAACTTGGCTGTAACAGTTTCCCTCTGACCAACCAATCAGTGGACGGAAAAATGTAAAGGCTATTCTGGGCCAGCTAGCTGCCCTGTGAGGAGAATATGAAATCTGATTGGTTAAAGAAACAGAGCTATTTATTAAGAAGACTATGGTGAAAACTTTGAAGGCTCTTGGCAGATTAGATTGAAATGCAGCACATAGAGGCTGAAATCTGATTAGACAAAAAATCTAACATCCACATACACGTAGTGGAAGCGGTGCAGCCAAGAGAAACGCTACGAAATGAAGAGAATAAACTGTTGGGAATAAAAAATACAGTTTCATGGAACAAATATTAGAATTTAGGTTGTAAATGTAGGTCAGTGTTTCTGATAGTGTTTAGGCCAGCAGAGAAGGCTTTGCTGGTCCTGACCGCCCGCCACTGATTAGAATCAACTTTATAGAGATGAGAAAGTGTCAAAGTTTTGAATGAACTCTGTAGCAGTGGTAGGCTGTCAGGTTCAGCAAGACCATCTCTGCTGACCTAAACTCTATCAGAATCACTAACCTACACATATGTTTGACCATCAATATGTATTGAATTATTCGAAATAGTCTATTCTCTTCATTTAATAGCTTTTTGCTCAGATGCGCTGCTGCAAGAAGTACGTTTAAGTTAGAGGTTCTTTCCAATTAGATTTCAACCATCACATCACATGTATTCAAAGGTATGTATCGGCCATTAAACATCAACATCAGCACATGTGGGCTCTTTTAGCATAAACTATATGTCGCTTGAAATTGTTGCTTTAACAAACAGATTGCGATTTTGGCAGATCTAGAGGGCGTCCAATCATTTTCACAGTCAAAACAGTTTAAAACAGTTGTTAAGCTTTTTTTTATGAACCAGTACCATTTATTTATTTCCTGGAGAATTATTAAAAAAGTGAGTCTTGTGGAATTGTGTTCACTGGGTTTCTTGCTTTTGTAATGGCATTTATTCTCACTGCATGAGATACCTGTTTGTAATGCAGTGCTCTGTTATTCTTTATTTCTGTATAATATTGATGGTTTTTATAGCTCTGGTGTCATAATGATGGTATTAAGAGGTGGACTGATGCAGGCAGGGCATCACTGAAGGCCTGAGTGTGAAATGCATGATGGCGTCTGCTCTATAATGATGAGTAACTCTGTAATACAGTCTTGAATAAACTCTATAGTAGATTTACTAAATAATTAGGGTTCAATTTCTGTTGTTGTGGTTATTATTATTATTATTTATGAATAATTTCCATTTTCTAAAAAGCATATGCAAACTCAAGTCAAGTCAATAAGCTTATATTGTCGTTTCAACCATATAGCTGAAGCAGTACACAGTGAAATGAGAGTTTCTTTCTTATATCCTTAACTGTAGGTGTCTATTAGAAATGTAAGCAGTGTGTTTTTAATTTTTTTTTTTTCATTATCTTCTGTTAAGCTTAGCAGGACATCACAGGACACCAGAGGAGACAACAGGACACAGCGGGACGCTACTCGCGGTTGGACCTCCCCTCTTTCCCTCCTCTCCAACTAATAGCCAAGCCAAAAAGTCATGAATATTCAGCATCTAATTAGCATATTCAGCAGCTCGTGCGTAGCTGACTGTCCCGGGCAGAACGCGGGGCAGGATCGCGGGAGCTGCACGAGCCGAAGGTCGGATATCGCGCGACTGTGTTTTTCTACGCAAACCGGAGGAAACCCTGCGGAAACAGCGCGCTTTTTTTAATCTGTTTGTTTATTTGTTTGTTTCTTTTTCTTTGCGTCGTTTTTGTCACCTTGTTGTTCGGCGGAGGTTCGGGAGGAGCAGCGCGGTGTGCGGTCTTGTTTTAGTTGGAGAAACAAAAGCGGAAAAAAAACACTACGGGGGAAAGGTGTGTTTGTGTGGCCGTTCGGGATTCGAGGCTGCGCGGCACGAACGCCCGCTCACCGGCCCTGCTGTGGGTGCGAGGCGAGCGCTCGGTTTAACCCGCGACATGCACCGATAAACAAAGACGCTGCTTACTTTCGTGTCTGTTAACTCGCCCGCAGATTGAACTCTACAACATCATAAACCGTACGCAGGAAGCGTGGAGAAGACTGCAGCGGTAGCGGTTTGGTTTTCCGGACCTGGTTAAATAAACACGCATACACACACACACACACACACACACACACATACACATGATGATGCCACCGCTTGCCGTCCGGATCCTCTTTCTCGGCTTGTGCGTGCGCGGCGCCGCGGCTCAGGCAGCTTCCACTCCGGCCGTGTGCGCGCCCGCGTGCCGCTGCGACGGAGACGGAGGCGCCGACTGCTCCGGGAGAGGACTGAGCTCCGTGCCGAGCGGCCTCAGCGCCTTCACCTACTACCTGTGAGTCTTCTTTCTGTCTTCAATGTGCGCCATCGGGCTCGGGCACGCTGTTTTTCAGGGCAGCTCGTGTAGTAAATGTGAAGTATAAGGAAAGTTTTTACACGTACAGGGTTGCAGTGAGGTGAGAAAAATCCCACGCTGGAGTGATGAGTAACGGTTACAGTCCTGAATTATCTTTATAGTGATGAGTAACTGTTACAGTCCTGAATTATCTCTATAGTGATCAGTAACTGTTACAGTCCTAAATGAACTCTATAATAATGAGTAACTGTTACAGTTTAAAAATTATCTTTATAGTAATGAGTAACTGTTACAGTCCTGAATTATCTTTATAGTGATGAGTAACTGTTACAGTCCTGAATTAACTCTATAGTGATCAGTAACTGTTACAGTCCTGAATTAACTCTATAGTGATCAGTAACTGTTACAGTCCTGAATTAACTCTATAGTGATCAGTAACTGTTACAGTCCTGAATTAACTCTATAGTGATCAGTAACTGTTACAGTCCTGAATTAACTCTATAGTGATCAGTAACTGTTACAGTCCTAAATGAACTCTATAATAATGAGTAACTGTTACAGTTTAAAAATTATCTTTATAGTAATGAGTAACTGTTACAGTCCTGAATTATCTTTATAGTGATGAGTAACTGTTACAGTCCTGAATTAACTCTATAGTGATCAGTAACTGTTACAGTCCTGAATTAACTCTATAGTGATCAGTAACTGTTACAGTCCTGAATTAACTCTATAGTGATCAGTAACTGTTACAGTCCTAAATGAACTCTATAATAATGAGTAACTGTTACAGTTTAAAAATTATCTTTATAGTAATGAGTAACTGTTACAGTCCTGAATTATCTTTATAGTGATGAGTAACTGTTACAGTCCTGAATTAACTCTATAGTGACCAGTAACTGTTACAGTCCTGAATTAACTCTATAGTGATCAGTAACTGTTACAGTCCTGAATTAACTCTATAGTGATCAGTAACTGTTACAGTCCTGAATTAACTCTATAGTGATCAGTAACTGTTACAGTCCTGAATTAACTCTATAGTGATCAGTAACTGTTACAGTCCTAAATGAACTCTATAATAATGAGTAACTGTTACAGTTTAAAAATTATCTTTATAGTAATGAGTAACTGTTACAGTCCTGAATTATCTTTATAGTGATGAGTAACTGTTACAGTCCTGAATTAACTCTATAGTGATCAGTAACTGTTACAGTCCTGAATTAACTCTATAGTGATCAGTAACTGTTACAGTCCTGAATTAACTCTATAGTGATCAGTAACTGTTACAGTCCTAAATGAACTCTATAATAATGAGTAACTGTTACAGTCTTAAAATGATCTTTATAGTAATGAGTAACTGTTACAGTCCTGAATTATCTCTAAAGTAATCAGTAACTGTTACAGTTCTAAATGAACTCTATAGTGATGAGTAACTGTTACAATCATGAATTATCTCTAAAGTGATCAGTAACTGTTACAGTTCTAAATGAACTCTATAATAATGAGTAACTGTTACAGTCTCAAAATGATCTTTATAATAATGAGTAACTGTTACAGTCCTGAATTATCTCTAAAGTAATCAGTAACTGTTAAAGTCTTGAATTATCTCATTAGTGATGAGTAACTGTTACAGTCTGGAATTAACTCTATAGTTGTGACTCTCGCAGTCCTGAATTAACTCTATAGTGGTGAATTAAACCTGGAGACAGGTGAATTAACTCAGTTGAAATGATATTTAGTGGTGAATAATTTTACAGTTTCCAATTCATTCAGAATTAACTGTATAACAGTGTCAAATAAATAATTCTGAGAAAATAACTGTTGCATGTCAAACTAACTCTATAGTGGTGAATTAACTCTGTCACAGTTTCAGATTAACTCTATAATCCCAAATTAACTTCCATGGTTTTTAGCATAATGTTGTTAACATGAAAACCAGTGTTAATTCTAAAACTCTAAGTCTAAGCCAAGCATCTCTTACATGTAGTGCAGCGTGTAGACCCATGCCATGATTCTGTGACGGGACCATTGTTTTCTTTAGACATAAATTGGAACGAGCCCAAACAGCTATTTCCCTATGTAGAGCATAGTGTGTGTGTGTGTGTGTGTGTGTGTGTGTGTGTGTGTGTGTGTGTGTGTGTGTGTGTGTGTGTGTGTGTGTGTGTGTGTGTGGAGGGGGTGGAGTAAAGTGTGCAGTGCTATTCCCGCTTTATTAAACACCTCTCAGACTGGCTGCTGAACTTGGGCAACCCTAGACAGGGCTTTTTATGTGCCTCAGACCGACTCTCAGTCAGTTTTTTTCCAGAGCATTCCACACACTCGGGCCGGAGTGGACTGTTGCATTGTGGGGTGTTGAGGTTATACAAGACTCATGTAAATTTTATATAATGTGGAGTTTATTGCTGGTAAAAGATTTGATAAAAGTATTCTTTATCAAAAAAAGTTAATAAAGTCTGGAATAACTAACTACATCTTAGGTTTATAACCTCTTTATAACCGAGTGCATAGTGGGAGGGGATGAGTTAGTGATTGATAAGCAGATATAAGTAAATATATATATATATATATATATATATATATATATATATATATATATATATATATATATATATATATATATATATATATACACAGCTTGTTAAAAAGTAACAGCATTCATTTGATGCAACTTATTATCATTTATGCAGTTTTTGTTTTAGACAGAAGTGAAATGGTGATGTGACTGGATTCTAGTCTTAAAAATAATTTGACATCAATTACGCAGTGGATAAAAATGATTCCCTGGATCAGTCCACCCGATTTGACTTGTTCAGGGTGTAGAAAAATATATATTTTTCCAAAATCTACACTTTTCTCAAAAATAAAAAGTGGATAAAGTTGTGTGAAAGACCCAAGTCATAGTATTATATAAAGAATAAAACACTAATGATCAGCATACTCAGCATGTTCTTTTGTTTTCTCTGATCCAGATAAGAAAAAAGGAAAAGGAAGTTTTTATATTCATATTACAGAAAATTGAAAAAAGCCAACCCAGAATTGTGCTGTGTTTTTCCTAAAGACTTTTCTGTGGTGGAAAACTTTGTATTTTTTTATTTTTATTGATTCTCATGAATTGTAAATAAACATGGCCTTGGAATCACCATTGTATGAACCCGTATTGGATGTTGGAATTGTAACCAATCACATTTGAGGAATTCAACAGAATTATAATTGTATTTATTTGTTATGCAGAAAAACAAATTCCACACTTACAACTACTGGCTAACACACTGGCTTATCAGTTATTGTAGCTGTGAAAACTAAAAGTTGTGTGTCAATAGCAGCATTCGAGTTACTAGATAACTCTTGACTCACACACTTCTGTCCTGTCAGGCCAGAGGTTGTATATCACTGAAGCCCCTCCTCACTAAGCCCACTTCTCTTTATTACCTCCCCACTCCACTTCCTCGAAGTAGTTCTGCACTCCATCTTTCCCAGCCTGGCGGGTTTGAAAAGCAGTTCGTCGTAGCTCTAGAAATATCTTTAGCCGAGCAGCAGAGTGTAACCCAACGCCAGGCCAAGTCCAGTTTGCGGAAGTGATAAGGCCAGAAATAAAGCCGGAGTGTTAACACTCACCCAGGCAGTGACCATCTTAGATATAGCAGCGTGATACGGGACGGCCGTGCACTCGCATGACCTGTGCAGACACCAGGAGAATCTGTCTGATTCACTTCCACATTCACCTGGGCCTGGCACACTAGCTTAACCACTCTAACATTCCTGAGAGCAGACTTGGACAGTGTTTGCTTTCGTGAATAATAGCCAACAGGCTGTAAACTGTGGCCGTATATTGACAATACATGCTCAAGTACGAAGCCAAAGTTGAAGTCAAAGTACGAAAATGAATGATGGATAGAGCACAATTGAAGCACAATCGATCGGATGCTTCTCATACGTGAACTCTGTAGTGGCAAATGAAATCTTAATATACTGGTGAGGTAATGCATGTGATTTCCTTCTGGTAGAGTCTTGACTGAATTCTATAGTGTTGAATTAGTCTAGAAAGTCTAGAATTAACCTTTGTAATAGTGAATTAACTTTGTTTCTGTCGAATTAACTCTATAGTATTGATTTGACTCAGTTCGGGTTCAGAATTTACATTTAAGGCTCGGGGTTACTGTTTGGAGGGTCAGGGGTGCAGGCCCCGGTATCGCCGAGCTGCCACTCTTCGGACCCTTAAGCAAATCTTTCGAACCTCTGGTTAAATTTCGGTACAGTTAGGTGGAAGAAATGCAAATTATAACGACGCTTGTCATGTTTTATTAACGCAGTTTATTATTATTTATTATATTATCATTATTGTTATTTGTGATCATCAACATTTGAACAGTTGACATTTTTAAACCGATTTTAAATAAAACGTCTGCTTGGTTAAAAAATATATAAAATACTATTTTATAATATTTTATCAAAATAAAATAGAATCAATTAAATTAATGCACTTTTTTATTATATTGATTAAATTAAGTAATCAATGAAATTGGCACAAATAAAATGTATTAAATAAATGGAAAAATATAAATAAATAGACCCCGTTCGGGTAATACAGATGTGACTGTAAGTGTGTGTGTGTGTGTGTGTGTGTGTGTGTGTGTGTGTGTGTATTTTTAATATAAAATGTTCTAAAGATACGAACTGTTCTACTTATTTCAGCATAGTTTAACATTTAAAGGAGAAGATCATCTCAGGGCTTGCTCATTTGGTATGAATATTTAGGGATAAACTTATCGGGACAAATTTTCTGTCTGTATTTGTTTATCTGCTTTGACAGTATCTATTGGCAAAAGCTTTATACAAATAAAATTAAGTTGAATGGAATAAAATTACGTTTTTTTTCTCCCAACATCCTGAATAAACATATGCATGCAAATTGACTGACTATAAGTTGCTCCTATGTGTGAAAAAATGTGTGAAAGTGACTCAATACTGAGTCTAATATAGTTGTGTCCAGTTATTGACACCCGTCTTGATATGATTATGAAAATCTATAGAGCAGGATTAATGGGGCTGATCAAAAATGACATAACAGCCATAAAATAAAATAAAAACTGCTTACAGTGTTGCTTAACTGTCTGTCTGTACCAGTCAAGGCTTGAATGGCAGGGTTTGTCATGATCCGAGATATGCCCTGGCGCACAGCCGGCTCACAGCGCAGCACAGCGCCGCATGGCTTATTGCATTTTTGGTATTTATTTATGTAATTGATAATAGTAGGGCACCCCTCTGTGTCTCTGCCCCGAATCACATTCTGTCGCCCCCTCTGTGTCTGTCCTTGCATAGACGGAGAGACAACTAAAGATGATCAGAGGGGAAATTCTAGATAAATATAGAAATATAAAAAAGGACAAAATCAGTCTTATGGAAAGAGAATGAAGGAGAGGGGAAATAAAGAGAGACGTGCATATTGTGTATCTGGTTGATGATTATCCCTTCCTGTGCAGATAGCAGCTCTAAGGCTTGTGTGGTTTTTAAAGTTTGCACAGTTTCAACAGGCCGTTGCACAACGACTCAGGTTAATGATCCACTGCGGCGAGGCGGGGCGGCAACGGCGGCTCACTGACGCAAAACCCCAGCTCAAGGAGCAAATAATAGGAGCACAGCCGTCACCTCGGCACACAATCCAAAACCTTGACCTTGAACTGCAATAAAGAAAAAAAACGAGGCTATAACCTATTGTGGCGCATGTTCAACCTACCCTTTGCAGATAACGTGTACAATGCATGCATTGTGCATTCAGTACACGATCTATGGAGATTCCCTGATACAGACACACTGGAGACTTTTCCAAGGCGATTAGCACCAAGATTGCTTGAATTATATTGTTATAGTGCACGACTTCGATTTCAAGCTGTTTGACCCTCACCACTTTGATGGCGTGGCGTTTTTTAAAATTCCGTCTCGTCCAAAATCTCCGACTCGCCACGGCGCATATATGCGCACGAAGCGGAGACGTCCCCTCCCTCAGCAGTCGTCCACGCGCCATTAGGAGCCCCTTGTTTCAGACTCACTTGAGCGATTCCTCATCCAGAGTTAGGAATGCGCCTTTGTGTCTTGTTAAGCGAACGTAGGCGCCACGCTGCGCCGTGTCATAAAGGCCAGGGTATGAGACGTGACGGTCGTGTCGAGCCAGACAGAACACACACCTCGAGGTTTCCACAAGGCTTTTAAGGAGCTTTCCACATACGACATGGGGACAAAAGTGTGTTTGTACATGAATCACAGATGAAACAGAAAACCACGTGGGCCGCACTAATGCACTTTTAATAGTGCTTACAGGAGCTGTGATACGACTGAGTCTGAAAGTCAGGAATGAGGGTTTCTCTCCAGTTTGATCAAATCTTAGGCTTGGGTTTTTTTACCAGGCTTTAAAGCTATTTTATTGATCTCACACAAAGTTCGGAATGGGTCCAAGCATCGGGTCACCTGCGGTGGTGTTTTTCCAGACCCTGGTTTGATCTCCACAGTTGAAATACTTGAAAATGTGTGTAATATATCACTGCTTTAAATGTCCTGGAGTGGCTGTATTCTTTGGGTTCATATTTTAATGGTAGGGGTAGCAGGGATTTTTTTAAGTAAGGACTTTTTTCGAATGACTTTCCATCAGTTGTTGACAAAAGAGCTACTTAGAGGATAAACAATGCTCATGGTGGTGCCCCATTCTCTGCAAATAGGAAGAGAAAAACAAATAACATGGACCACCAACATCCAACTAGTCAGGACAAGAGGTGTCTGTACTTGTCAGTCATGTTGCCTATGACTAGAGTTCAGGTGTTTCAGCCAAGTTGTTTCCCAGGCATGGTGTTGGAAGGAGGGATATACTTGTTTGGGATGAAAGATAAATATAGTGAGCAATTCTATAACAGGCTTGTAAACATCTCTGAGCCTCTACAGAGCACTGACACTGGAGTCTCCGTCTATAAAGGGTAAATAAATAAATAAGTAAACTCACCATGATAACGTCTGCTTCTTCTGCTTCTTCTTTTTTTCTACTTAGTACTTATTACTACATTTTTAGGTTGACCGATTCATTTTAATCAGCACCGTAGTTGATTGCTGGAACTTTCAGCTTTCTTCAAAAATCCGTACCGATAGTTTTTCAGGGTTGTGTTATATAGTATGAAAGCAGCCTCTAGAGGTGAATTACTGACACTTCTGCTGTTTATTTAGTGTTTTTTTTTTTTTTTTTTCTTAAAAATTTTGGATGTAACTGTTTTTATTTATTTGCAGAGCTTTTTTTCCAATGCATGTCTCTTACTTTCTTCAGTATTTATTAATATAATTATTCATATTTATTTCACGTTTCACATTTTTAAGATTCAGTACTGTTTTTTTTTTTCTTCTTTCTAATAGATTTCAGTACTACTTTACATATAGTGTTAGATTTTTTTATTTTTTATCAAGTGTTTATTTTAAAAACTATAGTTTGTTTAATCGGTTGTCGGCAAGTACGATCCAACCTAGCTATCAGTATCGATAAAATTAGTCGACCTCTGATAACGAGCACGTTATAATATACCCATGATTTGCCATGCACTCAAAACTGCTGTTATAGAACCGTAATCAGACTTAATCTGGTATATCTGGTAAACTTGGTATGTAATTTTTTTTTTAGCCTTTAATATTTTATTAAAGCATTGTTTTATTATCTGTAAAAGCTTGTATTACACACAAAACTCCCTTTTGGTATAGATCAACATCTGCACCAGTATAGATGTATAGGAAACGGACACATAGTGGCATTTGTGTCCTTGGGAGTATGAACGATTCTGAGAACTTGGATTGATGTGCTGCATACTATCTAACCTGCATAAAAATATCTTATTATAACTTGATTTTAAGGGAAATAAAAGGCAGATCTGTATCACACTGATTAGGCACTTTGTAGCACTTTAACAGGTTGAACACGATGCCAGAAGTGGGCGTGGCCGAAATGAGAGGCACCTCCCCTTTATTTTGCAGTTACTTTTGTATGTTTGTACATGCCTGCAGCATTTTCTAACTAAATGAGATTATATTATTTGTAAAGTAAATTCCTGAACAAACTAGTAGCCTAATTGAAACCACTGCAACCCTGAACAGGCGACTGCTAAGGATGAATAAATGTAATTACAGCCATGTAATAGCATGAAAGAAAAAACAACATTACAGTCAGGCTCTTGAGTTGTGCAACAAAAACAAATGTCCTATTGTTGGGAAAGTGTGATTTCGAATCCCAACTAAACCACAGCCATCTGTGGCTCAGGGCCAAGGGAGCAAAATTGGTCAGGCTGGGAGAAGCATTCTCTCTCTCTCTCTCTCTCTCTCTCTCTCTCTCTCTCTCTCTCTCTCTATATATATATATATATATATATATATATATATATATATATATATATATATATATATATATATACCCCCCTCTTCATCTCTCTCTTTCCCTCCCTCTCTCTCATGTCACAGGCATGAGAAAGAAGGTAGATAGCGCTGTCCTCTGAGTGCTTCATGATGCAGCAGCATTGATCCATGAGCAGCAATTTCCCCCCCCCCCCTCCCCTTTTTTGTTTGGCACATGTCCGTTTGATAGGATGGTTTGGTTTTGTCAGGTGACAAAGTTAACGAAAGGTTTGGGGAAAATGTTAAATGTTCGTCTCTTGGGTTCCATCCTTAATACACAACATACATCCGGACAAAACCAAACTGTTACCACAAAGTTAGAGGCACACCATTGTGTAGGATATCATTGGATGCAATACCATTACATTTTATCGTTTACTTGAACTAAGAGACCCAAACTTGTTCTAGCATGACAACGTCCCTGTGCACAAAGGTTTACTAACGCACTTGTGGCTAAATGAGCACAAATCTCCACAAGCTCTCTCCAAAATCTACTGGAACAACTTCTCAGAAGAGTGGAGCTTATTATAACAGCAAGTAGAAACAAGATGTGGAATAGGACGTTCAAAAAGCTCATACGAATCTTATGGTCAGGAGTCGATATATTGGAACTAACAGTAATACCAACTCTAAGATATATTAAGAGTTACAGTAGCATAGACAGTGACTGCTTCACCTAATAAGAGCACTCAGAGCTCCTCAGAACAGAGAAGTTCATCAATACAGCAAATGAAAAATATAGGTTCCATGGGAAATTACTAATAGTGGAACAGCTTTACTAAATGAATAAAGACTTCTGCATGTTTTGGGTGATAATTAGAACATGGAAGAGGAATATGAGCATATGTAAACTAGTATACTGTTGTCCTGGCTTTGTTCTTTGGCAGTGTTTTTCCCTTTTTTTTTTTTAGCATTTTGACAGCCTCTTAAGACCAGTCATATATATATATATATATATATATATATATATATATATATATATATATATATTTGTAAAACGTTGCAGCTGGACAACACTTCTCACTTCCATTCACACTCATCCTCCCTTAGCGCAACGGCACGAGAATAACTTTAATAAGTTATGAGACAAGAGATGCTGATTGTTGAGGGAGAAAATCTGGAGAGAATACGAGAAAGTGGAGAAAGTGTGGTCCCTGGTCTGATATTTGAGCCTTTATTGCCTGCCAGTTATTGTAATCTTTTTTTTTTTTGTTTTTTTTTTCTGTAAATCTTCAGAGCAATTACATCTGCACTTTTTACCTTTTAAATCCATTTTCAACCCCCCTCATAAAAGCCATTTGTTGAGATTACTTTAATTGTTTATAAAGTTTAATTGCAGGACTCATTAGAGTTTGCCCAGAGTTTTTTTTTTTTTTTTTTTACATTGGCAAGACATTCTTAGGGTGTTTTTTGGATGGTTTTGTTAGCAACTGCAGTAAAATGTTCAAAATGATCTAATGTTTTTTTTTCCCCTCATGCACCCCAAATCCCAGAGTTTAATAAAAATGTGAAATTGGATTTTATAATTACTCAGATTCTTGAGTTATTACTTTTTTTTCTGTGATGGTCATTTGTAAGCAGAAACATCTGTGAGGTCTGCGAGAGACACAATAGTGTAGTGTATTTTTGAACGATTCTTTTTTTTCTTTTGGAAATTGCCTTATAAAACTGGTCATACTGACATATTAAGGAAAAATAAATGTCAATAGAGGTCTAGATATAAAACAGAAGATTTTTTAATGATCTCTGGAGTACTTTTATCTCTATTTTAACCTCTAAATGCTTAAAGGCACCATAAAAACTCTATTCCAGTGTGATAAATTATGGAAAACAGCCACTGTGGAATCAGCATTTTTGTGGATGCCAGCCATATGGGTTGTAATAAAAAAATATCTATATAAAAAATGAGGCGTGGTGCATAACTGTCTGGGCATAACAGACCACGACGTACATGGACACGGGTCATAAATCACAAAGCAGATATTTAATAAAGCCATTTTCTTGTTTGGAAGTTGATTTGCTAAACCTGGCATATTGCGAAATACTTAGATGCCTACTTTCTTTGTCATAATGTCTTGGTTCAGTTGTTCAGTTCAGTTTGATTTACAAGAAATTGGTTATTAATTTTGATATTAATTTGAACATGAATAGTCATAACGAATTTTTGAACAACAATTAGCTTTGATATAATGCAGGTTTAGATCTTTTGTTGTTTGTATATACACTATATGGACAAAAGTATTGAGACGCCTGACTTTTCCAGACATGTGTTGTTGTTCTCCAAACTTTTACCGCAACCAAACCTGTTCCAGCTCTATGAATATATGTTTTTACGGGTTGGAGTGGAAGATCTTGAGTGGCCTACTATAGAGCTCTGACCTCAACCCTATTGAACAGCTTTGAGATGAATTGGAACGCTGACTGCACCCCAGGCCTCCTCACCCTACATCCTACTTGACTTTACTATAACCCTATAACAGCTTATTATAACCTATTGTAGCTTATTATGTCAGCATTCGGGACTAAATGGTGAATGGTAGGAATGGTACGTGTGTGTGTGTGTGTGTGTGTGTGTGTGTGTGTGTGTGTGTGTATATATATATATATATATATATATATATATATATATATATATATATATATATATATATATATATATATATATATATATACACAGTGTATAATAAAAACATATTAGCTAAATTAGATTTTAATCAATATTGCCGTCAATAAAACTACAAATACATCTCAAACAATAAGTTTCATCATATACGCCACACGAAGTCGAACCTGTTCTCTGACAACACTTTAATGTCAAATTCTGGCTCCTCGTTCTGCCTGATAGACTTTTTCCTGATAGCAACACTGACAGCTCTGTGCTTGTACTGAATCCCTCTGTGCAGCTCGTCTGAACTATTTAAACTGGTCAATGATGCAACACAGGAATATAAATAGAGATGCAGAGCAGTCTTTAAATTGATCTTCGGAACTTAATAATCGGCACGAGATTCCTGTCGCATGGGCACTGAAAACAACAAAACTTTGGGGACACCCCCCTTCCACACCCTACCCCCAACATGTTGTCATTAAGAAAGACTTTGTATTCTTTAGGATTTCAGTTTCCCCTAACTGAAACTAAGATTTACAAACACCTGCTCCAGCATGACAGCTAGCTCCATGAAGACATGCTTGGAGTATAAGAACTTGAGTGTCCTACACAGAGCCCTGACCTCAACCCCATTGAACACCTTCGGGATGAACTGCCTACACCCCAAACCTCCTTGTGCAACATCAGGGTCTTACTTTACTAATGTCTCAAAACCTCTCAGCCACACTCCAAAATGTAGTCAAAGCCTTCCCAGAGGAGTGGAGCTTATTGTAAAGAACAACAACGGGGATACATTTTAAATGGGCTGTTCATCAAGGACAGGTATCCACATACTTATGGCTATGTATCATGTCTCGAATGTCTAGAGGGCAAAGGAAATAAGAACAATTTATATTAGTCTGATGTGAAGCAGAGATGATAAACAGCATCCATTTTTTTTTAATTTGCTATATGTGTGTACAAGGATTATTTTGTGCTTCATGGGAAAATGTGTTCCAATGAGTAGATCTGCGACAGGGTCAAAGGGACTACAAGTTAGAGTAGTAAACCGTCTGTTTTCTCTGCTGGTACCAAACAGCCACACTGAGGCCGTGTGTAGTGCAGGGTGTAAAGCGGATTACTGGACGATTTGGTGTTCAAGTGAGCCTGTAGGCTGTTCTAACGCCCTGACATGTCGTCAGCATTGTAATGGGCCTGGCCTTGACAGTTCTTAGGATATAAGCCTAAACCGTTAGTCACAGCTGTTACAGTGTCAGTGTGATCCCCTTTTGGTTCAGGTATTCGATAATAAATCTCCATTGCGAGACAGGCAGCGTCTGGAAAAGATTCATTTTGCTTCATTGTGTTTCTGATGTCGTGTTTCTTCCCCAAACTCACACCGAGCCGTGACGTCTACTCGTCTTATCGATCGGGAAGGATTCCCTAGGGATTCCTCCCGATCCGGGTATTTCGTCATCACCATAGGAACGACAGCCTTTCTTCAGCTTAAAAGCTTAACGGCAGTCACAATACACCCCGATAAATCTCTGCAGTGTCGTCTTTCTTCTAGCTGTTGCACAAGTCCAGCGTCCCAGCACCAAGTGCTCACATGCACTCGATATGAGTATGAGAGCCGCCTCCTAATCAGCTACACCTTCGTGATTGACGACCGAACACACCGAAAAACGAGAAATTCAGCGGTCTGGATAAACCGGGCCTCATACGCTTTCATTTACACAGCACTATTCAACTCTCAAAGCAGGAGGTATTCGTTAACAGCACGACCGTTTGGACCTCAGCTTACTGCATTAGATTGATGCACTTGGTTCAGTGTGTAATAAGTTCAGTCAATGAATATGAAAAATGAATGAATGTATTTTTTGACCAGTCACTTTATAGATGATTTTATTGCTTCAGGAGGCTCTTACTCACAAAGCATTTTACATTTACCCCATTTGGCAGACACCCTTATCCAAAACGACTTACAAATGAGCAGTTGAGGGTTAAGGGCCTTGTTCAAGGGCCCAGCAGTTGCAGCTTGGTGTTGCTCGGATTTGACCTTCTGATCTGGAGTCCAATACCTTGACCACTAAGCTACTACCTGCAGTGCAATATGCTATACACTACACGGACAAAGTATTGGGACACCTAATTCTTCCAGCCACGTGTGTGTTGGAGGGACACATTAGCATTACATTTTCCCTTCATTTGAACTAGGAGACCCAAACCTGCTCCAGCATGACACTTTACTAACACCATTGTAGCTGAATCCAGTCAAGTCAAGATTATTTCTAAAGCTTTTTTTCACAACAGATATTGTCTCAAAGCAGCTTTATAGAATTTTAAGAGTTAAGGTGAATGGTGTGTATTTATCTCTGATGAGCAGCCATGGTGACTGTGGCAAGGAAAAACTCCCTTAGATGTTATGAGTTAGAAACCTTGAGAGAGTCAAAAGGGGAAACCATCCTTATTTGGGTGACATCAAGAGTGTGATCATAAATCTTTAAACAATACAGAACACTGGAGAGTGAGAACTAACATGAACACTGGAGTGTACGATTATGAGTAATGTTCTTTCTACAGTCTTATACAGTCATTTGTGGTTATAAAACTAGGAGCTACTGAGCAACTCATAAAATAGCTCAACATTTGCGATCATCACAGATCCAACACCAGCTTCTCCAGCCAGAGCCTTTAAACACTCAAGGAGGTCCAGTGTTCCCACATGAAGTGGGATCCAATTGGCGCTGGTACGTCTCTAGATGGTTGGGGATGTTTGCGGGGTCGGCATCTACCTAGTTAAAGGTCCACAATCTTCATAAGGTGGGACGTGACTGGGGCTGGAGCAACCTCAGGATGCCTCAGGATGGAAAGAGAATGAACACAAATCTCCACCAGCACACTCCAAACTCTAGTGGACCATCTTCCCAGAAGAGTGGAGGTTATAATAAGCTATTAATATATTATTATAACTAATTCAAAGTAATTGAGGATTGAATGTGGAATGGGATGTTTGAAAAAAGCACACGCCGATCTAACTTTCAAACTTTTGTCTGTATAATGTATTATACAGAAGTCTTTTTTTATAAACACATGCTGGAGGTATTTTGAGGAACAGGTAGAGGAAATACGCCTAAGAAACACTGTGTTTGTGCAGCCAGCTTGGTTCCTGCGACAGTGCTTCATTAAAGTGGGAAATAACAGTGATTTGAGTCGGAAATGTCTCTTTAGTGTGCACGGCTGAGCGATCAGTGTTTAGCAGAGTGGCCTGCTGGGGACACAGAGTCTCCACGACCCAGACATTGCTACATGAGGCTGCATGTGCTGTGTGCTGTGTGCTGGAGCGGTCAAGAATTTTCTCAACCCCGTGTATGTATGTGTGTGTGTGTGTGTGTGTGTGTGTGTGTGTGTATGTGTGGACATTTGGGTCTTTATAGATTGGGAGGTTTTGCTTCCCTTTGCTTTCAACAAGGTTCTGTTTATATGGCACCTCTACCCTTTCTGTAAACGGAGTCTGTGTGTGAGTGTGTGTGTGTGTGTGTGTGTGTGTGTGTGTGTCTGTGTGTGTGTGTGTATACAGTGGAGGGTTGTTTTTTGGGGAGATGTAGAGGTGGTCTTCCTGGATTTTTTAAGGCTCTGTTTAATATAGCCCCCCCTCTCCACTTCCTGTGCAATTTTATATGTATGTATATGTGTGTGTGTGTGTGTGTGTGTGTGTGTGTGTGTGTGTGTGTGTGTGTGTGTGTATGTGTGTGTGTGGTCGTACATAGTGCCACTTGTCTGGCATTTCCTGTCAGTCCACTGTATATGGTCCCAAGTGATTTCTGACCACAGTGCACCCTATCATGGCACGAAACACAGCAACTCCCAAGACCTCTCGCATCCATCCCTGTGTGTGTGTGTGTGTGTGTGCATGTGTGTGCGTGTGTGTGCGTGTGCATCAAATTTATTTCAACTACATTGAAAGACACACAGTTAAATAAACATTCACTCCCAGTTCATCTATTTCTTCCACTCACTCATTTCAGGTTTCCAGTGTGCGGTTTATTTAACTTTCATGCCTCATCTTTCCTGAGCTTCCTAAAGAAGTCTGACAGACTGAACATGTGTGTGTGTGTGTGTGTGTGTGTGTGTGTGTGTGTGTGTGTGAGTTACTTGAGTTATGAGTGGTTAAAACTTTAACCATTGGTAAAGCCATGCTTTAAAGTTTCAGTTATGATTGTTTATATGAAAATCTCGATTATGGGCACAAGTTTTTTTTATTACCCAGAATTCCACATACACTCTTCTGCTTTCCGGCTCTCTATACACATCGTTGCACGAGGGTGGATAAATCATTAGCCCGGGTGCCCAGGACAAACAGATTACACATGTGGGTGGTCATTTTTTTATTTTTTTTCCTTTTGCTTAGTGGATGAGTGACTGTGGTCTTTTCTTTCTTTCTTTCTTTCTTTCTTTCTTTCTTTCTTTCTTTCTTTCTTTCTTTCTTTCTTTCTTTCTTTCTTTGCTTTTGTTCAGGAAGAAATTGAATTGTGTTTTTTTGCAATCTTTCGAAAGCATGAGCATCAGGTATTGAAAGTCTTCAGCACACTGTAAAGTGCCTTGAGATCTTTGTGCTACAAACTTTGTGAAGGCAGTTTGTGTCAATTCTTTGTTTGACCGTGAGCTCTTCTCATACTGTGCAACACATTTATACACCCCAGTGATTTCATGCTGCTTAACATTTCAAGACTGCAATCTGGATTTCCGATTAACTGATGACTCATTATGCTGGGATTTGGCTGCTAGCCTCTGCCATCTTCTTCTTCTTCTTCTTTCAGCTGCTCCGGTTAGGGGTCATCACCGTCGATCATCCGTCTCCATACCCCCCTGTCCTCTACATCTGCCTTTTTCAATTCAACTACCTGCATGTCTTTCCTCACCACATCCATAAGCCTCCTTGGCCTTCCTCTTTTCCTCCTTCCTGATGGCTCCATCCTCAGCATTCTTCTACCGATATACCCCATGTTCCCCAATTCCAATGTCCAAACCATCTCAATCTCACCTCCCTCACTTTGTTTACAAAACGTCCTACATGCGCTGTCCCTTTAATAAACTCGTTTCTAATCCTGTCCATCCTCATCACTCCCAACGATAACCTCAACATCTTCAGCTCTGCTACCTCCAGCTGCACCTCCTGTCTTCTACTCAATGTCACTGTCTCTAAACCATACAACATCGCAGGTCTCAGTACAGTCCTATAAACTTTCCCTTTCACCCTCACAGATCTATCTTTCTATCACAAATCACTCCTGCTATCACTCTTCTCCACCCACTCCACCCTGCCTGCACTCTTTTCTTCACTTCTCTAACACACTCTCCATTACTTTGCACTGTTGACTCCAGCACTTTCTTCAGAAACAGGGTTTCCAAGGAGTTTTAGAAAGTAAAAAAAAAAAAAAAACTTTTAAATGAAAAAAATCTCAATTTTAGGCTTTAAAAAGTCTTAAATTCTCTGTTTTAGGTCTGAAATCATTTTAAACAGGTGGCCATTTTTAGATGTTCTTTCTTTTACTAGTCCAAATCTAATTCGCTGTATTACGACTACAAATGAGATCACACATCTAAACAGCTCTTTGTTATTGGTGCGCATCTCTCCTGAATCGGACCACAAGCGTAAAACAGATTTTAGGGAAGTGCAAGTTTTGCGATATTTGGCTGGAAAAAAATTAATATAGACCTTGGTTAAGGTCAGTTGCTAACAACATATTTGCGTGTGTTTTTGATTTCGTGACTTAAATTTTTTTTCCGAATGTCATAAAAAGTCTTAGATTTGACTCGGTGAAACCTGCAGAAACCCTGCTACAGGTGACTGCAAAGTCTTGACCTGAAGAAATGAAGAAATGTGTCTAATGTGGTATAAGAACAGCACTTTTAAAATCGATTGCTCATTACATTAATCGAGTACTCTCCAGTAGGTTAGTTTACTTCAATTTGAACATAACACACTTGGGTTCGTGTTTATGGCTATAAACATCTTCGACTTAATACAGCACATGTGATATATACAGAAATGACGATTAAATATGTTTTCGACTCCACAGCGATCCGGTGGGATATGTTTAACCAGCGATACGACTCAATTCGGATCCGATTCAAACCATTCAGTTCAGTTGGTGTCCTTGTTTCTTGACATGTCTCGGTTTTTACTGTTTTTTTTTTTTTTTTTTTTACTGTATTAGTGAAATGCTCCCAAGTGCTGCGTATCAAGATTTCAGATTATTTGTAGCAAATGCAGCAATACATGAAGTTGTAAAAAAAAAA
>NC_139582.1:7457616-7717616 GCF_946808225.1 Silurus aristotelis | reverse complement strand
ACTGGGGACTCTTTGTAACAAAACCTACGAACAGAAATCTTGTTTTGTTCAGTGGCACTTATCTTTTGTTAGTTAATAGACAGCAGCGCATTAGGAGAAGCAGACTGATACGAACGCACATATTGACTGTACGCCGAGTTACACCGTGTTTTTCTTGGCAGAGTTTTATGTTTGCTCGCACTCACTGAACCTTCCTGTTTTTATTGCCATTTGCATTCATAACACAAAGAAGCCCACTATATTGACAAAAGAATTGGGACACCTGACTTTTTTTCAGCCATATTTGGTTCTTCCCCAAACTGTTACCACAGAGTTTGAGATACACAGTTGTTATAGGACGTCTTCGGATGTGATAGCATCCGAAGACGTCCTATAACAACTGTGTATCTCAAACTCTGTGGTAACAGTTTGAGATACACAGTTGTTATCGGATGTGATAGCATGAAATGTTCTCCTTTATTTGGGGGCCGAAAATTTCAACAACTGGTTGGTGAACAAATGCCGAACCCCAAACAATGCACACACAGTGCAGCCTGGGGGAACTAATGAAGGTTCTATGGTAGTACCTTAGGTGTTTCTTTCTGCTTTCCCAGATTACCACAAAGATGTAGGCACACAATTGAATAGAAGGTTTTTGGATGTGGTAACATTCAATTGTCCCTTTACTGGAAGAGAAGCCCAAACCTGTTCCAGCATCCAGCTCCAGCTCCATGAAAATATGCTTTACATACACGCTTGGAGTGGAAGATCTTGTCCTGCTATAGAGCTCTGATCTCAACCTCAATGAACATGGGATGTAATGGAACGCTTGCTGCACCCCAGGTTTCCTCACCTCAACAACGGCAACACCATTATGGCTTAATAATGATCATAATGAGCACGAATCCTCATCAAAAATCTAGTGGAACATCTTTCTGAAGACTAGGAGTTAATTTAACATTTAATGTCTTCTGCTTCCTCCAGCTCCACCTCCTGTCTTTTACTCAATGCCACTGTCTCTAAACCATACAACATCGCAGGTCTCACCACAGTCCACAGTTCCCTTTTACTCTCGCAGATACTCTTTAATCACAAATCACTCCTGCTTTCACTCTTCTCTACCCACTCCACCCTGCCTACACTCTTTTCTTCACTTCTCTAACACACTTTCCATTACTTTGCAACATTTATTGTGATGTTTCAAAAAGCACATCTGAATTTTAAAAGCAGGTGTCCACAACATGGATTATATATATATTCCACAGGGTCTAAAAAAGTAAAAAATCCAAATTTTAGGCCTTAAAAAGTCTTAAATTTGCTGTTGTAGGTCTTCAATCCTTTTAAACAGGTCTTGTAGCTCTAATGCTCATTGAAATGCTCCAGCATCACTTTAGAATGATTTTGTGGTTTCGCTTTGTTAGTTTCTGTGGTGTTGTAGTTCTTTCTTTCGCTGGACCAAATGTAATTCGCTGTATTACGACTTCAAATGAGACCAAACATGCAACAAGTGCAAGTTTAGCGATACTTGGCTTGGAAAATGCTGATGTAATATAAAAAAGGTTTTAAACAGTCTTACATTTGACTTGGGTCCTTCTGTAAAGCTGCTTTGTGACAATGTCCATAGTTAAAAGTGCTGTACCAATAGAATAGAATCGAATAAGGGCACGGCATGAAAACGCTCGGCTTTATGCGCAGCTGTGATGCTGTAAGACAGAAAGGTCCAAGTGACATACAAAGGCAGAAAGAAAAGAAGTTGTCATGTTTATACTTGAGCAGAATAATTTCTTCGCCAGACTGGTTTGTGGCACCGCACCTCGCCATTGTTCATTCTAAGTGACTTTATTCAGGCCGATTTGTTCTGTGGTTTGTTTAATTGCAGTTTTGATTATGGAAAAGGGGACATGGGGTCCTGACCATGTGAGGCTCAGGGAATATGTTTCGTCTCATATAAAACGCAAAGAATTTCTCCTTGCTCGCCTTGTGTTTGGTGTGTAAATGCACTGGGATCTATAGAGCGACTGCGCACAATGTAAAGAGGTGTGAAATCATTTGCCGACTAGTGTATATGCTTATGCATGTGTGTGCATGTGCATGTGTGTGTGTCGGTTTGCGTGCACGTGTCAGCATGCGTGCATATGCAGATGCGTTTGCGCACGTGCATTAGCGTACATGCCCCTGCTTTCACATGCACGGGCGTGTGTGCTCGCGTGCGTGTGAGTGTTTATGCTGTTTGTGTCAGGTGGCAGTGTGTCTGGCCTTGTGTGTAATCTCAATTAAGATACAGTATCTACATAGCGAGAACACTCTGTGTGTGTGTGTGTGTGTGTGTGTGTGTGTGTGTGTGTGTGTGTGTGTGTAAAATCTGAAAAAGTAACCTCTCAGCTGTTCTCTTCTTCTCTAGGTCTCTTTCTGATGCTTTTCGTTCGTATTGTTTCTCCCTGTCCTCATAGTCAATAACACTTTTGTTCTTGGCCACTGGAGGTGAAAGAGTTTCTCTCTCTCTCTCTCTCTCTCTCTCTCTCTCTCTCTCTCTCTCTCTCTCTCTCTCTCTCTCTCTCTCTTTCTGTGTATGTCTCATTCTCTCTATTGTTTTCTCTGTTTCCGTTTGTCCTTTTCTGTTCTTTCCTCCCTGTTAGTGTCTTTCTCATGCTGTTTTTCTTTCCCTTTTTCCTCAGTTTTTTTCTCTTTTTATTTCTCTATCTGCGTATCTGTTTGTATGCTCTTTCTGTCTCTCACCCTGTCTCTCTATTTATGTTTTTTATCTCTTTCATTATCTCTTTCTATACTTTCTATACTTGCTATACTGTTTCTTGTTGTCTGCCTGTCCCTTTTCTTACTTTGTACTCCTCTCTCTGACTGTGTGCACCTCTCTTTCGCTTGTCTCTCACGCTCTGTTTCTGCCTCACTGCTCTCTCTCTCTCTCTCTCTCTCTCTCTCTCTCTCTCTCTCTCTCTCTCTCTCTCTCTCTCGCTCTCTCTCGCTCTCTCTTATTTCTTTGCAAAGCTGAGTTAGCCCTTTAAGCTTAAAGTTCCTGTGTTTGCATATATATATATATATATATATATATATATATATATATATATATATACACAGTACAGACCTAAAGTTTGGACACACCTTCTCTTTTAAAGAGTTTTCTTTATTTTCATGACTATGAAAATTGTAGATTCACACTGTAGGCATCAAAACTATGAATTAACACATGTGGAATTATATACATAACAAAAAAGTGTGAAACAACTGAAAAATGTCATATTGTAGGTTCTTCAAAGTAGCCACCTTTTGCTTTGATTACTGCTTTGCACACTCTTGGCATTCTCTTGATGAGCTTCAAGAGGTAGTTACCTGAAATGGTCTTTCAACAGTCTTGAAGGAGTTCCCCGAGAGATGCTTGGCACTTGTTGGCCCTTTTGCCTTCACTCTGCGGTCCAGCTCACCGCTAAACCATCTCGATTGGGTTCAGGTCCGGTGACTGTGGAGGCCAGGTCATCTGGTGCAGCACCCCATCACTCTCCTTCTTGGTCAAATAGTCCTTGATGCCTTCAGTGTGACTCTACAATTTTCATAGTCATGAAAATTAAGAAAACTCTTTGAATGAGAAGGTGTGTCCAAACTTTTGGTCTGTACTGTATATATAAAAATGAGGGCCCAGCTTTGGCAGATTGGTGGTGATGGGATTAGAACTAACAACCTTCTGGTCAGTCCAACAGCTTAACCTCTGAGCTGCCCCTCACAATACTTGGTATTTGTTTGTCTCATTGAGTCCTACAGACGTTTATATATGTTGTGCTTTTATGAGTAATAAAGTTGCTGTTTATGAAACTCTTGTCTGCATCGTTGTTCTGCAGCGCAGGGCTTCCATACCCTGATATGTTCCTCCATCTGGAATGTACTTTATCAAACTCATGGACTTATACTGATAGGCTTTAATTTGTGGTGTATGATGTGTTGATAAGTTCACTTACTGTAATTTTGCAGCAAAACTCCTCCAAGGCATCTCCCACATGTTCATCTGAACTTTTGACTCCTGGGTGGAGCCCCTGCTTCGAAAAACACCCATCTCTTCATTTTCATAATTCCAATTAGTTTTATTCTCCACGCATCTCACGGGCCGCCTGTCAATCATCCGGCTCTTGGTACGAACACGTGGGCATTTTGTGAGCAGCGGCGGGTGGCGGGAGTCCCTGCTGTGGTCACGCCGGGGTCCCGTTTGGTTTCGCGGGCACACGCCAGTAGGAAACATGAAAGTCCTGCCAACCTTCGGAGCTTAGATCTATTTGAGAAGAGCCGCAGTCTAACTTACCCCTGAACCCTCCGATTAGAAACTATTCAAAATAATCCATGTAGTGAAATTGTTACCCTGAAACTGATTCCTTTCTGACAGCAACATGTCGTGAAGTGTTTTATTCCTCTTACACCACAACACTGCCCGCTATTACATATTTATTTATTGAAACGTTGTCAGAGATCATCCTCCTCACGCTGAGTCGGCATGCCAGCTCGAGGAAAGTGAGCCAGTTTGCAGCATTTCCATGGTCATGTGTTTGTTTTCAGTGCTGCTTGCTTTGTGTTTGCTTTGATTCATATAATGTCTCCACTACTGTCTCGTCATTGGTTCATGTCTTTATATGTCCTCACTTATTTATTTGATTTATGTGTGTATATACACCGGCCAGGCATAACATTATGGCCACTGATCAGGCGTGACATTATGACCACCTTATATTGTGTTGGACCACTTTTGCTGCCAAAACAGTTCTCAACCATTGAACATTAACAGCATTAACGTCTTGAGCAATATAAGTGACTGTTTCCCGTCTGTTGGATCAGGGAACATCCCAAAATAGCTGCAGTTTTGGAGATGCTCTGACCCAGTCGTCTAGACATCACAATTTGGCCCTTATCAAAATCCTTACGCTTGCTTATTTTTTACTGCTTTTAACACGTCAACTTTGAGGAGAAAATGTTCACTAATGTATCCCACCCGCTAACAGGTGCCATGATGAAGAGATTATCAGTGTTCTTTATTCACCAATCATAATGTTATAATGTCATAATGTTATGCCCGATAGCCATATGTTCCCTGGTACTCCACATTGTGTTGTTGCTGGAAAATAATGCATTCATTTTAGTGTTGATTATAAGGCCACTTGCTTTTTCCTATATTTAATGGTTTTTACTTTTTTTTTTAAATCTTGTTTTTTTATTTTATTTCTCTTTCTCGTTTTGCTCGCGTTTTGTTGTTTGTTGTTCACCCACCGCTCCATGTTTCTGATTCTGCTTGCCGATTTGGCTCGATCCCCTGTTTATATTATAATCAACATTCCTACTCAGCACTTGCATCCACTTCCACTCCCGTGGTTACATCAAGAATATCGGGACAGATCGCACCTACCGTATTTTCCGGACTGTAAGCTGCTACCCTGTGGCTTAAACAACGAAGCGGCTAATTTATGGATTTTTTCTGGGTTTTTCCCGGTTTCACAAGCTTCAATCCAAAAAGCTGAGCCCCATAACATTAGACCAATGAAATTGCCAAACGGGTTCGGGTGAACCAATGAAACTCTTTATATTAAATCAGATGCGCTCCCACTGAATCGGGCCGCACCACATCATAAATATGGATGATGTTCCTATGACGTTTGACCTGCCGCTCACTCGGACTGTCTACAGGAAATACGAATCTTTCGGCACGCTGAAAACAACCGGGCATGGAACAAAACGCACTTCACCTGTGTTCTGAGCTGCACGGCATCGGGAGAAAAGCTTCACTGATGGTGATTTTTAAACGCGTGACGATGCCAAAAGAAAAACTCTTTCCAGAACCATGTAGAAAACGTCACCTGATCCACAATTACGCCTTAAAAATATTCATTCCGTTTATGTGACGTGTCGTTGTGTTCATGTGCGTGTTGATGGAAAGAACAAGCCCAATAATGCAAATGTGCCGTTCGAATTACAGAAGACGTTCCTGTGAGAGATTCTGTTACAGACAATTAATCAAACACCTTCCAACCTATAAGAAAACACCCAGGCATGGAATCTTTCACTCGTCACACAATACTCCATCTGTTATATGTCTGAGTGTTCCTAAGCCTTTTTTTTTTTTTTGGAAGATCTAGAGGAACTATTGTTGAGATAATTGTTTGTCACTCTGGATGTTATGGTTTTAGCCAAATACCATAAATGTAATTTTTTTGAGCTTCTCAGATTCTCACCTTACATGAAAGAGATGTTTGGAAAGGACGGTTCTTGTTTTCTGTCGGGCAGGAGAACCTGTAGCGGTGTGTAAAAGGCCTTGTCGAGACTTGATATGGTCTTGCGCTTTGTGACAGAAGGATTTTCGGCTTGCCTGTGCGTCAGCGGTGCGTTCTGCGCTCGGAGACAGCCTGTCTGTAACACTTAGGGTGGTCCGCGCTCATCCTGCCAAGGTAGTCATTTAAAGATAAAGCCATGACACGGTGTCATTTCGTTTTGGAGCTCGCAGCACCTTGGACGCGTAGCTCCATTATTTGTTATGTGTTTAAGGGCGGCTTGGCAGGAGCCGGGGTCGTTATAAAGACTCGCTGACACTGCTGACACGCAGCTGCCTTCTTCTCATGCCCTGAGACGGTTTCTCTCTCTCTCTTTTTTTTCTTTTCTTTTTTTTTTTTTTTTTTTTTTTTTTTTAATAAGGAAGCGCCGTTGTTTAATTTTGTGTACTGCATGTTAGACAACTGATCTTTTTTTTCCCCCGATGAACTCGGACAGCTCAAGCGCTTTCCCCATTCCCTTCGTTCGTGCCGAGGTCTTCAGCTCTTGATTGCATTTGTTTTCAGGCCATGACAAATCAGCACTAGAGTCGTGTGTTTACAGCCGTAATCAGCGCATTATAGGACTGTTTTGGGTTCATCCGATTGATTTGGATCGCTTGCGCATACAACTTCATCTGGAATTTGTTTGGCCCAAAGCCCATGATCATTGCTCAGGAGTAGGATTTCATGATCATGTTTAAAGTGGTATTCCAGTGTTTTTTTTTTTTTTTTTTTTAAACCTAATATATATCCAAGGCATCTATAATGTATGTGTGATTACCCTGGACAAGACTTTCTCTTTCTTTCTTTCTTTCTTTCTTTCTTTCTTTCTTTCTTTCTTTCTTTCTTTCTTTCTTTCTTTCTTTCTTTCTTTCTTTCTTTCTTTTTGCATTTTTTTTTTCTTAAAACTCACAATGCTATGAACAGTTACTAGATTCTCTACATCAGTATTTCTCATGCTTAGCTGTCTAACACGAATCACGAATCTTAGCTTTTAGCAGCATTCATATGTAATGACTTTGCCCTTTCAGCTAAATGTTACTGCAGGATGATATTAGTCAAACAAAAACCTTTTCTTAACATTTTAGCAACACATCTGTGCTGTTTTATTGATATTCCATATGGTGTTGTAGCATTTGCTCTGTCATTCTGCTTTTACAGTGTTTTGTATACCTCAATTAATGGCAAGTTACCTCAGTCCCTAGTTATTTCTTAGCTAGTTTTCTATTGCTATTTCTTCAGAGGTTTTTACAACTTATTGTAGTTGTGATTATATGCAACCTATATGCAAAATATTTATAGCGTATTTGTTGTAATTTGCATTCTGTTTTGTTCTTGTTAGTACGAGATAAAAGAAATGGCTAGCTAGCTTCAGCTAGCTCAAGCTCATAATCCAGTTGCCTGGATCCAGTTGAAGGACATATGTTTCACATAAATACCTTAATACCATAAATACCTTCAGCGCTTAATAGCAAAATATTGGGTAAACGTTTGGTTTTGGTTTTCTGTTCTAAATACACGAATGTGTCAAGATTATTATCTGACAGATGATGAATATTTTTGATTCGTGTCCTTGACCGGTATGTGGACAACAGCAGGAGATGGATGGTCTGATAGTTAAGAGGTTGATGAATAGCTGACCGGTGCGACCGGTGCATGGCCTCTACATCTGCCCCCATCTGTGCGACTGCTGCAGCTCAAAGTCCCTGATGAGGAAAACGGCTTTAGAGGCCCAGTGATCGCATTCACAGACACACTTACACACACACACACACACACACACACACACACACACACACACATAGCTAGCTACTACACGTTCTTCTCATCTTGCCCCTGGGCATTTCTGCCAGCTGGGTAATAGCAGTGGTAGCAGCCTGGCCTGGGGCTACGGGTTTAGAAGTGTGTGTGGGTGACAGAGAAAGAGATAGAGTGTGTGTGTGTGTGTGTGTGTGTGTGTGTGTGTGTGTGTGTGTGTGTGTGTGTGTGTGTGTGTGTGAGAGAGAGAGAGAGAGAGAGAGAGAGAGAGAGAGTGGGGGAGGACTGTATGCAACACATAATGTATCAAATGGACCACCAGGATTGTAGCACAAATAGGGGCCAGGGATGCCACCAACAGCAACGAGGAAGGGAAGAAAGAGGTAGAAAGAGAAAAGGAGGAGAAGAGATAAGACGAATGCTACATGGTCCACTGAAGGGTAACTGTGGAGCTGTGTGTGAAGGTAAGGACAGGGGGACTGAGCAGGGGTCATGGCACAAGGGGGGATGGGGAGGCCTCTTTCAGCAGGCACTTTGTGTGAGTCTTGTGTGTGTGTGTGTGTGTGTTGGGGGGTTATCCGATTCTCAGTGGAGTCTAGAGGCCCTCATGCACATATACACTTTCATGACTGCAGAGAGGCCTGTCACTGAAATCCAAGATGGCAACTCCCCCCCCTCTCTCTCTCTCTCTCTCTCTCTCTCTCTCTCTCTCTCTCTCTCTCTCTCTCTCTCTCTCTCTCTCTCTGTGTTTTCTTCTCCACACCGTTCGGCGGGGGATTCGGCTCATTAGCTATCGTAGGATGTTTGTTCAGCTCTGTTGTGCCCCGGTTTCCACGTCTACACACCAGCACTGTTCTTTAAAAAAGAGAGAATGGATTCGTAATCAAGATTTAGCACACAGCGCCACAGAGGCCTCTTTAACACACCCACATTGTGAACGAGCGTACAGGAAGCTGATGAATAAATTATGTCATATTTGTTTGTTTACGTTTTTTTATATATATATTTTTTTATTTATTTTTTTTACCAAACCTAATCACATGATCTTTTTTTGGTGTAACAATGTACAAATCAAGAGTTGAATTTTTGTGGCATGATTTGTTTTTTTGTTTTGTTTTGTTTTTTTATAACTTCACCTGCCTTCATTCTCATCGGTGATGTTTACAAGATTACAATCAGGCTGAATGAATTCATTTCTGATTAGGAACTGTTTTTGCTGTATGTACCCTAAACGTTAACGAGAATATCACTGTTTATATCAGAAGTGTTGATAAATTGCTAAGAAAAGACTTCATACGTGTAAAAACTATACTACAGTTCTGTTGTTTTTTTTTTCAACAAGTTTCCTGAACTTCCAAGTTTTCCAGAGTTTAAAAAAGTTCCTGGCTTTCACAAAAACCATCAACACAACTCACATTGAACATATTACCAGTGGTGGACGAAGTACACAAACCATGTAGTTGAGTTAAAGTAGAGATACAGTAGTTTAAAATCTGACCATTAGAAGTGCTTCCTTTAAAATTTCATTTGAGTAAAAGTACAAAAGTCTTCAAATGTACTTAATTTATTACAGCTATAATGTTCCTTTTATCATTTTTGTCACGAGACTCATGGTTCAGTCAACTCAGTTTATAGGAATAGACTCTTACTCTTAGCACACCAGGCTATTTATAGAATGATATTAATGAGTCAAACACTGATTGATTTTTTTTATTAACATTTTCATGAGCCCAAAACCTTGTTTTTAACTAATTCCAAAAAGAATGGTGAAAATAAGGCCACTGGTGTCAAGGCAAGTCAGCATTCAGGACTCCATCATTTATTCCTCTCATAATGTTCTGCTTGCTGTTGATCTGATGCTGAACTCTATGTTTGTTCGAAGTAGATCCCAACAATCAGAACAAGTTCAAAACGGAGCGCGTGCTGTACCCTGATTGGTGTCCTGCTTTTGCTTGAGATATTTGACATTGAAATGTAGTGAAGTCTTCCCGTGGGCTCACCACCTGCAGGAGGGACCGTAAGGGACGGTGCTGTGAGGATTGGGCAGCAGTCAGAGGCGGGGGCCTGCTTAGACTGCTGCCCCCGCGACCTGAATTACGGATAAGCGGGAGAAAATGAATGAATGAATGAATGTAGTGAAGTAAAAGTGTCTCCGAATGGAAAAACTTCGGTAAAGTACATATACGTGAAAAAAAAAGCTACCTAAGTACAGTAACGAATTACATTTATTTTGTTAGTCTTCACAACTGCATATTGCCTACCGTAATTTCCGGACTATAAAGCGCACCCATATATAAGCCACACCCACTGAATTGTAAAATTTTTTTTTTTTTAACCATAAATAAGCCGCACCTGTCTATAAGCCGCTACACTAATCTGACTAGACTAAGTGTCTACACTAACGTACTTTACACAGGCTTTAACGAAAGACATGTTACACACGGTGTAACGAGTGAAATATGTTGCGCTTCCTTTAGGAGCATAGCGGTATTTTGGGAATAGCATGCCAGAAGTGAGCTCTCCCTTCACCCAGACTGAATGCGTTACAACGGCTTGTATCTAAACAGTAGCAGACCAAGAAAGTCATTGTTTACTGTCTTCCTCCTTCCTTTCACAACTATTTCTCTCGGGAGTTTATCTTTTGGCATCGTCGTGCGTTTAAAAATCACCCGATGGAAGTTTTTTTTCCCGAAGCCGTGCAGCTCAGAACACAGGTGAAGTGCGTTTTTCCGTTTCCGTTTGGAAATTTCATTGGTCTAATGTTATGGGGTTCAGTTTTTTGGCTTGACGTTTGTGAAACCGGGAAAACCCCAGGAAAAATTCATAAATAAGCCGATTCGTTGTTTAAGCCGCGGGGTTCAAAATGTGGGAAAAAGTAGCGGCTTATAGTCAGAAAAATACGGTATATATTTTATCTATAAATACTTATAAATATATAATATTTTTTAACATTAATAACAATAATAGTAGCCTGTCAAAGTGTAGCAAAGGCCTAGTTTTAGTTAGTTTACTTAGTTCTCCAGTGTTCTGTATTGTTTAAAGACTATAATCACACTCTTGATGTCACCCAAATGAGGATGGGTTCCTCTTAAGGTTTCTTCCTCATAACTTCTACGGGAAGACTCCTTGCCACAGTCACCATTGCTGCTCATCAGGGATAAATACACGCCATTTACCTTAACTGTTAAATTCTGTAAAGCTGCTTTGAGACAATGTTGTGAAATGCACTATAGAAATAAACTTGACGACTAGTTTTAGCTCTTTTTTTTTTTTTTTTTTATCTGCTAGTCAAAATTTTGCAGATTTTATCATCTGTTTAAATGTAAATGTAAACATTTCAATAAACCTGGATGAAGGGAATAGTGTGATTAATAATGCAGTAAAACCTGTAGTGTAACTGCCTAAACTGCCCCAGGTTTCCTCCTCCCATATTGCTGTGTAAAAAGCAAATCTGGAAAGTTCATGGTTTTTCTCCACTGAGTGTTAAAGTCAGGCATCATGTTATTTAAAACTCTAGGCCATGACACATCATCACTCAAACCAGCAGATCTGAAGACCAGTTGAAGTCTGCTTCTTTATAATATTAACCGGATATGCTTTTTTTTTTCTTCTTTTTTTCCCAAACCGCGTAACAGTGACCAGCTTGCAGCTGCAGTTCGCATGTAAACGTTAATTACTTTTTTCTTTTGTTTTTTTGTTTTTTTAAAGAATGGTCTGATGATGATTAAATACAGTGCCGTGCATAGTATAAAACGAGCGCTCCAGTATCCATACCATGCTGTTATTATTGTGTGTGTACATTCAACTTCATCTTTTGTAACCTGTTCTAAAGTGTGTAGAGAAACAGAGAGGAAAACATAGAGTTTATTTTGTGACACCGGATGAATAAAGAGAGAAAAAATGGAGGTGGGAGAAATATGAAAACGCTGATGATGCTACAGGTAAACAAACCAGTCTAGAGGGCTGCATTGGGAATGGGATCCTGCGGGACCCAACGCAAATCTCAAACGAAAAGAGCGTCGAGTGTTGAGTTTTTTCAAGGCTTTTAAAATAAAAATGGAATTAAAATCCCAAGGTGTTTGTCATGTGTGGTACTTTACTTTTGCATTGGTTTATTCTGCCACCAGTTTATGTCTGGGTTATGTCTGTTATGATTCTGTAAGTTAATTGTAGCCCTAGATCTTTATATAAGCTGTGACAGAATGTTAGCGGTAACGGTCAGAAAGCGGGATTAAGAAAACAGTCCACCTGTCACTGGTTCTAATGTTCTTACTAACTGGTTTAGAGAATAACATTTGATTACAATGGCACCTGTGAAGAGGTGAGCGATTTCAGTCAGAAAGTGAAGCGTATTTTAGTTACTTTGACAAGGAACAAATTGCGATGGCTAGACAACTGGGTCAGAACCAGACAATGGAGCATTGGAAGAAAGCATTTTCTTTGTGGAGCTCGGGTGCATGTGTGTTGAAAGAGAACTGGCAGCAGCAGTTTGATGCTCTGGGCAATAATTTACTGGGAGTCCTTGGGTCCTAGGATTCATATGGATGTCACATTGACAGGTACAACCTACCTAAACATGATCACAAGATCCACACCTTCATGGCAACAGTATTTGTGAATCACAAGGGTCTCTTTAGGCAGGACAGTGCACCCTGTCTCACTACAATCATTGTACAGAAAGTTTAAGGAACATCACAAATAGTTACCCAGATCTCATATCAATCCAAGATGGACTAACAAGTCTGACTCATGTAGGACCCACCCTTAAGTCCTCAGCTTTTAGGACTTAAGGGATCTCCTGCTAACGACTTGGTGCCAGGTACCACAGCACACCTTCAATGGTCTTAATGGGGTCCATTGAAATGTTATGGCTGATTGTTGTTAAATACATGAATAAATAAAATGAATAATATTGAGAGATTTGGTTAAAGAGTAGAAGAGTTCCAAAATAGATGGACATGAGAGAGATCGAGAACTAAAGTTATTTTGAGTCTTAGAAGGATGGCAAGAGCGAGAAAGAGCAATAACATGTTAGAGAAGGAGAGAGACGTCGAGAAAGAAGTGAAAAATAGGAGGAAAATGGTTCCAAATGTTAGGCCAGTTAAGAAGAGCGAGGATGGAAATAGAAGGAAAGAATAATAGGCGGTTATGAGAGAGAGAATGAGAAAAGGGAAGACACTTCTACATTTTTGTCATGCTGCTACATGCTGTACCACCTACAAGCCTTGCGTCGGTCCTCCGAGCAAAAGAGAGAGAGAGAGAGAGAGAGAGAATGAGACGGGGGAGGGGCAGTTGGATCTCAGGGCCTTTGTTTGGGGTGTATTTTTGGTCTGTGCAGACCCTCGAGTGAGTGCAGGCTCTGTTGGAAACACGCGAGCTGCATTTCAAATGAAGACAGAGTAAACCAAGCAGCGCCTGTACACTTCTGATGTCATACTCGCATGACAAGGAGAAGTAGATGATCCTGGTACAGTATCACGGAGCAGCTCAGTGCCAGCGATCACATCTTCCGATAAGCACCCATTTAGGATTCCTTTCTATTATTGTAGCGTAGCCTCTTCATCTCAGCCGCTCATCTGGAATCAGGCCTTATCTGCTTTCCTGAGCGTATCACTCTTGAACATGTGAATCAGCAACATCAGCTCGAAGGGGGCAGGTTGGTCTGTAGCTGGATCTGATACAAATAGATCAGATGGGATGGAGTAAGAGTTAGAGCATGTATAGAGCACATTTTTACCTGCTCGTGGACGCTGAGGGCCGAGCCCTTAATTGTGATTTACGTGGCGATTAAGATGGGAGAAAAGCAGAACTCGTGATCGGGGGCTGCGGATTAGACGTATCCACGCCTGACATTTACCGGCTCATAGATCTGTTCAGGGACGTGTGTGTGAATGACCTGGTAGCAAGAAAGTCTTTCTAAAATATGTCTGTCTTCGTTTTTTGTTTTTTTTTCTTCTTCTTCTTCTTTTGCTTAGAGGGGTTGCCACATCTGATTTTATTCCCATATCTGATCTTTTTCTTGAAGTCTAAACACCAAAAGCAGTTACAGCTAACCAAATCTTTTCACTTCTGGGTTTGGAAGACACCCAAATACAGATGCAAGCATGTAAGCAAATCATCACACGCCTACTAAATTTCAGATTATACATCAAACATCGGGGGATAAAGTGCGTTTTATTTCAATAGATACGCATTACATAACTAACATTCCGTGGACGCCTGACTATTATTCAGAGCGATTTTGATCTCATTCATGCAACTGAGCAGATATAGGGTCAAGGGCCTTGCTCAGGGGCCCAAGGGTGGCAGGGATTTGAACTTCCGACTTTTGGATTTAAAGTCAAGTGCCTTAACCACTAAGCTAACACCCCCCCCCCCCACCTTCCCACACCTTCCCATTACAACTATATGTCGTTTTATATATATATATATATATACACATGTGTCTTTACTGGACCTAAGAATCTTAAACCCATTCCAGCATAACAGCCACAGCGCACAAAAAAACAAGCTCTATGAAGACGTGGTTTTCCAGGGATGGATTGGGAAGAAAAAAAACTCTGGTTTCCTGCACAGTGCCCAAACCTTAAGATCAACTTTTGGGATGAACTGGAACAGTGACTGAACCCAAGTCCTTCCTCAACCGACATCAGTACCTGACCTAATTAATGCTCTTGCGGCTAAATAAATATGCTCCAAAATCGAGTGGAAAGCCTTCCCAGAAGAGTGAAGCTTATTATAACAGCAAAGTGAGAATAAATGTGGAATGGGCCGTTCAGTACGCACATATGGCACTGATGGGCAGGTGCCCACATACTTTTGGCTCAGTGCCAGTGAATTCTTCTCTTTTGATTGGTTAGATATCGCTGATCTTTCTACAATATGTTACATTTAGCTTTGTTCAGAGTCTGGGGCAGGTCTGTTGGAAATTCGTGAATAACGATGACACACAAGTTAATGCAAATCGTCCGATTGTTTCATGTCAGACTTTTATATTCTGTAATTGTTCATCTACAGTGTGTTAAGGGATCGGAAACACTTATAATTTACATATATTTGAAACATGTAGTGAAAGATTAATTCACACTTCCTACTGTGACTACAATGATTTAGATAATAAAAAAAGCTTTAGAATTATTGCACACACCTGTGACTTTTCAGAAATCATGACTCCCAAAACTGTTTGCTTTCACTGACCTAAGTATTGCTTTCATTTGGTTTTGATATCGGATATTGTAGCAATAAACAGAAATGCATGGATTGTAATTTCCGAATGGAGAAGACACAGAAAGAAGCTCGGATATCCTGCTCAAGAACTTTTACAAGGTTTCTTCAACATCTATCAATCAATCAATCAATCAATCAATCAATCAATCAATCAATCAGTCAGTCAGTCAGTCAGTCAGTCAGTCTGTCTGTCTGTCTGTCTGTCTGTCTGTCTGTCTGTCTGTCTGTCTATCTATCTATCTATCTATCTATCTATCTATCTATCTATCTATCTATCTATCTATCTATCTATCTATCTATCTAATTTTATCTCTCAAATTTAGCCACGCGTTTTTTTCCAAAAAGCTTCGTTTTCTTCAAATAAAAACGCCTTCACGGTGTGGACGGAAGACCAAAACGGAGAGAAAAATATTCTATAAACGAAAACGTATTAGTGTGGACAGGGCTTTAGAGATTGCAGTTTTATGGATGAATGTATACATCTCTCGTTGCAAGTGCTTTAAAACTGGCTAGCATTTTTATTTGATGGTTCAAACAGTTCAAAGAACCACATTAACCGTAATCATTAAAGTGATAAGAAAAGACAATGGCTGTCATTAAAAAAAAAAAAATCAAAAATAGGGAAGTTATACATAAACGATAACCACTTTTTATTCAGTCACAGATCATGTTGCCAAATCACTTTCATGTATTCCTAACATCACATATGTTAATCTAATTGTTAGCATATAAGGTACACTATTAACTGACATTAACACTTAAATAAAAACCATGTCAGATTCATTTGTATTCATTTCAAGCCAATAGAACGAGCTAAGAGTCAAAATATGCACAAATGGGTTTTTATACGCTTTTAATTGGTTTCATTGTAATTGGAAACACTTGATTCTTCGATTCAATTCCAGATGTTTTCACATGCTCGGACACTGGTTTTGCAACGTTCCTCTCTCAGCTCTCCACACTCTTGAAATTATAATCACCAGGTTGTAATAAATAAATAGAAACTACTTCAGTTCTTCAACTGACTGTGTGTTTTGGTGTGTTTTTTTTTCTTTCCTGCAGTGACCTCAGCATGAACAACATCACAGAGCTGCCTGCGAATGTATTCAAGAACCTGCCATACCTGGAGGAACTGTGAGTCCATCATTTTTTCTCTCTGTCTTTGTGTCTCCATCATCACCTGTTTGAAACGGTTTCATAGATCTGTTATTATTGTCACACGTAACAATAAAAATCATACTTTAATTAGTGTGTTAATAATGTAAAGACAAACCTTTTAATAATAATATGCATCCTTTTTCTCTGCATATGTACATCAGCAGTCAAAAGTGCTTTCTCCTTGAGTGCTTTTTCTTTATTATTATTTTCAGCATTGTAAATACCGAAGACGTCCAAACTACGACAGAACACGTTTGGAATTACGTATCGATTAATTCGTGCAGAAAAATTGGTAAACAACCCAGAATAAGTTGAATATTTTAGATTGTCCAAAAAGTACATTTTGCTTTGAACACAGCTTGGCACACTCTTTTGCATTCTCTCATCATATTCATGAGGTAGTCACCTGGAATCATTTTCCAACAATCTCGAGGAGTTCCCAGAGATGTTGAGTGCTTGTTGGCTGTTTTTCTTTCTCTCTGCAGTTCAAGCCATTCATTTCTAACCATCTTAAATAGATTTTCAAAGGGACGATTTTGGAGGCCAAGTTAACTGCAACACCCCATCACTTTTCTTCTTGAACAGTTAGCTCTTACATACAGTAATCTAGAGGTGTGTTTTGCATCATTGTCCTGTCGGAAAAAAAGCGAATGATCGTCCTACTAAGTGCAAACCAGATGGAATTGCATGCTGCTGCAAGATGCTGTGGTAGCCATGCTGGTTAAGTGTGTGCTCAGTTTTGACTAAATCACCAACAGTGCCACTAGCAAAGCAACTCCACACCTGCACACCATCACACCTCCTTTTCCATGCTTAACAGTGGAATACACACGTTTAGGAGCCGTTAATTCACCCTCTGTACGTCTAACAGCGCCATGGTGGTTTGGACCAAAAATCTCAAGGTTGGACTCATCAGACCAAAGGACAGTTTTTCACATATCTAATGTCCATTCCATGTGTTTCTCGGTCCAAACCAGTCTCTTCTTCTTGTTGTTCTTTCGAAGTAATGGTTCTTTGCTGCAACTGAATTCTAAAGGCCTGACTCCTGCAGTCTCCTTTGAACAGTGGATGTCGAATATGTGAACTCTAAAAAGCATTTCTGTAAAACTGTGTTTTCTGAGGCTGGTAATTCTAATAAACGTATCCTCGGCAGCAGAGGTAGCTCTTGGTCTTCCTTTCTAGGATTGGTCCTCATGATAGTCTGTTTCATCACAGGGTTGATGATTTTGATGACTGCATTTGGGGATACATTTAAAGTTCTTGAGATTTTTTTTCAGTAAATGACCTTAATTTCTAAGATTTCTAATGATGAACTGTTTTTTCTCTTTACGTAATTGAGTGTTTCTTGCTATAATTTGGATTTGTACATTAGTTGTAGAAGCACTAATAGGGCCATTGACTCTGTACTTACTCAACTAATGGTCTAATTAAGAAGTCAAGACATGTCACAAATGAATTTCATTTCATTATAGTTATTTTTTTTATTTTTTTATTTTTTTCATTCAGCAGTATTCATTATATATCTGTTAATAGACAATGTTTATGAAAATCTAAACCTATAATGAGAAACATATAATGATATAAGAAATTGCTAGTAGATAGATAGATAGATAGATAGATAGATAGATAGATAGATAGATAGATAGATAGATAGATAGATAGATAGGTATATATAAAATTAGATAAATAATAAAAACATTTTTTCCCTAAAATAATTTATTTAAATATATTTTAACCTGGTTGCCTTTTTTATTTGTCAAAGAACACATTTCTTCACATGCATTTGCTCTTTTTTCACACGGAAGTTTTTCACGAGGAAGTTTGCATTGATGTGTTTCTGTGGTTAGAGCCTAGATGAGTCTAATCTCACGGTGCGTATTTGGCTCTCTGAAGTGCTTTGCGTCTGTCCGTCTGCGCCGGCCGTGTGGGAAGCGCAGATATCATCGGTCTACCTGATAGCAGGTAGCGCCACTCCCAGACGGCCCCGATGACCAGCTCCTAAAAGCCGCCGCATTGTTATACCTCGCTTTTCTTCTCTCCCCTCCTCTTTTCCTTTCAGAACAAGACCATGTTTTCTTACGCCCGCTCCCGTCTTTCAGCCGGCCCAATCTCTGCTCCTTCTTTCCCAAACACGGGGCCTTCAAGCGCTTTGTCAGAGAGCAATTTACTTTTCAGCGCTTTGTGCCGAGGAATGCGAGGCAGGAAGGAAGAGGGCAAAACAATGGTTCCTGGGACAGACAGAGTTCAGGATGACAGGTTTTTTTTTTTTAAACACGTACATTCGTTTTTGCTTGTCATCGCTTCAGCGGGTACTAAAGGGCTTGGAGATCACGGGTCATGAGTTCACCATCATCATTCTTCAGTGCTGGATTAGAGACAGTTTAATGAGAGAAAGATGGATGAAGAGCATGTGCATTTAAAGAGTCCTTTCTTTTGTTTCGTCAGTACAGTCCTTAGTGTAGCACTCATTACCCTATTTTGTGTGTGTGTGTTTTTGTGTGTGTGTGTGTGTGTGTGTGTGTGTGTGTGTGTGTGTGTGTGTGTGTGTGTGTGTGTGTGTGTGATAGAGAGAGTGTGTGAGACCTGTGGCTGGTATCCTCCAGGCAGACTTACTGAGCGGGAGGGACAAAAGCACAGCACTGCAGAGAAACATTCCCAACCCCAGAGTCACGCAATATACACACACACACACACACACACACACACACACACACACACACACACACACACACACACACACACACACACATTCGCTTTTCGATTCCCAATTACAGCACAATCAGTCATTCAGCTTGCTAGATGCTTAAACAGTTCTTGCAAAAGTTTGTGGACACCTGATAAATAAGATTCCTATTGTTTTTTGAACACCTTTTTCAGGTTTAGTCTCTATATGCTGTCATAATAACACCCACTCTTCTGGGGAGATGTTCCACTAGAGTTTTGAGCGTTTTTTTGAGCTCATTCAGCCACGAGGGCGTTAGTAAAGTCAGGTACGGTTGTAGGGTGAGGAGGCCTGTGGTGTTGTAATTTATTCCAAAAGGTGCACAAGATTTACTTTGTACTCAAGGGGTACACAGGTTTGGGTCTCCTAGTTGAAGTGGAGGGAAAATTGACTGCTTCTACAAAAGACCCAAAGCCAAAGACGTCCTATACAATTGTGTGCCTTCAACTTTGTGGTAAAGTTGTAAAGGTAAAGACTCTTTAAATGCAGATGCTCTTCATCCATCTTTGCCCTCTTCCTTCCTGCCACGAATTCCTCGGCACAAAGCTTTGAGTCTAGTTTTGTACCACGCAAACAGATGGCAGCACAAGGCTGCACGCACAGTCACAGGAAGCACCGACCTTCATAAGTCAGTGCCCCAAAATAGATCGCCCCGTGTACATCGGGAGCTGGTCAACTGGTGCTATTCTGACCACGTGCGTTAACCCCGTGTGCTATTCTGAATACGTGTGCACAATCACACGCGGGTTTCTCGCCGGAAAAAACGCGATCATAACTCCGCACCCACCACACTTGTTAGATTCGGCTCCTGCGGACTTCACCCTCTTTCAGCTTTAAGATTCAGCTTTAAGGTCACAATTTTTATCCGGCGCCAATCGCAGAAGGTGCTTGGCACGCTTCGAAAAGAAGACTTCCAAGGACACATTCCAGAAGCGGCTCAAGGGGATTGTTTTGAAGGTGATGGTGTGTAAACCTAAATAAAATAAAGTACTTTCTTGTAAACAAACCTAATCTCGAAACCTTTTGATACCACCTCGTAGTGCTTGTTAGGAGTGTTATGTGTGCCATCAGTATAAATGACTGAGTGTTGCAGCATTATTTCTAGGTACGCATCTAATCATATTCTGTGGACGCTGCAATTGGCCAATTACCCCGAGAAAACCCGAAGCACACCGTGAGACTTGTAATTACGCCGAAGCCTCGTAATTATTTACAAACAGCTGTCATTTGCGTGCTGTGAAATTGCAGGTTCTTTTCCGAAGCACTTTCTCTTGTCGCAGCAGTTCAGGAGCTGTGTGCGATTTGCTCGGCGCGTTTGCTCAGCGCTGACTTACTGCACAGCTGTTCCCGAAGACGGCCTGAACAGCCGAGCTCGGCGACCGCAGAACCCAGATTACATGCGCTGCAGGCAAATAAAGATCAGGGATGCTGTCTCCAGAGCCCAGAGGATCCAACCGCCCTGCAAAGAGAACAGTGTGCATGTGTATGTGTGTGTATGTATGTAAATGTGCGTGCGTGCATGCGTGTGTGTTCATGTCCCTAATCAGTGGCTTTAAGACTCGGCCAAACCAGAACGAGAGTGAAAGGCCATGAGCTGTTGTGTAGCTCGTGTGTGTAGAGTGGAGTACACAGGACTACCAGATGTGTAAGCGCTCGCTGCACATTAACTCCCACATACATAAACAACCTCTTTGAAGCGTTCATGGAAAGCAAATGGGAATGTAAATGCGCATTTGCTTCTTGAGGAATCCTGCCACGGTCTTGTTTCTCTGTGGAAGCGTATGTGCGTGTGGTACTATGCGCCTCAGTGCTGTAGATCTGCACCCCTATGATCATCCTAGCTGATAAGATGCTTCTGTCATGTCCTCAGCCTCCCAGTTAAAGTCGCTTTACTCTTCTTTCCACGCTCTTTCTTCTTTTCTTCGCTTCTCTCTCTCTCTTTTTCCTCATAGGCTCATAGGAAGGAAGATCTAAGCTAAATACTTAAGACTCGAGCATTACATGCAACTTCCAAAATGTTTTCTCACCGTAAAGAAGTCTTTGAGAATTAGGCTGCAATCACACACTGTGGATTTCAGTGGCTGTGTTGAAACTCGGGTTCACTGTGAATTGAAATGCAGTGCAATGGACGACCGTTTTCACGTTGGATCGAACTCGATCGTTTTTCAAATGGATTCTGGATGAAAAAAACAACAACAAATCATAACAGTGAAATACTGCTGGAATTTATTACAGGAATAAACATTCTAAACATTGCTGAATCATGAAATATGATTACATTAATGAATAAATATAAGCATATAATGAATACATCGCAAATAATAAATATAGCGCTCTCCGTGCAGCGCGTCATGTCACGTAAAAACAAACAGCGCACGGCGTCGGCGATTCACCTCTAGAGGCCGCTCTCCTAATGACGGCGGAAAAAAACACCGCCATGGATTTTTGCCGCTCGTTCTAGCGTTCAACTATTGAACTCTACTGCAGTGCATGTTCTGAAACACAACTTTATCATGGCACCTGTTAGTGGGTGGGATACATTAGGCAGCAAATAAACATTTTCTCCTCAAAGTTGACGTGTTAGAATCAGGAAAAATGGGCAAACGTATGGAGTTTGACATGGGACAAATTGTGATGTGTGGACGACTGGGGCAGAGCATCTCCAAAACTGCAGTTTTTGTGGGATATTTCTGGTCTGCAGTGGTCAGTATCTATTAAAAGTGGTCCAAGGAAGGAACAGTGGTGACCCAGTGACAGGGTCATGAGCAGCCGAGGCTCATTGACGCACGTGGGGAGCGAAGGCTGGTCCATGTGGTCCGATCCAACCGACATGCTTCTGTAGCTCAAACTGCTGAAAAAGTTAATGCTGTTAATGCTCGATGGGTCAGAAGTGTTTTGGACCTACACACTATTATGCAGGTGGTCATAAAGTTATGCCTGATCCGTGGCCCAAAAGTAAAGCCTGATTGGTGTAAAAAAATATTTTTGGGGAAAAACTGGGTGACTAACTGCCTTCCCCATCTTGCTTTTCTTTTTTTTGCATGTTTTCTTTCCTTTATTGACATCCTGGATACTCTGCACCATTTTTGCGTTTTGCCATCTACCTGTTGAGCAGTTCTTCTGAGCCGGTCTGTGAAGCTCTCCGTTTCTGAATCCCACGAGCGCCTTAAGCGGACATGCATGCACTTGGCAAAAAAAAGGGGCATTCATTATTGCAAGCTTCCTCCTCGCAAAGAGGCAATTTAAATACCAAAATCATACAGGATAGTATGGGGTCTGCTGGGCTCCCTGTGTGACGAGGACCTTTCGAATCGTCCTAATCCCCCCCCCACCTGGTTATGGCGCCCCTGTTAGCATTTTCCACATGATGTTACATTAGGCATGCTTTTTGAATTAAGTGCTAAACATCCCTAAGCTGCACGGTATTGTGTACCGCTTCACCATGCTCGGACGAGAACACTAGGTATACATTGAAATAAGAGGCTCATAGTGTCTTTGTAGTTGTGTTAGACTCCATGTGGCTCCTGGCAAAGCTGGCATTCAAACCTAGAGCTCGTCATGGCTACTCTAAACACTCTGCACCCTCAGGGCCGGGAAGTGTGCAGAGCACAACATAGAGAAATGAAACGAAGTCTGCAAGTCTAGGGCCCCAAGAATTTCTTTCTATCATGCAGAGGAAGTAAAGGATATACCGAGAGAATAGATTTTTTATTATTTTTTTCAGGGCTTTGAAATAACACGATCAATTTAATGTCGAATGCATGAAAACATATCGAGTTCAATCACATGGAGGCCGATGGGTGCAGTATTGGATTCAAATCTTAAAAATCGCTCAGACATTGAGATAGACGAGGGAATTCCTCTTGTCACTCTCACGCTGTGGTGGTGTGTGTGCGTGTGCATGCGAGCACATGTTTCTGTGTGTGTATGTGCGAGACAGGAGAGATTTTATTTGCTGGCAGGTTTTGGGCCTTAAACATGTCTGCTCACACCGATCCACCACATTCTGCCACCTCAGGAAGGTATTTGGGCCGGGAGGGAATTCAGGCAGGGAGCTTATCGTCCACACAGCGGCTTCAGACACACATACACACAGACGCTGACAGCAGAGGCTTGATAACAGCCATGGAGGCTCAGTGCAGAACAAAATGTGTTGCTGAGCAGACCAGGGGCTTGGCGAATGTATCTGCTCTTCACTCTTTCGTCATCATGACTTTACTTTTTCCTGCTTCACTTACAGTCTGTTCATCCAGGTTAAAAAAGATAGAGTAGCTCTCATTTTTATCATAATTTTATTTCAAATGCTGTCACTGTCTTTGTCATCAGTTTACTTGGTACCATTAGAGGTGGTATTGTTTAAAGGTGTTTGTACATATGTTTAAAATCCAGTCACACCCTCGATTATGAGATTCATTATATTGTGATGCATTTGATTTGGATCGTTTTCTCTTGTGTTTCACACATTTTCCGAGGTTACTGTACCTACCATGAGGTCCACCCCGCCAATGTACAAAAGAGGAATAGTGAGGCAGGTAACAGAGTAGGACAGCAGAAAGCTTTAGAAATCACAAACGGCTTCTTTAATGTGTCCCTGAAATATTTATTTCCTCTTGGATGCTTGCGATTATACAGATTGGTATTGGATTATGGGATTATGGGGCTAAAATTAACTGTAAAAAAACAAATATATAATTTCTATATTAATTACTCTCTCTCTTTCTCTCTCTCTCTCTCTCTCTCTCTCTCTCTCTCTCTCTCTCTCTCTCTCTCTCTCTCTCCCTCTCTCTCTTTCTCTCTCTTTCTTTCTTGTTTTCTATTTTTTGTCTCTGTAGGAGATTGGCAGGTAACGATCTGACTTTCATTCACCCTGAAGCTCTGTCTGGTCTCCACCAGCTCAAAGTGCTGTAAGTATTACACACACACACACACACACACACACACACACACACACACACACACACACACACACACACACACACACACGCATCAAATTAGACAGCCTGTCATTATTAGTGACAGACTGAAAAAGACTTGTATTAATGGAGAAGTGTTCCCATGCTCCATGTCTCCGTCCCCTGATCACAGGCAACAGGCCGAGTGTTGAGTTGTCTAATAGCTTCGAGTGACTAACAGGAATCCCAGCATGCCTCGGTGTCGATTACGGCTAGAATTCAGTCCAAGCTCCATCTCTTTCTATCTGCGTCTATCTGCTTTTCTTCTTATCTCTCTCTAATTCACGCTCAGCTCTGGAATGTGTGTGTAGCGATGTAAAGGATTTGTCCTTGAGGTGTTTTGCGGGTCAGTTCTGTCGAAACTTATCGTCCCTCCGTGTCGTGCTTTGCATAAAGCGCTCTTTCCGTCTTCCTGTCCTCCTTCTGGCCTGCTTGGTGCCCCTTTGGTGCCCCCAAATGCTGACCCCGCCCACTTATCTCCCTAATCACCTCAGGTGAACTCGCTCATTTCACAACTAGCTTCTGCATCAGGAAGGATTTCACTGAGGAACTAAGTCGAGAGTGCGCGATTAGTCACAGGAAGTAAACCAGTGAGTCTTAATCTGTGCTTAAGAGTATTGCCAGAAAAAAGGACTGGTACTCAAATGTAATTCACTTCTATAAATGAAGGATAATGAGCGTTGAGAAATGTGACGAATGATGGTTCAAAGAGCTTGGATGAAGTCGTTAAAAATAAGAACTATAAGAATGTGACAAAGCTGGAACTCATGAAAGGGAATGTAGCATGATGTTGCCAGGTGTGCAAACTAGGAGTGTTATGGCATCTGTGTAATTACAGTAATCCCCCGCTGTCCCGCAGTTCGAACACACATCCTCGGTTTATCGCGGAATTGCATTCGCCACATAACTAATTAGTTTGGCTGATTTTCCCGGTCTCTCGCGGATAGCAGGTTAGACCAAAAAACTTCTAGGGAATAGTTTTTATAGAGTTTTATGTAGAAATAATGAAATGTTTTAATAAAAATCAAATTTTAATCATAAAATGAAGTAAAATGTTAATACAGTACAGTACTGTATATATAAGAAAATCTTTTTGGAGTGGTGTCCTGTTTATCACGTTTTTTTTTGTTTATAGCGAGGGGGTTTCGGAAACGGGGGATCACTGTATATCTGTATGCATATACTGTATATTCGATATATACTAGGATTTTGCGACCTTACAATGACGTTAGCCATACAACAAAATTGTAATAATATTAACATTTTGCGCATCAGGCAAACGAAGTAGCGTATATACAGTACCACACTTTGGAACGGTGCCAGGGTGTGCACATCTCTTCCCGTGTTATATGCCTTACTCTTGCCAGCGGTCGAAAGAGTTCATGCGTCTCGGTGTTAGAGCGCGTATTTATTTCCGTGTTTTTGCCGTTTGAAAGCCCGATATTAGCTCTCACCTCTCTCCTTCTTATTCTATTTTGCTTCATTATGGACTGCAATTTGTTAAATGAATTTCCAAATCACATTATACTACCCCATGCTAATCACCATTCTTTAAGACTCCTGTGTAGGATAGTTCATGTCTCGACTCACGATATTTTCTATTTACATCATAATATACAGCATTAAATTAGACTCGAGTTTACCTTTGAGAAAAGTTTGGGGTCAAAGGTTTGGGCTCGTGTCCTGTGGTACTTCAGTGATGCTGCAGTGGGCTGATAATGGGACAAAGGAGGAAAGAGAGAGAGAGAGCGATAAAGAGAGAGAGAGAGAGAGAGAGAGAGAGAGAGAGAGAGAGAGAGAGAGAGAGAGAGAGAGAGATGTTGATTCTGATTAGCTCATTCTACACACATACACATGCACAATGTATCTCCAACGATTCTACAGTTAAGATTTATTACTTATTTGTTCATCCAAAATCACATTTGTTTAACACACAGGCGTTTTGATTTTAGAGTAAATCATATGATTTAATCCACTTCAGTGCTCAACGTGTTTTTTCTCCAGGATTAATGTACCACGTCACGCAACTCCTTTCAGCATTCATGAATCTATTTATCACAGACTTTTTCACGGTACTTGCATTTTAAAGAATTTAGAAATTTTTTTCTTCTTTTCTAGCATGCTTCAAAATAACCAGTTGAAGACGGTTCCTAGTGCGGCTCTCAAAAACCTCCATGCTCTGCAGTCTCTGTGAGTAGCACACACACACACACACACACACACTTCTCTGACACAGGGTCAGCCATTTAAATGTGTAGAGTAGTGTTTGTTAATATGTAGGTTCTTTGTATCAACATGGTACATTTACGTGGTTTTATGGCTTCAGGTGTGTGTAACTATGAGAGCTGGGCCAGCTGTTTTTTTTTTTTTGGAGGTGGGGTGGCGGGGGGACCATCTCTCTCTCTGCCATTATCACCTTTTCAGATCCCAGTCCCCCCCCTCCCTTCTTCCCTCACTTGTTTTTTTTTTGCAGCTGTGTGTCCCCGCGGGGCCAGGGCCAGTGCTCCGGACCTGAAGTAATGCATTCTGGCACAGACACTTGGCCTGGTTCTTAGATCAGGATTCTCCTAACAATCTGTACATCAACACGCCTTCTGCCCTTAAGCACTGTCTAGCCTGAGTGGAAAGATAGAGAGTTCGACACACAGGGCCATACGTTCAGGGATGCATGTTACACACGTATTCCGGCGCTGTCAGATTTGCTGTTCAATCCTATTTACATTTTTGTTCAAAATAAGATTAGGATCAAAGTAGGTGAGATTACTGTTTTCTTTAAGATTCGGACTCGAACACTTCGTTAGTTCAAATGATTTCCGCCCATGTTGTCGAAGCCCCGCCCTCTGCCCTTCCCCTGGATCTTTTGCCGTCTGTTAAATGACTGACAGGAGGCGTATCCAAACACCCACAAGTATTCTGGCCCGAAACCTGCCATTTTCTCTGCAACTTCATAACCTTTGGTTTTTGGTTAGTTACTTATTTTAGTCATAAGTCAGGAATTAAACAATGTTTTATCTAGTGTATCTCTACTTTAACTCAAGTACATGGTTTGTGTACTTGAGTTAAAGTAGCGATACACTAGTTAAAATATTAGTTCAGTAAAGTCAAATTGCTCCATTTAAACTTTCACTTGAGTAAAAGTATTCAACTCAGTTTCTGTGAAAAGACTCTAATGTGACTCTCAGCACACCAGTCTATTAATAGAGTGATATTAATGAATTAACACTGATTGATTTGAATTCAAATTATTACGAGCCCAAAACCTTCTTTTCAACTACTTCAAAAAAAGTGCACAAATAATAATAAAATGGAGTGAAAATAAAGTCTCCCCAAATAGAAATACCTCAGTAAAGTATAGATACATGAAAAAGCTACTTAAGTACAGTAACATACAATAACCTTTACTTGTGTGACGGCACATCCTGAAGTGCTTTACTTTACTCTTATACGTCTTCAGCTTGCCAACAAGTATGATTTTCTGGTTATTAACGAACAACACAATACTTTTATGATTTATTGTTACGTTTTTAGGTTAGTTTAAGTCTTTTTTTCGGTTATGTTATACTACAAACAGCCATTCCTTCAGCAGCCTCTTTTCTTTCCTTTCTCTTGAAGTTAATAAGACAAAAAAATGCAGATTGTCATTTTGTGGAGTCTGTGTGTGTGATTATATAGAAACAAGAATTAAAGGGGGACTGGGGGGAACCGGGAACCCCGTATAAGGCATTAGGGACTCCCTATGACAAGTAAAAAGTAGACTTGGGGGGGTCCCCAAGATTATTTTAATAAAACATATATGAATTACACAACATCTGGGGACCCTCATAAGACTTGACTCAATCAAGCACTGGTATAAAACATTATGTAAATCTAAAAAATATAAATTGTAAAACAGCAATACATTTTTGAAATTATATTTAAACAGAAACTGGAGGACAGAGGAAAAAAAAAAATACAAAGTGGTTATATTAAAATAAATAAAAAACGACAGTCAGAAGAAAAAAAGAGAGAGAGAGAGAGAGAGAGAGAGAGAGAGACTGATAGAAAGACAGACAGACAGACAGACAGATAGACAGATAGATAGATAGATAGATAGATAGATAGATAGATAGATAGATAGATAGATAGATAGATAGATAGATAGATAGATAGATAGATAGATAGATAGATAGATAGATAGATAAATGTGAAGCAGTATGTTATTAGAGATAAAAAAAGAGAGAGAGAGAGAGAGAGAGAGAGAGAGATAGAGAGAGAGAGAGAGAGAGAGAGAGAGAGAGAGAGAGAGAGAGAGAGAGAGTGAGTCCCACAGGAATCCCTTTCCCCTGCAGGTTGGTTGCTGTAATCAGGCTGCTTCCTAATTACTGTGCCATTAGCCCAGCCCCAAGCACTCACACACACACACACACACACACACACACACACACACACACACACACACACACACACACACACACACACACACACACACTTAGAAAGCAGAGGAAGCTCACTACACCTCTTCCTTCCAATCCCGCTCTCATTTCATCCTTTTTGCTTAAATCAGCAACACGCCAGGGTCCAGCATACTTCAAAGCCCTCCAACGGGGGCTCCTTCGAGCGCACCGAGGGGCTCCCGCGTTACCGCGGGGAAAATCACGTCCGTTTGAAGCCGCTCGCTGTTCTTGCCACTGACAGCTTTCTAAACCACAGCCCTAATTACGCAGCCGGCTGTACTTTGAAACTGTAGCACATGAAATGAATATTTGGAGGCCAAAAAGTCAATATTGTGACAAGAATGTGATTCCGATCTATCATTTTCTGTTAATCCCCTCTGTTTGAGGCGGCTTCATAGCATCGTTCTCAGTCGCAGTGTTAGGGATGCTCACAAAAATGAATAAAATCAGACCGAAAGGAGAGAATGCGCCTTCGGTGATTTCATCTGCCCATCACACGAGCTCGTATGTAAGCACGTTAGAAATGTGTTTGTGTGCGAGTGTGAGCAGGACATGTCTCGATCTGTTCCTTGTGCACAAACTGCTTTTTCAGCAGTTGTTACCTGATGTTCTTTGCAGCCCTGGAATCGGATTTTTTGACTCACATTTTCCCTTTTATTTTTTTACCCTTTCAGGTTTGCATAACTGCAATCGCAATTACATAGAGCACAGAAGTGCAAGCTTTTCCACTCAGGGCAGTTTATTTATCGAACCCAAACTGCGCCGGATTTATACCGTCTTATATGAAAGGACGTCTCAGTGTGCCTCGGGTTAGAAACCGAGCCCTGAGTTCACGTCCAGTGCAGGTGTCACAGAGATCATTGCTCACTTACGATAACAAATATCTCCGAGAGGTTCTGAGGAAAAGCACTCATTAATCAAACCTGTGCTCCAACACCAGACGAGTGCACCTGCATTCGCCTTACTTTCTTTGGCACCCGTGTTGTTTGGAGTCATCCTTTTTTTTCCCCCCAGAACGTGTCAGTCTTCCCACGAAGGCAATGTTTTACCAAGGTTAGTGCACGGCTCTGTAAAGGTCTTTTAACCAGCGCAGGTTGCATTTGTGTTTACTCAGAGGAGGAAGTGGAGGCTGATTAGGTAAAAGCCTTAAGGGTTGTACACTGTACTTAACGATAACATTCAGGATCAGCAAATGCGGCCCGAGCTGTGGGAACATTTTGCTGCGCTGTTAGATGTCATAGATATACACATTCTAAACAACACGCTGGAAATGTAAACACGATCCAAATCCCAACCCAATTCATGTGCAAGTAACCATGTAAACATTTCAACATTTGCTGCGTTCCAATTCGCCTGCCATCTGTAATAAATAGTGGCTGAGATTAAAACTAGTGTGTCCCAGACCGTAGATGTCAGTATACCAAATTATTCCTGTTAGATATACAAAGTGTGGATCCGTGGACACATTTAGAGCTAATGTTGCCCTCAGCTCCTCTGAGTTTTGTGACAGGACACATTTTAGAGAGTCGTAAATTTGAGCGGATTTTACCGCTAGCTAGGTTGGATCGTATTTGCTGATAAACGATTAATGGATACTGAAAAAAAAAACACTTTATGTAAAAAAGTTCTACATTTTATTAGAAAAATTTTAAATAGTACTGAATTATAAAAATGTGCTATATATAGAATATAAATATATGTATTATATTAATAAATATTAAGGAAATTAAAAGGCATGCATTCAAACTGAAAGGAAAGTAACACTAAATAAATTCAAACTAAAATGAACAAAACAACACTTCAACAAACAGCACATGGCATCAGTGATTCATCTCTAGAGGCTACTCTCATACTGTATAATGACAGAGGACCTTTTCAGCCACTCAAACAACCCGGAAAAACTATTGATATGGATTTTTGCCTATGGATAGTGTCAGGCTGCAGACGCGGAAGCCGATATAGTCCGATCATTGTCCTTTTATTTCAACAACCGTACAACACAAAAACACTCATAAGCCGTTGAAAACAACAAACAAAGACATCTGCTCGATACGCGTTGTCCGCTATGAGTTCGAATGTCCCAAGCATAATCCATAAAGCCTTCGGCAATGAGTAATCCAAGTCGGAAGTGGAATTCGCATATACAGCCGGCAGTCGAGCAGCCACGCGATTGTCCAGCTTGACAATATAACGACCGACAGCCTGTGACTCAAGAACGTGAGTTTATGTAGTCTGATCTTTCATGAGCCACAGCTGTCGGTAATCTTGGGAAGCAGCGTGACTGCTATCGAGGGGGGCGTGGCAGGGTGGATCTCTGACAGCTACAGACGGGGGCGTGGCAGGGTGAATCCCTGACAGCTACAGAGGGGGGCGTGGCAGGGTGAATCCCTGACAGTACCCCCCCATCCAGGGGCGACACCTGACGCCCCAAAACCCACCTATGCCAGGCGGGCCAGGGCACTCCGAGGAAGGCCTCCTTAGAAGCCTGGGAGCAACGGAGGCCTGGTGAGCATCCTCTGCGGAGAGCCGGCATGGAACAACACCTTGCAGGAGGATCCGAAACGGAGCCACGCCCTCGGTGCTGACGGGAGGCTGAGTAAAGCCCCTGGCGGGGATTGAAGCCGGAGCGATCTCCATGGCGGGGAACCGGAACTGGACGCCAACCATGACAATGAGCGGGGAGTGGAGGACGTCCCGGGCGGAGACCAGGAACGTCGTACCACCCTCTGAGGGACCTGGAGGACCGACGTCGCCGTCAGAGGGACCTGGAGGACCGACGTCGCCGTCAGAGGGACCTGGAGGACCGACGTCGCCGTCAGAGGGACCTGGAGGACCGACGTCGCCGTCAGAGGGACCTGGAGGACCGACGTCGCCATGCGGGGATCCTGTGGGCGATCCGTCGTCCTGAAGAGGACCTGGGGGCGAGACGTCGCCCTCTGTGGAGCTTGGATGCGATCCTTCGCCCTGCGTGGAGCTTGGATGTGATCCTTCGCCCTGCGTGGAGCCTGGATGCGATCCTTCGCCCTGCCTGGAGCCTGGATGCGATCCTTCGCCCTGAAGAGGACCCGGGGGCGAGACGTCGCCTTCTGTGGAGCCCGGGGGCGAGACGTCGCCTTCTGTGGAGCCCGGGGGCGAGACGTCGCCTTCTGTGGAGCCCGGGGGCGAAACGTCATCTTCTGCGGGCGCTGGAGACGAGCCGTCGCCTTCTGCGGGCGCTGGAGACGAGCCGTCGCCTTCTGCGGGACTGTGGGGTGAGCCGTCGCCGTCGGTGGAACCCGGGGGCAGCGGTTCAACTTCCCTTTCGCAGTCCTGGAGCCGGGGTGAGTGCACAGGGAAACCCCTGGGCGTAGGGGCGCTCCTTGGGACCCTTAGGAGCAGATCGGAGCCTACTGAGCAGCCTGGAAATGAGGTGAAGCCTGCCTGGAGATCCACAAGCGGAGAAGGGCTCGCCTGGAGGTCCACGACATCAGTGGAGCTCTCTTTGGGACACTGAAGCGGAGACGAGCTCGTGGGGTCGCTCGGAGGCGGAGACGAGCTCTCGGGAGGAGCCTGGAGCGGAGACGAGCTCTCGGGAGGAGCCTGGAGCGGAGACGAGCTCTCGGGAGGAGCCTGGAGCGGAGTCGTGCCCTCTTGAGGAGCCAGGAGCTGGGCGAAGCGCTCTTGAGGGAACTTGAGCTGGGTGGAGCTCTCTGGAGGGACCTGGAGCTGGGCGGAGCTCTCTGGAGGGACCTGGAGCTGGGCGGAGCTCTCTGGAGGGACCTGGAGCTGGGCGGAGCTCTCTTGGAGGTCCTGGGGCAGAGCCGAGCTTTCCGTGGGCGAGATGTCGCCTTAGAAGGGGCTCTGGGATGTGGCGTCGTCTGGAGAGGGACTCAGAGGAGTCACTTCGCCTTCTGTGACCGGAGGTGTCGGCGCGGCGCTCTCGTGACGACTCTGTGGCGGGAAAGCATGCTCCTGGAGACTCTGTGGCGGGAAAGCATGCTCCTGGAGACTCTGTGGCGGCGCGGCGCTCTCGTGACGACTCTGTGGTGGCGCGGCGCTCTCGTGAAGACTCTGTGGCGGCGCGGCGCTCTCGTGAAGACTCTGTGGCGGCGCGGCGCTCTCGTGAAGACTCTGTGGCGGCGCGGCGCTCTCGTGAAGACTCTGTGGCGGCGCGGCGCTCTCGTGAAGACTCTGTGGCGGCGCGGCGCTCTCGTGAACACTCTGTGGCGGCGCGGCGCTCTCGTGAAGACTCTGTGGCGGCGCGGCGCTCTCGTGAAGACTCTGTGGCGGGAAAGCACGCTCCTGGAGACACTGTGGCGGCGTGGGAGGCTGAGTACACAGCAGCACGCTGGTAGAGACCCTGAGATGAAGCAGCCCTCTCATCAAAACATTGGGGCTGAGCTGCAGGCTCATGGGAGATCCGGCACGGAGCCGCGTGCTCTTGAGAACCTTGGAATGGAGCACCTTCCTCCTCAAGGGGACTGTAGTGGAGATCCACCACCTCTATCCCCAACTTCCCCAGAAGCAGCCCGCTGAATTCGGCGAGTGAGCCGAATTTGCCCCCTTTGGCGCTCCATAGTGAGCTGGCTTTGGCAAGAACTTCTCCAGACAGGAGGGAAATACAGAGGGCAATCTTGGCTCGTTCGGAAGGAAACCGGGAAATGTTAACAGCCACATACTCGCCGATGCCTTGCAGAAATCCGCCAATTCGTCTTTTTTCCCCGAGTAACGAGCCGGTAATCCCCTCGCGCTCTCTGAGGGGCGTGGCGCAGCCGCGCTCTCATGATCCGGCTTCTGTGGATCTGAACCGCGAGAAGCGGCACTGAGCTTCCGGAGGAAATCCGAAGCCGGGTTCAGCTGCCGATCCGTTGCGGTCGGAATCGCGGAATGGCGAATCCGCGTTCGGTATAGGTCGGTCGTTCTGTCAGGCTGCAGACGCGGAAGCCGATATAGTCCGATCATTGTCCTTTTATTTCAACAACCGTACAACACAAAAACACTCATAAGCCGTTGAAAACAACAAACAAAGACATCTGCTCGATACGCGTTGTCCGCTATGAGTTCGAATGTCCCAAGCATAATCCATAAAGCCTTCGGCAATGAGTAATCCAAGTCGGAAGTGGAATTCGCATATACAGCCGGCGGTCGAGCAGCCACGCGATTGTCCAGCTTGACAATATAACGACCGACAGCCTGTGACTCAAGAACGTGAGTTTATGTAGTCTGATCTTTCATGAGCCACAGCTGTCGGTAATCTTGGGAAGCAGCGTGACTGCTATCGAGGGGGGCGTGGCAGGGTGGATCTCTGACAGCTACAGACGGGGGCGTGGCAGGGTGAATCCCTGACAGCTACAAAGGGGGGCGTGGCAGGGTGAATCCCTGACAGATAGTTCCAGCTATGGATAGATCCAACTATAAACTATTGGTGTTATTTAATCGGCGAAACCGATTAATCTTGGTGACCTTTAGTAATAAATAAAATGTTGAAAAAAACAATTTAAGGAAAGAACTGATTTCTGACGTTGGGCAAAAATCAGTAACAGTGTTCTCTTCTGTTACATGTCTTTTTGTTATGTTTAAATCTAAATACTCTTTTGCTACAGGCTTACATTTATGGAATTTGGAAATGTCATTATCGCTTTTATATCATTTTTATAAATCTGAGCTGTTGTGGGGGAGGGGCCTTGCTCAAGTGCCCTGCAGTTTGGTGTTGCTCAGATTTTAGCTCATGATCTTCTGAACAGAAGTGGAACATTTCATTTCATGTGATACTATTTCCTTACTACATATGTATTGTTCATTTCAAAGTGCAAGAAGGCAAATTCGGACGCAGCATTTGAGTCGGTCTGTTTTAAAAAGGATGCCTGGTGAGATCTTCCATAAATGTCAGCTAATCACAAAATGTTCATTTGAAGCTATATAAAGGAATCTTAACTCATGTATTACTAGGATTCAATTACGTAGAACGTCTACCGTGCAAGTCCCTGTGAATGTGATGTCACTGTAGAAACAACAAGGTATTAGAATGTACCAAAACAAACCGGTTCCTTGTACTATTGTCCGAGCCGCTGTTTAAAAAATGAATCGGCACCGGATCAGATTCAAAAGTTATCATAGCATTGCGAGGCAAATTATTATTACAGCAGATGTTTTCAGAACATTGCAGGAATGTTATTTTTGGAAAGTTACATCCTAAGTGTCCTTTGGTCCCTATTTTTCTTTCTTTTTTCTTTGGAGCAGGAACAGTTAGGTCAGATCATAGGACTGAATGTACATTATATGAACAAAAGTATCTGGACACCGGACTTTTACCGGCCATATGTGGTTCATCTCCAAACTGTTACCACACATTTGGAGGTACACAAATGTATAGGATGTCTTTAGATGTGGTGGAATTACATTTTTAAGAGAAAATTAGGAGACCCAAACGTGTTCCAGCACGACAGTGCCCCTGTGCACAAAGCCAGGTCCATGAAGATATGCTATACATGGGTTGGAGTAGAAGATCTTGAGTGGCCTGCTATAGAGCTCTGACCTCAATGAACACTTTTGGGATGAATTGGAACGCTGACTGCACCACAGACCTCCTCACCCTACATCAGTGCCTGACTTCATTAACACCCTTGTGGTTGATGGAGCACAAATCTCCACAAGCACAATTCAAAATCTAGTGGAACATCTTCCCAGAAGAGTGGAGGTTATTATAACAGCAAGTGGGGACTACATGTGGGATGTAATGTTTAAAAAACACATACGGATGTTATGATCATTTGTTCACTTTGTTCATATGGTGCCAAGGGTGTAGTGATGATCTGTCTGGCTAACAAAAAGTTCAAATGTGTTTTCTATCTTGGACACAGAAACTTAGATACAAGTGCAAACAAACAGGCCATAATCCACGATCGATAAAAATCTGACTAAAGCAACATACCAGCATTAAGATCCGTGCTGACATGACACTCAAGCTATACGGAAACATCTTAAACATATAGCCCATATCTGAAGCTGGTTTCTATAAGCTTTCATTCAAAGTGACAAGCTTTTAAAGAAGGTTTTCAGGTTGGATTTAAGATCCATCGAGTACAATTATCTATCGACATATAGGGAAATCCCCCATAAGGCCTTGTGCACGTAGTGTGTATTATGTACCAGCAGTGACACTCCTAGAGGATGATGGATGTCATCTGAATTCCTGTCTGAACACAACCCCTGGTGCACGCCTGCACTTCTCCTGCATCGTTCATCTTTCCGCACGAACCACGTAATCTTCCGGACTGAAATTCAGTGTCATTCATAAACAGGATGTTCCCCACCCTCCATTCTTACCCATCTTCCATTTTATCTGCCTCCATCTCCAAGCTGCATGTCCATTCACCATTGGGTCACCATCGAAGACCGATTATGTGTCGAGCACACTTGGGAATTACATCATTGGCAACAATATTGTAGCGCACAGTCTCTGTTTCTCAGCAAACATTAATAGATCATAACACAGGACGCTTTATGTTTCAAATTCTCACAACCGAGGTTTGCTCAGCACTTCAGAAATTCCCTGAGCATTTTTGTTCACATTGCTTTTAATGTTTTACACGCACTCCCTTCTACTGAACACATTCTTCACCTCTAAGCTCAAAAACCTCCCTGCGTGTGAGCCAGCAAATACACAAACAATGACTCAGTTCTGTTAAGTGGCTGCAGTATTTGGCACGGCTCTGCTTGCTTTGGCCCTGCACCCTCCGAGGTGTGGCCTCTGACCCCTCACCTGGACTCTGAGCTCATGGAAAAGGCATGAGTGGTGGAGTGTAACATTAAGTGCTTTGACACAGTGATGATGTTATAGCAAAGAATCTTTTTTTCATTTTTAATTTTTCTTTTTTGCATTTTTTGCCTCAGCAGCTGAGCAGGTGTGTTAAGAGTGTGTGAGATTATATACGAGTGTGTGAATTTGTGGTGTGTGAACTAGGCCTGCGATATTCAGCATTTAATTGAACACTCTGTGTTATAGATTTAATTAAAAATGTATTTAATATTTTTTTGATATTATTATTTCTTTTCAAAACATTTATAAGACTCTACATTTGCCTGCATTTATAATCCTCTAAGTCTGGACCAATGCCACTGAATACCAACTTGTAGTGCTGCCACCACCATGCTTCGCTTTCAGTGCTGATATTTAACAGTCGATAAGCAGTACATAGTTTTGACCAAACGTAGCATTTGAAGCACAAAATGTTTTCATGATGGATTATTGTATGAAGATTAATGGCTTGAAAGTGAAACTCAATCCATTTTCATGTCAATCTATAAAATAATAAAGTATACCAATTGGGAAGAAGTCATTCTTTAGTCATTAGTGACTAAAGTAAAAAAAGAAGCCTGGATTTTTTTTTTGTAACCACTTAAAAAATCTTGACCATCAGTAAAGACTTTTACTCGTAAATGACCACATTTTAAACTAATTTCCCTTTTTCTCTATTTTTCTTTCACTTTTATCTGGTCCTGTGACTGCAGAAGGGCTGAAGGGGATTTTTACTATTGGAACTCATAATATTTACATATGCAAAGGGAAAAAATATACACATACAAATATTTCAGAGCCAACAACATTCTACTTTTAGCCTCCTGAGTTCAAATGGGGTTTTATACGTTTTGTATGAAGAGACTCTTGGCATGCACTGCTTTTCTAATAGAGCATATTATAAAGTATGTTTTTGGTAATGTCTTAATTTTTTGAAAATACAGAGGTTCACAGCCCTTGTTTAGATGGACAGTGCATATGTGGATTAGTGAATAGGCAGGCAGTAGGGAACTATGAATTATATACTATGGAAATAGTCTCTATTATGATACAACTACTACTACTTGTGTGTCCTTTGATTTATGTGGCATGATTAACGATTCTGCAACTAAACAGTGGCGGCATAAAATGATGACTTTTAGTACTATATGCAGTGGTGGACAGTAACAAAGCAAATGTAATTAGTTACTGTACTTAAGTAGCTTTATTTTGCGCATTTGTACTTTACTGTAACATTTTAATAAAATGATGAACATTATAGCTGTAATAAATGGACACTTTTACTGGAGTCATATTTTACTGAGTGTATCTTTACTTTTACTCAAGTACATGTTTTGTATACTTCGGTCACCACTGACTATTTGAAGGCTATTGATATATATATATATATATATTTTTTATACAAATAAAAATTTAAGTAAATTTGGCACACTGGAGTCCTGCATCTGTTTTCTATTGTATCTCTGTATTTATATGTGTAGTAAATAGAAAGGATGACAATACCAGGCGATATGACTTGAACCTGTTGGCTTCTCTGCAGGCGCTTGGATGCGAACCACATCACAGTGGTGCCCGAGGACAGTTTCCAGGGCCTGCAGCAGCTCAGACATCTGTGGCTGGATGATAACAGCCTGACCGAGGTTCCAGTTATACCTCTGCAGCATCAGGGGAACCTGCAGGCGCTCACGCTGGCACTCAACCGAATCAGCCACATCCCTGACAGCGCTTTCGCCAACCTCTCCAGCCTGGTGGTGCTGTGAGTGCAATATTTTTCTTTTGAGTTTTACTGCTACATGACTTTTTATGTACATGTTGAAAATGTTATGAAGTGTATCGCCTGATTAGTGATTAATATATCCAAGATTTACAGTTCGAGTGCTTTCCAGATGTTACATCACATCTTTGCATTTTTTTTAGATGTTGCACATAATAATAACTTGAATAATGATATTCTTTCTATAGATGCCCGGAAACTCTATGATTTTAAGTGAATATATCATTAATTTGGCATGATTACTTTTATGATATTATATTTCAACATCATTTATCATTATTATGTCAATCATAATTAAAATCTGAGTTCCCTCAGGAACATATTAAGTGGCGAACCGCAAGTTTGTTTAGTCTTCGCCTTGCACTTTGAGCACATTTTTTAAATTATTATTAAACTTAAAAGCATACACAACAATGCCAGAGGTATAAAAAGAAATGATCACTGTGGCCACTCACTCAGTTCCGGAAACAAGATTAGTTTTGTGTATGCATAAAAACACTAAAGAATCCATAGTGCTAGTGTTACCTGCTAACCAGGAACACACACACACACACACACACACACACACACACACACACACACAAACAAACACAAACAAACACAAACTAATGTATTACCCAGATGGGGTCTAACAAATGTAAACTATTTAATTACATTTTTCCATAAATAAAAATTTTATTTAATCAGTTTAATTTGTGCCAATTTAATTGATTACTCAATGTAATCAATAATAATCATAATATAATAATTCTAAAGTGTATTGCATTCATTCGATTTATTCGATTGTATTATTTATAAAATCTCATTTTATATATTGTTCAACCAAGCAGCATTTCATTTCAAATTGTACTTTAAATGTGAACCGTTGATGTTCACAATAATGAACTGCATTAATAAAAAATTATAAGCAATTTTATGTTTTGCATTTCTTCCCCCCAAAGGCACCGAAATTGAACTAAACCATGACTTAAAAACCGATGAACGTACCGAACAGTCAATTTTGTGTACTTTTACAACCTTAGTGATCAGTCATGGGTCATAATATAAGGTCAGTTTATAAAAAAGTTCAGAGTCAAATAATGAGAAAATAGAGAATAATGAGAAATAATGAGAAAAAAGAGAATAATGAGAAATAATGAGAAAAAAGAGAATAATGAGAAAATAGGTCCAAATAATAGCCTGGCACAGCAGCATTTTAAATTCTAGTATCTGTATATTAGGACATTTTAGAATGAGCTTTTTTAAAATTTATTATTATTATTTTTTAATAAAAAAAATTTTTTTAATACCCCGCCACAAGTCAGCCTCTCTTGGACATTTCTGATTGTCTTCATGTGTTTACTTCATCTATCAGCTTTCTGAAAAAAAAATGGGGCCTGGGAAGCTTAAGAAAAGGCCACATGCTTACACACACGCATACACACACACACACACACACACACACACACAAACCCACAGGTACACCGTGTTGACAGAGTTTGGAAAAAGCAGAATTCAAGATGTACCAAAGTGTCTCGCAGTATTCAAAGGAACATCAGGCCCTTGCATCTGTTTCTCTCTTTGTCTGTCTGTCTGTGTCTCTCTCTGTCTTTCTCCCTGAACATTTCCCCGCATCTCTGATTTACCAATTTCTTTCCTGCTGCTGGAAAATATTTGTCTAAGGATTGTAGGCCAATTAGTCTGTTAAAGAGGCTGAACAAACAGGCAGACGTGCACCGGGCCTGATGAGTTCTCCGCTCCGAGCCTGCCCAAGTGTACCTCTGTTTGAATTGCTCAGCTCTACCATGCCTCTTTTTAATGACTGGAAAATTACAGGAAAAACAGCCATCTCATCTCAGCGTTTTCTCAGGAATAATAAATTAGATATAGATAGTGCAGCACAGGGTAGGTCTGACTATTCCTGTATTTAGAATATAAAGTGTATTGTCACTAAACACGAATATGAAAATACAATTTTTTTTTTTTTTGCTTGCTAAAGTGTATTAACTGCTTGTGGTGGATTTGGAGTTTGGATTTAACTGTATAACTAAAGTTCCTCTTATAATTTATTTGAATTCTAAGCTGTCAGGTTTGGCTTGCTTTTGTACAGAACATATTGTTCATGATTTTCTATGCTCTGTGCTGTTAGCTTATATACATTGAGGATAAAGAGGTTTTGATTACACAAAAGCTTTTCTGATGCTGAGAGTTTTCAGATTTGACTGTGAACAGTTTTTTTTTTTTTTTTTTTGTCATAGTAGCTACAAAATGTAAAACTGATGTGGCTTGTGGTCATTTTGTGTCCATAAGTGAATTTGACTGACTGCTTTTGTTAGTCACAGCACTGTAGTTTGCCATTTGATCATTTTGGTCTCTGAGGAGACACGTTGGTTATATGTTAATAAAATGTGGCTACAGATTAATATCTTATTGGCTTTATATTAAGTGAGATACAAAGAAATCACTTGAATAAGTCAATTGTGTTTTGAGCATGGATACGATTATATCACACATCTAATTGTTTTTGAGGAAATAATTAACTAGAAGAAATGTCTTTAGCATTGTGTTAAAATGTAAATGGCCCCAATATGCTTAGTTTGTGGTATGGAGATACAGTGGGTACGGAAAGTATTCAGACCCCCTTACATTTTTCACTCTTTGTTATATTGCAGCCATTTGCTAAAATCATTTAGGTTCATTCTTCTTCCTCATGAATGTACACATAGCACCCCATACTGACAGAAAAACACAGAATTGTTGACATTGTTGCAGATTTATTAAAAAAGAAAAACTGAAATATCACATGGTCCTAAGTATTCAGACCCTTTGCTCAGTATTTAGTAGAAGCCCCCTTTTGATCTAATACAGCCAGGAGTCTTTTTGGGAAAAAAGCAACAAGTCTTTCACACCTGGATTTGGGGATCCTCTGCCATTCCTCCTTGCAGGTCCTCTCCAGTTCTGTCAGGTTGGATGGTAAACGTTGGTGGACAGCCATTTTTAGGTCTCTCCAGAGATGCTCAATTGGGTTTAAGTCAGGGCTCTGGCTGGGCCATTCAAGAACAGTCACGGAGTTGTTGTGAAGCCACTCCTTCGTTATTTTAGCTGTGTGCTTAGGGTCATTGTCTTGTTGGAAGGTAAACCTTCGGCCCAGTCTGAGGTCCAGAGCACTCTGGAGAAGGTTTTTGTCCAGGATATCCCTGTACTTGGCCGCATTCATCTTTCCCTCGATTGCAACCAGTCGTCCTGTCCCTGCAGCTGAAAAACACCCCCACAGCATGATGCTGCCACCACCATGCTTCACTGTTGGGACTGTATTGGACAGGTGATGAGCAGTGCCTGGTTTTCTTCACACATACCGCTTAGAATTAAGGCCAAAAAGTCTCATCAGACCAGAGAATCTTATTTCTCACCATCTTGGAGTCCTTCAGGTGTTTTTTAGCAAACTCCATGCGGGCTTTCATGTGTCTTACACTAAGGAGAGGCTTCCGTCGGGCCACTCTGCCATAAAGCCCCGACTGGTGGAGGGCTGCAGTGATGGTTGACTTTCTACAACTTTCTCCCATCTCCTGACTGCATCTCTGGAGCTCAGCCACAGTGATCTTTGGGTTCTTCTTTACCTCTCTCACCAAGGCTCTTCTCCCCCGATAGCTCAGTTTGGCCGGACGGCCAGCTCTAGGAAGGGTTCTGGTCGTCCCAAACGTCTTCCATTTGAGGATTATAGAGGCCACTGTGCTCTTAGGAACCTTAAGTGCAGCAGAAATCTTTTTGTAACCTTGGCCAGATCTGTGCCTTGCCACAATTCTGTCTCTGAGCTCTTCAGGCAGTTCCTTTGACCTCATGATTCTCATTTGCTCTGACATGCATTGTGATCTGAAAGGTCTTATATAGACAGGTGTGTGGCTTTCCTAATCAAGTCCAATCAGTATAATCAAACACAGCTGGAATCAAATGAAGGTGTAGAACCATCTCAAGGATAATCAGAAGAAATGGAAAGCACCTGAGTTAAATATATGAGTGTCACAGCAAAGGGTCTGAATACTTAGGACCATGTGATATTTCAGTTTTTCTTTTTTAATAAATCTGCAACAATGTCAACAATTCTGTGTTTTTCTGTCAATATGGGGAGCTGTGTGTACATTCATGACGAAGAAGAATGAACTTAAAGGATTTTAGCAAATGGCTGCAATATAACAAAGAGTGAAAAATGTAAGAGGGTCTGAATACTTTCCGTACCCACTGTATAACAAACTCTATATGTGTGGTTTAGTATATTAATTATTACAGATATAACATTATTAAAACTTGGTTGGTTAGTTAGGTGGCAAGTTGGTTAGTTGTTTGGCTGCAACAGAGTTCCTGATTCTAATGTTTAGCCCAGAACCACCATGACCCTAAGTTATTTCTGATCATGAAGTAATTTGATTGATTGACCTGCCTAATATTGTGTTGGTCCTCCTTTTGATGCCAAAACAGTCCTGACCCATCAAGCATTAACAACAATAACCGAATGCTGATTCAATGAACCCCGGCCGCCTGTGACCCTGTCGCCGGTCCACCACTGTTCTTTCCTTGGACCACTTTTGATAGACACTGATCACTTCAGACCAGGAACAGCCTACAAGGGCTGCAGTTTTAGAGAAGTTATGACCCAGCCGTCTAGCCGTCACAATTTGGCCCTCATCAAACTCGCCCATTTTGCCTGCTTTAAACCCTTCCACTTTGAGGACAAAATGTTTACTTGCTGCCTAATATATCCCACCCACTAACAGGTGCCATGATGAAGAGATAATATTCACTACCCAGTTATAATGTTATAATGTCCTAATGTTATGCCTGTATAATGACCCAGTGTATAATGTTTTTGTTTGTTTGTTTTACATACTTGATGTGAATTAGTCAAGCCATACGTGAGTCATACCTACAGCAGGTCCATACATTACCCACCTCAGTAATGCAAACAATCTGCCTTTTTTTTCAGACATCTGCACAATAACCGGATTGAAAACATTGGGAAGAACTGCTTCAGTGGCCTGGAAAATTTGGAAACACTGTAAGTTACTGAATCTTAAATCACAAAACTGTTCATTCATTTTATCAGTTTTTTAAATCACAAGTTGTGTTAACACTACAGTAAACAGTAACTACAGAAATGGAAAATCTCTACTCAAATCCAAAATCTACATTACTGAATAACTCTGCTGAAGAGCCATAATGAATTTAGCTGCTGTTGCTCCAGCGCCCTCTACAGCCAGACACAGGGAGGTCATCGGCACTTTCTCTGAAGCTGTATACCAGACTTGTATACTAGACGGTTTTAGCACTCTTCCAGCTTTCTCTATACATAAACTAAAGTAATGAAGCGCTCTAAATAACAGTGACAGGTGTGTTGCTGCTAGAGAGAGTAGAAATGCAGACTTTCTGAAGGAAGCGCTGCCCCGTGCTGAGATTATCCCCGTGTGCCAAGCATTTATTGGTCTAGTCTGTGATTTATCAGTTTTAAAAGCAGCACCGTCGACACATTCTGTTTACCTCAGTCCAGCCAACACAGTGTCATTTGTATATGTTTCTGATCATGCTACTTGTTTTGTGTATATAAGGTGGAAAGTATGCTTACTTTGAACTCAGGGGTTAGTTAGTTTACCATACTGCAAATTGCTTGCTGGACTGTATGCGTCTCTCAGGCCGCGTTTTACCCCGTGTAGAAAAAAACACCCCCCTCCAACCCCCCACTCGGATGATCTTGGCTTGGCTTTTGACTATTCATTAACTCAAGAACTCAAGAGCGGAGGAAGTTTATGCTCGGCCTCGTTCCTCATCTCTGTCTCTCTCACTTTCTTCCTGTCTTGCCCTCAGCAAGTGGAGGAAGAGGGGAAGGGGAAGGCAGATAGCCATCGCTGACTCGGCTTTATTTACTCTGGCCGCAGTTAGGACAGGAAGAGGGCACGCCAACATCCTCCATCCCTTTGGGGGTAGCAAGACAAGGGAAGGGGCACAAGTGGTCTAGAACGAGGCAAAATGCCAGAAATTATCATGTGACAATTACAGCAAATAATTTTTTATAATATTTTATGCAGCACAGAAATATCTGATGCATAGGGTTTTCAGCCGTAGACATAAAAGTAAGACACAAGTGTGTTAAATGTAATATCAGCCCTGCTCACATAAAAGCCCGGATATAAACCTATAATTGTGTGGTTAAGCTTTGCTGAGTGTGTCGCTCCACACACTCACTGAATTATAAGAAACATTCAGGAAAACCAAAAAGGTGTTCGAATTCAGAAACCACATCCGCATGAATGGAAGTCCTGAATTAACCGCTCCCATTTTCTTTAATTGCTTTTTATTGCCCTCTTTATTCAGGGTTGAACCATAAAGTTAGAAAATAAGAAACATGACCGTGTCTGTTGTTAGAAATGTAGCTGTGGAGTGTGCAGTATTGCGCTGAACAGGGGAGTTTTTCAAACAACAGGAAGACTTTTTCAAATAACCTTCAAATTACTGATTAGAGACGCTCACAAGGAAACCCAGAGGGTTTTTTTTTCTTTTTGCCTAAAGCGGTATGTTCTTATAAAACCACCGGCACAGGAAACTACATTTATAGTGCTTACGAATTATTATTTTTTGACCGTCTGCTGCGTGGACACAGGAGACACCTCGGATTCGTATCCAATTCCCTGGTGGACATGGCAGTTCACTGAATTATATTTTTGGCATTGTTTACTTTCACTTAGATTGAATCTGGGGAAAATTCGACCTTTATAAGCCTCAGAATATGTGAGCCAATAGGAAATGTGTAGGCGGGGCTATTGAGGTGCTACTTATTATTTAATAGCCTACAAGGCAAACTTTTGCTTCAATTTGTTCTAATTGAAAGCCAAGGAAAATACATATGCATTTAGAGAGAGATTAGCATTGACATAATGTTTTTACACCTTTATTAGCACAATAAATTCAGCTTGTAGATGTTTAACATCAACCTGCTTGTTTATTTGAGCCTCCTTTTCTTGTTAAATTTCCATTTTGCTAAAGTTGAAATTCTGCCCTTATTTGCATATATTATCATATGTACGATGTTTCTCAGTGTGCTTACTGTTGTTTTTTTTCTTCACTTGTTAGGAATTTCTTGTTAGCAGTAGCACCTCGGGTGAATTGTGCCACTTGTCTACTTTGGTTTTGGTTTTCCATGGTATCGTTGTAGCTTCAGAGCAGATGCAGTTGTGCAGCGATGCTCAGTTTAAAACACGACAGGCAGGTTTATGTGGTTAAAGTTCGAGTGTTGAGCTGAAATTAAACTGCGAACACGACCCACAAGGATTGTTGTGACTGACAGCTGAATAAACACTGCGTTTGCACTGCTCCCAGACTGATTAGTGATGCGGCACCTCCCGATTGTTTACTCTACAGTTTGATGATTGTTGTTTGTTGATTTGTTTATTCGGGCGTTTGTTGGCGCTACACTTAACCTTTTTTGGGGTTATTTTAAAATGATAGAAAATGATACTAAAGGATTAAACACAACATATTCTTAAAAGGAAACAAATCGTTTTTTATTTATGAAATGAGTCGTTTTTATGATTGAATTTTATGGATTTTGTCAGTCTGTTGTTGCATTTTATTAGAATAAAACGACTCGAAAGCCTTTTGATTTGTAAATACAAATGAAAAATTTGGGTTAAAATTGCCAAAGAGGCTTAATTGCAATCTCGTTTTCTAAAAGAAATCTGGTATAGATGTATATTGCTCCTATAAAAATCATCATTTTTGCTGTATTCGTTATCCCTTGCGAGAGGAACCTTCTATATAATTTGATGGTATCCACAAGAATAAAACCCCAGGCCTCATTAGTACATCTGTAAGCCTCAGTTACACAGACTTTTAGTTGGTTTATTATGAATGGACATTGTTGTCACGTTTTGCCAATTTCTTTGGGTTTGTTTCAGAGATCTGAACTACAACAACCTGAAAAGCTTCCCCGAAGCCATCCAGACTCTCCCCAAACTGAAAGAGCTGTAAGTAAAATCGGCACTCTTTTCTTTTTTTCTTTCTTTCTTTCTCCTTTCCTTTTTCTTTTTTTCTTTCCCTCCATCTTTCATTTTTAAGGAAGTTAAAGAGCGAGGGGTTGGACCCATTACCTCACAGATCAAAAGCAAGACGTTTACTCCACTTCCCCCTGACGAGAGACAAAAGGAACTAAATCAGAGCATATACCAGGTGTGAGTTTACTCAGGCCAGGTGCATAAGCCCCGCCCACCTTTTCACAACCTGTCAATCACAACGAAACCAAAGGAGGGGTTTTATTTTTCACCCCAAACCTGGTCATGGAGCACATCTGCACTGCATTTATCTGCTTTTACAATCTGATCCACATAATCAGACATAAACAGACCGTTTCTGAGTCGACATGTGTGTTAAGTCTGGGAAAGCACATTTGATACGTAGCCACGGTGTGTAAAGATACTATCACATGACCTCCAAAAAAGCAGGTTTAATTACTAATGAAATACATGACATGCATGCTTATCAAAGAATTCCTCTTTTTTCCATTTGCTTTCTTTTTTTTAATCATTGTTTTTTCATATATTTATTATAATATATAATATTTATTACTATTCATATTAATAAAAAAAAATATTCAAATAATTGAAATAAAGTGTTTGAAAAGTCACATTAATAATATGATAAATTGAAAATGAGTATGACGTATTTAAAAAAAAAGGAAAACTATAACTATAGTTATTTTAATCTACTTCTATTTGTGTAAAAGCATAATTAAGTTAATTTTATTGTTTTATATTGGAGCATGAATTTATTTTTATGCCTTTATTTAATAAATAAAAAAAAATCAGTCTTTTTCTGACATTGTTCATGAGGTTTGTGTAGGATATTGCAGGTAGTCAAGTGACAGAAAGTTGACAACTTGGTAAATATTAAAAACTAAATATATCTATATATTTATCTGAATACATCCCCCCCCCCCCCCTGCATTTTGATAAATTGCCACAGTACACCTTTCTGAGACATTGCAGGTATCAGGAATACAACTGTGTTTTTAGGAGTTGCGAAATTTGAATGAAAGTATTGAATTTTGTCATTTAAAAAAAAAATGTGTATATAAACAAATCCACCCTTTTTGCATTAATAAAAACAACAACAATAACTATACTACATGGCAAAAAGTATTGGGACACCTGACTTTTCCAGCCATATGTGCTTCTTCTGCAAACTGTTACCTCACAGTTGAAGGAACACAACTGTAGAGGACGTCTTTGGAAGCAGTTGAATGAACTTTTCCTTTTGTTTTTGAATGAGCACAAATCTACAAAACAGCAATCCAAAATCTAGCAGAACATCTTCCAAGAAGAGTGAAGGCTATTATAATAGCAATTATAAATGGGGACTATATGTGGTATTAAATGTTCAAAAAAATAATAATCTTTAGTTCCTATTATAACAGCAAATGGGGACTAAATGTGGAATGGGTTCTCCACAAAAACATTGTCCATATAGTGTATGGGATGATGTGCATTGCAGAAATGTCTGTATGTATATTGATAAAATATTTTTGTCCAAAATTCTATTCTATGATTGATTCTATATTTTCAAATTTAGTTTTATTTGAGTCACATGTAAATGCCCCATAGTAATATTACTAAAATGATTAACCAAGCACTCAGCAGAGATGAGAAAAGAACACCCATCTTTCACTCGAGTAGAAGTACAGATACTCATGTTTAAAAGGTTGAAGTTATTGACTACACATTTTCACTCAAATAAAGAAGTTTGGGCTCTGATATGTCCTTAGGTAAAAAATAGCCATTACTACTAACTGTTTTAGTGTCACACTGGTAACCGGACCTGAAGTTCACATTTTGTTATCTAATGAATGTGTCCAGGTTGAACATCCGCCATATAGAACACAAGCAGTGAAAAGAAGATGATGATCAGGAATCTCATGTTTACATCGCTGACTCCATCTGTCTCATTCACGTTAACCCCAGACTTCTTGTTGCCTTCTGCTGTGCTTGTTGTTAGATTTGTAAACTATCCTACGTCTGTGGTGTGTGAGAGCCAGGAAATGTGGTTGATCGGAAAAGAAGTAGATTGATGTGCTAAAAACAGCACTCAATGAGAAGAAAAATATAGATCATGTCACCAAATAAATTAAAACTAAAGTAATGAGCCTGGTATAAAAATGTAAAAGGTAGAAAGCAAAACGTTTAACAGTGAAGTAAAGTACTGATATCATGGCACTTGGTTATTTTCCACACTCAAAACACATTGGTGAATATTTTATTTTATAGGCAGTCTGCTATAAAGTATTAGTCTGTTCTTAAATACAAGTCTAAATGTTGAGATGCTCATAGGTTTGGAAGATTGTAACGTTTAACGAAGTCTTGTCTTTGTTCCGTTTTACATTTTGTATCAGAGCGCCATCTCGTGTTCAGACTCTGTATTGCTGCATGACTCATCACAATACCTACAAGCTCATGTGTTTTAAAAGGCTTCAGGATTAAAATGAAATATTCCCATTATCTGACACGGATTCATTTAACGCTTCTTTTTTCTTCCACAGTGGCTTTCACAGTAACAATATCGCAATCATACCTGAAGGAGCCTTTCATAAGAATCCACTGCTACGTACCATGTGAGTGCATTATAACACAGCTATAATATTCTCACACACACACACACACACACACACACACACACACACACACACACACACACACACACACACATTCACATGCACACTGTTAGAAAAAATGATCTTTTATTCAAAGCATTTTTTATTCATGACTTGTCTGAAGAGCCATAGCTCGTGAATTTTCATACAATGTTTCTGTGTGTGTGTGTGTGTGTGTGTGTGTGTGTGTGTGTGTGTGTGTGTGTGTGTGTGTGTGTGTGTGTGCACGTGCAGTCATCTCTATGACAACCCTCTCTCCTTCGTGGGAAGGTCGGCTTTCCAGAACCTATCAGACCTGCACTCGCTGTGAGTTTGCATTTCACTGAAGATTATCCGCTGCATCTCCGCATCAATACCATGAAATATTTTGACGCTGATCAGAATATCCGAAGTTCTGATAAAAAAAAAAAAAGGGGAAAAAAAAAAAAACAATCTGCAGATTAGAATGTTATACTTCTTTCCTTAAACACTTATTCGCATTTAGAATCGGTCCGGCTTATGCTTTCCGGTGAGAAAGGCTGTGAAAGCATTGCCAGTGACTAATCGGGTTTAGAGAACACTAAAATAGAAATAATCAAAAGAATAGAAAAAAAATCCTATAATTTTTACATCGCAGTCTGGATACATATGATTGTATGCCAGATTTCTATTTCTTATGCTTTCTTCTACAATACAACTAATTCTACATCTTTCCTGCTATATCACATGACTGCTGAATTCTTGATTCTAATTAGTCAGATATTGAATTGAATGAATTTGATTGGTCAGATAATGAGTAGATAATAACAAGTACATGTGACAAAAGCACCTAAAGGGCCTTTTTTTTTTTTTTTCTTTTTAAAGGTGTTTTTAGGTTGAATTGGTGTCTCTTCTTTTTTCATTTTCCTTTAATGAACGTCCAGAGTTTAAGTCTGAAAGTTTCCTCTATATAAACTGTACTGTTTGTCATGGTCACGGACGATGTCACTAATACTGTAATAAGCGTTTCAGACTAATTTTACCTGGCGAGCACAGACACATAGTGAAACAACCCAGTGATGATGTAGGAAATACATCAGTGGATCAGAATAGTGTCAGTGTATCAGTAGCTCTGATAGCAGTTCCGAATAGCTCTTATTAATGCCCACGTTCTACCACGTTCCATCATAGAGTCAGCTCATTTACATAGACCTGTATAGTAAACACTTTAAATAATCAAATCATAAACCGATTCAGTTAGTTTATGCAACAAAAATGTTTTGACAGTGGACATTGTCTCAAAGCAGCTTCACAGAACATTAGAAATGAAGGGAATTATGTGTATTTCTCCCCGATGAGCAGCCTGGGGCAACTGTGTGCAAGGAAGGTATGAGGAAGAAACATTGAGAGGAACCAGAGTGTGATCATTATTGAAATAATAATAATTGTGTGTGTGTGTGTGTGTGTGTGTGTGTGTGTGTGTGTGTGTGTGTGTGTGTTAGGATGCTGCGTGGCGCAAGTAAGATGCAGCACTTCCCCAGTCTGACTGGAACAGGGAATCTGGATAGCCTGTGAGTTTTCCACTCCAACATGTATACAGATAAAGCTTTGCAGTCCAAAAAAGGAGAAACAACAACTGGAATTATCATTTGTAGGAGTGTTTTTGAAAACATTCTTCCTTTCATTCTCAGTCTGCAACCAGCCAATCAGAGCTTTACTGTACATTTATGAGATATAATTTCTGTTTTTTTCTGTACCCTGTAATTTCTGATTATCATCACTGTAAATAAACACTGAAACGGTATAATGTGAATGTTTATTTTCTGTGTGTGGGTGTGTGTGTACTCCAGCACTCTGACAGGCACTAAGATCAGAACCGTACCTGCAGATCTGTGTGAGGACCTCTCTGTTCTCCGAACTTTGTAAGTTACACTACATTTCTGCACTATCGTGTGTGTGTGTGTGTGTGTGTGTGTGTGTGTGTGTGTGTTTACTGTCACCCTCCTCACCTCTAAACAAACAACCTCTCCACCACCCCAGTGGCTCCACCCACACACACACACACACACACACACGCGCGCGCGCGCACGCTATTAGTAGTGCAGTGACGTTCAATTACATAGCATGCGCACCCATCATTCACACACTGATCCAATGATTACAGCTTGTAGAATCCGACAGATCAGAAAACATGTAAATGTGTCAGTCACACTGCTGAGGTGGTGTAATTAAAGCTGACTCAGAAGTGACACTTAATGGCTATGTAAGCAATGAAACACTCAGACGCATGCTGTTAGAAGAAATGAATCAACGACGGGGTGCAATGCTGCAGCGTGATGCAAACATTTTTACTCGTTTTATCATTAATTCATTAACGATTCCAGTTTTATATAAAGGCGTACTGTCTAACAAGTAAATGAATAAAAAAGTCTCACAGAGACTAAATCACGTGCAACTGTGAATATACATATAAATATGAAAAATTTAAGTTGAAAAATTGCTGTAGGAACAAAACCCTTCAGGACATGTCGTTATCGGGAAATTTTTCCCAACATTATCCGTGACAGGGTTAGAAACAATATATTACAAACATCTTTTTTTTTTCTAACTGTTTTTAATATATTAATATTAATGAAAATTGTCTAACAATTTCAACCAATATACAGCTATTAAAATGGTACTTGGCATGGATTTTGCAGTTTATGGTCACTTGGGATTTCTTAGTAAAAAAAATGAAGTGTTGAAAAATTGCTGTAGGAACAGAACACATCAGGATATGTTGTGTGTTGTGGGAAAATATTCAGCATAAGGTTAGTAACAATACATTACAAACCACCATGTTTTTTTTCTTACTATTATATATATTATATATATGATATATAAATATTAACGAGAATTGTCTAACAATTTCAACCAATGTACAGCTAGTATACTATAGATAGATTCTACATATATTAGGTATGGATTTTGCAATACATGGCAACTTGGGATTTGTTTAATAAGTAAAAAAAAAATAAGTTGAAAAATTGCTATAGTATATAAGAGGAACACATAAAAATTTGTAATTGTAAAGGTAAATTGCTGAGGTGGTATAATGAAATAGCCAATAAAATGGCACCACATATGGATTTTTCTGTACATGGCAACCTCTACACTCGCTGTTTTTATAAAAATGTCCACCCAAAGTACTTTCACAATACCAGCCTATGGGCTTACAAAACTTTTGAACAGTAATTAAGGGAAAACAGTAACACAACACCAAAAAAAACCCACACTACCAAATCCACAAACAGGAGGAAGGACAACTCTGGCCAAGTCAATTTTCCAATTTATATCCAATCAGGCCTGCTAACAAATTTAAAGCCTTTCAAAATAAACAGCAAGGGACCTCGTTAAAGATACTGCTGGTGGATCAGTGACTTATAATCATTACATCATGCATGTGACCAAATTTAATATAGAATACAGTATTTTAAAGTGATCACGTTTAACTCGTCTCATCCGTGAGAAACAGCTGAAAAAATGCAACAAACTTTGGTAGTTCACAGTCTACAAAACAAACTCCGAAGCTTTAACACTCATTAGGCGATGTAGTGGGACACCGCTACAGAAAACACTGAGAGATCAAACACTGATTTTTTTTTTTTTAGGAGGAAGTAGTAGAAAATATTTTTTTTATTATTATTAAGGCATCTGGGGATTCATATAAAGCTGTTCCATGTTTCATTTGTCTTTAAGTATGAATCGGACAAACAGAAGGTACAGCAATAAATACTGATAAATTATCACTTCAGATAATAATTAGAACAGAAAAACATTGTGCAGCAAAACAGTCAGGAAACACTCAGGAAATGACAGTGATGTCTAGCATCAGTAAATATACAAACTCTAAACTTTGCTATAGCAGTACATCTTACAGTTTTCAGTTACACAGTTAGAGTGAGATCACAGTGAGATTGTAGTTTGTGTGAAATTATAATTACAGTGAGATTGTAGTTTGTGTGAGATTATAATTACAGTGAGATTGTAGTTAGTATGAGATTATAATTACAGTGAGATTGTAGTTAGTGTGAGATTTTAAATACAGTGAGATTGTAGTTAATATGAGATTATAATTACAGTGAGATTGTAGTGAGATTGTAGTTAGTATGAGATTATAATTACAGTGAGATTGTAGTGTGAGATTATAATCACAGTGAGATTGTAGTTAGTGTGAGATTATAATTATAGTGATATTATAGTTAAAGTGAGATTATAGTTAAAGTAAGATTATAGTTAGAGTGAGATTAGAGTTAAAGTGAGATTAGAGTTAAAGTGAGATTAGAGTTAAAGTGAGATTATATAGTTAAAGTGAGATTATACTTAGAGTGAGATTATAGTTAGAGTGAGATTATAGTTAAAGTGAGATTATAGTTAGAGTGAGATTATAGTTAGAGTGAGATAGTTAAAGTAAGATTATAGTTAGAGTGAGATTATAGTTAGAGTGAGATTATATAGTTAAAGTGAGATTATATAGTTAGAGTGAGATTATAGTTAGAGTGAGATTATAGTTAAAGTGAGATTATAGTTAGAGTGAGAATAAAGTTAGAGTGATATAGTTAGAGTGAGATTATATAGTTAAAGTGAGATTATAGTTGAAGTGAGATTATAGTTAAAGTGAGATTATAGTTAGAGTGAGATTATAGTTAAAGTGAGATTATAGTTAAAGTGAGATTATATAGTAAAGTTAGATTATGAGTTGAGTGAGTTTATAGTTAGAGTGAGTCAAAAAACTTGTTAGGAGGTTTGTTGATTACATGGAGGACTAGACATGTTGGCAGTGAAGGCATCCCCCTCGACACCAGAGTTTTATTGTTAGCCAATAAAAAACGATTCAATGCTATATAATGTCATTACTTTTAAGATTGATGTGGTTGTGATTGGAGGGGAAATAAATACCCACATGACCTGAATTACTCTCAGAGAAAAACTAAAGCATGAATGGAACACACTCACACTAAAAATATCCAAAAACTATAAGGTGATTAAATGTCAAAGTTCCTATTAGATTGGAAGAGAGTGTACCAATCACACATGTAATCAACCCTCTGCTCGCATGTCCACACACACACAATGTTAGGGAACATCATTCTAATAGGCAGTGTGTGGTGTGGTGTGGTGTGGTGTGGTGTGGTGTGGTGTGGTCCGCTTTAGGAGGTTAAAAACTCAGCTCTAATGATCTCCCTGAGGAACTGCAGTCAGAGCTAGACACACACACACACACACACACACACACACACACACACACACACACACACACACACACACACACACGCACACACACACACACTAGCTTCTGTTTGGCTGCTGCAAATTTTATCTGTATGGATGTTTGTTCTAATAATGGTGGACACATCAAATGGGTGTAATTGTGTAATGTGAAATATTTAGTTTTTTCATAATGAAACGTGTGTGTGTGTGTGTGTGTGTGTGTGTGTGTGGGCGCATTTATCTTTAACAGAGATCTTTCCTACAACGAGATCGAAAAGCTGCCTTCGTTTCAGGGCTGTGTGAGTCTTCAGGACATGTGAGCATCTCTCATCCTCTCTATAGTCCTCTGTAGGCTGCTATCTCTTTCTCTCTGTTCTTCTGTAATGCAGGAGTTTAAATAGCTTGATCTCTCTGTTCTGTGTGTGTGTGTGTGTGTGTGTGTGTGTGTGTGTGTGTGTGTGCGCAGAACCCTACAGCAGAACCGCATCCAGCAGATAGAGCGAGACACCTTCCATGGCTTGGCGAACCTGCGAGTTCTGTAATTCATTTTCATTTCTTACATTATTAGGAGACAGGAAGAGCTTCTCATCTTATTTGTTTTTCAGCCTGTAGTTTATCACGTGTAGTTTGACTCACAGCTTGGTGAATGATGTGTGGAACACTGCTGAGGAGAAGCAGATTTCTCCAGCTCTCATGTCTCATGTTGAGCCAGATTTTAGGTGATAATTTAGGTGACCTTTGATTTGGCCCACTATATAAATAAATGCAATTTTTGGACAGACTTTAAAAAAAATTAGGACCAGAGGACGCTTTGTTTTAGTGTCTGGTGAGGCCGATAAAAAGGAGAGAGACAAGAGCTACTAGGCTTTGAAACACCAAAAACACAGAAAAAACTATGCACTGTAAACCAAGACAACTGAACTCTTTTGACCGTTGGCGAGAGTAAGGCATCTCACAAGCTGGATGATGCGTACATCCTAGCAGCGTCCCAGCATATCATACAGCGTACACACTGATACGTATTTTGTACAATTTTGTCGTATCGCTGTCGTCATTGTAAGATCGAAAAATTATAAGTCGAACAATTGTAATTCTGGGACTACCTGTATTTGTACTCTATTGTACAATAAATTGGATTTTTTTCTTAATGTGCTACAAGTTTCTAGGTTTAAGCAAATTACAGGATTTTCTATTTATTTGGTTTTTATTTATTTATTTATTTTATCATGAAATCATAAATCATAGTAACCATGACATGACTTTTGTATGCAATGAAATGAACACTTGTTTGTTGATTTATTTATTTGTTGATTTATTATACAGTGGCACAATTACACTTAATAATTCAGACTCTTGGGTTAAGTTAGTATTTAGTAAAAACCTCCCAGATGCTCCTGTTTTTGCCAAAATTAGATTTTGGTTTTGACCAAAATGATTTTGCCAATAAAATGCTTTTGCGTCCACATTTCAAGAATCCATATACACATAAGCAATATAGACATTTTTATTTAGGTTATAAGTTTATAAGTTATACCTAGACGTTAATCTTGTCTCTGTGATGCATCAAACACAGTGTTAAAAACAGTCGTTCTGTATAAAGATGTCTAAGATCTTGCCAGCTGTTTTCTTCACAGTCCATGTCACACATTAGTCAAGTTGGAGGAAGGTTACATGCCAAATTGATATAAGGTGATTTACGTGACAGATGACACATATTTGTTATGTCCGTGTTGTACCAGGAATCCTGGTTTGATGGAAATCTTAGATATAAGCTGCAGGTGAGATTACAAAAGAAGCTACAACAAAAGCAGCTGATTTCATTCGAGGAGCGCAGGGTGAGAATTGTGCTCGGGAAATGTAGTGATGAACGTTGCCTCCAGCTTGGAGTTTCCAGTTAATGAAGCGACGCTGTCGATCAAGCTGTGCAGATGTATTGGTGTTCACAGTACAGATGTAATGTGACTATGTGCATCCTCGATCAACTCCAAATGCGTCTTTGAGATGCCTTTAAACTCGTTTACAGTTATACTTAGCGCATTCCATTTACTTCATAATCACCTAGGGTGCTTGGTAATGTTAGGTGTACACGTCTTTCTAGGTCTATTCAATTCAGTTTATAATCGGCTGTTGGCTGTCAAAATGGCTGCGAACTGTAAGCGGTTCTGCTTAGTGTTGAGCAAAAAAAAGGAAATTCAGGAACATCTCTAGGACTGAAAGTTTCAGAATTTCACTTTGTTAAAGTTTTTGCAACCCACTAAACATTTGTGTGACATAAACAGCGTACATCAACAAAGCCACTAAAAATAATGGTAAGTAATCTGAAGAAGAAAAAAAACGACACTTTGGCCTTGTGTCTGCTCTTAATAGAGGCAGGGCTGTTCCTTAATGCATTTCTGGACAAAAAAGGACTTGGAAAATACCACATTTTGGATGTCACGCCCCTTGTCAAGCCTTTCCGCCTACTCACTTTTATTTGTGACTGAACTTTTTTTGTAACCGGCAACAGTAGAAACAGCTCAGCAACACGAACCGATGTTACACAAATATGTTATGCATGAAAACTCTCAGTGTTCTAATACAGTACTGTTGTAGGCTAGCTTTACTGTATTATATAATAATCAGTTTGGATAAGAGCTCTGCTCAGCTAATATCTGTATTTAATCTATGTACTGTAAAGTTGTAGGTCCTAATATCTGCTGTTCGTTTAACTCTATTTAGAGACCTGAGCAGAAATAAGCTGAAATCCATCCATCCAGATGCCTTCCACTCTCTCAGCGCTTTGACCAGCCTGTAAGTCCAGAACGTTCCCTTGCGTAGAGCTTTTAGTGCAGTTCTTATTGTTTGTTTGCTTTTTTTTATAACAGAAAAGTAAAGTTAATACTAATGTTTTAAAGATTTCTTAAGCACCCAAAAGCATCTTAAATTTTTTATAAGGATTTTATTTGTGGTGTGTGTGTGTGTGTGTGTGTGTGTGTGTGTGTGTGTGTGTGTGTGTGTGTGTGTGTGTGTGTGTGTGTGTGTGCGTGCATTATAGTGCTGAAGTAAATATTTACAGTGCTGTTAAAATGTATTACCTTCATGATTTTCTTTTTGCATATTTATTACACTGATTCAGCTGATCAAGCAATTTTTTTATTGCACAAAGATAACTACAAAGATAAATACAAAGTGCAGTTTTTAAATGATCATCCCCAGACCATCACGCTACCACCACCATGATTGATGTTCTTTTTATGAAAAGCTGTGCTAGTTTTACCTCTGATGTAACAGGGTACACTCCTTCTAAGCAGTTACATTTTTTTCTCATTAGTCCAAAGAATATTTTCCCAAAAGTCTTGAGGATAATCAAGATGTTTTTTGGCAAATGTGAGACGAGCCTGTGTAGGATTTTCTTGGTCAGCAGTGGCTTTAATTTTTAATATAATATACATCTTTAATGGATTCCATTTTTGCCCAGTATCCTACTTATTGCTGAATCTTGAACCTTAACTGGGGTTAGGGCTATAGTACTTTAGATGTTATTCTGGATTCTTTATTGAGCTCCTGGATGAGCGGTGGTTGCTCTGTTGGAGTAATTTTGGTCGCCTGATCACTCCTGAAAAGGTTCACCACTGTTCCAGGTTTTCTTTATTAATGGATAATTACTTTTTCCCATGGGGTCAGGCAGGGTTGAACAGCTTTTTTTTTACCTTGATATATGAAATCGTCATTTAAAACTGCATTTTGTATCTTAATATTATTTTTTTACCAAAACTAAAAAAAAAAGGAAGAGGTATATAAGGGGTATATAATTTTTTACCCCACTGTATATAGCATGCATATTTTTGGTTATAATGCATAATTTCTAAATAAAAATAAGTGTGTATTTGTATTTGCTCGAGTGTAAATCCGTTGTTTCTTTTGTCCAGGGATCTGAGCATGAATCTTTTAGCCAGTATACCTACAGCCGGCCTAATCGCTCTGAACCAACTCAAGCTGACAGGCAACGTGAACATGAGGAACAGCCTGAGCGCTGCCGGCCTTCCTAAGCTCAGGTGAGCCGAGCCAAGTAGCCGTGACTAATTGCATGTCATTCAGAGCTCTTCAGTGTCCCACTTCAGTTAGGTTTGAATAATGTGTTCATAATTTCATCCTTGATCTGAGGTCAGCTTTGATTACACTAACGACACACATAGAAGGAAAATTTCAAACGTTGAAACTTCAGTTTAAGGTGAATTCTCTCTTTAAGGTGAGGTGTGTGTGTGTGTGTGTGTGTGTGTGTGTGTGTGTGTGTGTGTGTGTGTGTGTGTGTGTGTGTGTGCAGGTCTATATCAGTGCCATATGCATATCAATGCTGTGCTTTTATTGCCTGTGATGACACACCGGGTTCTCTGGAAAGAGAGGAGAAGAGAAAAGGCACGGGTATGACACAGTTCAGATCCACACTATTACTTTTATCTCTTTTAGTTCTGACTTAATGCCTCACTGCCTCATGTGCATAGTGGACAGATTTGTCCTTCAGAGTTTAAGTTTACGTGCCAGACGTTGTCTGTGAGTTGTTTAAAATGATGTTTGCTTGTCCCTTCTGTGCGTGTTTGCTTGTGTGTGTGTGTGTGTGTGTGTGTGTGTGTGTGTGTGTGTGTGTGTGTGTGTGTGTGTGTAACGGTGTAGTTGAGGAGATGGAGACATCCCCACTGCTTATGCACTGTTCTCCTTCCCCAGGTCAGTAAACAAACTTAATAGTAAATTATTCAGCATACATTTATTCAACACTGATATCCATCGTTTTTCAGGCTGTTAGCCGTGTGTGTTAATTAACTGTCCCCTAAAGTACTAATGTAATGTAATAAAAGAGCAATAATGAATGCTAGGGCAGTACACACTAGCAACAAAAAGAAACATGAATCTTTTCTTCATTGTGTGGATTCATAATTCATCATTATTTAACATTCTTTATACATTTACATATCAAAACTTTACCTGGTCCCTGGATAAGGACACTGTGACAATTTAAATCTGGACTACTGTCAATTTATCGGTCATATCTATTTCGACAAATGTGTATTAACAATATTATTTACCGCATATTTTAAAGAAACACGGTTGCCTCAAATACACCTAATCAACTAAAGAAATAATGTCAGCTCGAATAAATAATTTAAACTTGTTTTTAAAATGCAGCTCATATACACATATACGCTTCTGCTAGAGTGTATGACAATACAAATGCTTTGTGCTTGACCCCTATCCAATTCAGACTAAAGCAGACGTCAGACATGTATTTTTATTCGGCAGAAAACAATGTTTTTTTCTCATGGAGTTTAGTTTATTCACTCTTCTAGACTTCAGCCAAATATATATTATTTATATAAGCATAGTTAGAATTATATATCATTTTTGAAATAATATATTTATAAAATATCAGCGGATGTTTAGATATAATATCAGTAAAATGGTTCAGTGTTGCACATACATTCATCTGCTTAATGTACCATTGTGGAAATTGAGCTAAAATTAAATAGCCACATTTGAACATTGATGCAACTATATCTTGGGGAATTTGTACCAGGCTTGGCTTAAAGTCGAACTGCAGCACAGGCATTAAATGTGATTCATGGCACGTAGTTCATATTTTGCTCCTGATTATAAACGTGACTACTTTAGTTTTTCCATATTTGGCATATAATGGGTTTACCTTTTGCCTCAGCTGAACTTAAGACTGTTCTAGGTGTTCACAGGGACACATTATTACAGTATATTAATGGATGATACACACACACACATGCCAAAATGAAAAAACAATATAGGGGTTAAAATTGCAGCTAAATGCTATGTTTTGATTGCTTGGAAAATTAACTGACAAGACTAAAAATGCTAGTTAGCTAGTTAAGTGCACAAATACAGACAAAAATGTTAGGGGAAGCTCTCATGGCATAGTCATAATTCTTTTCTAACGGTGTCTGAGGTAACACATCTGCTTAGTGTCAATTTTCTCTTAATAAGTTTAGGGGCAAGGTGATGAATTATGCTAACAGAAGGGCAATATAATGGTTTTATTCAGAGTTGTATGGACATTCACTAAAAATCTGTGAGGTGCAGGTCACACACATCAAGCCCTGATTTCCAAACACACCATTACACAAATGATCGCTTGTAAAACACAGTCTTATATCCAAATATTCCATATTCAAGTTAATTTCGCTGTGTTGTAGCTAACATTTAGCTCTGTTTGTGTTTCCTCTCTCAGGAGCATTTAAACCATGTGCCCACCTGCTTGGCAGCTGGATGATTCGCCTGACCATATGGTTCATCTGCCTGGTGGCTCTGCTGTTTAACTGCCTCGTCCTGGCTGCCACACTTTCTCCACGTAGCTGCCCACTCTCACCCACCCGCCTCCTCGTAGCCATCCTGGCCTCCTCCAACCTGCTGACCGGATTCTACCTGACTGCACTGGTAGTTCTAGATGCCGCCACCTGGGGCTCCTTTGCATCCTATGGCGTGTGGTGGGAGACAAGTGCCGGGTGCCAGGCACTCAGTGTTTTGGCCATGTTCTCCTCCGAGTGGGCCGTCCTGGTGCTGCCTCTGGCCTCTGTGGAGCGCAGCCTCAGTGTCCGAGCGCTGATGGGAAAAGCGGGAGCACTGAGGAGCTGTGACCGGAAGGGTCAGAGAAGGAAGTTTGGCCTGGCTGCAGGAATTCTGGGTGTATTGGCAGCTGGAGTGGCATTTTTAAGCCTGTATCAAGGAGCAGTAGAGGGTTCTCCGCTATGCCTGCCGTTCTCTGGAGCTTTGGCGCCAGGCTTGGGTGTGACTGTGGCTCTGGTGCTGCTGAACACCCTGGCGTATCTGTTGAGCGCCGTGGTATACACAAGGCTCTACTGTGGTCTGGGCCGTGCACAGCTTGCCGATCCGGAGCAGGCAGGTTCAGTGCGGCACGTCGCGTGGCTCATTTTTACTAACTGCATCTTCTTCTGCCCAGTGGCAGCATTCTCGTTTGCCCCACTGCTGACTGGAACGGGTGCAGCCGGAAGCCCAGACATGGCGAAATCAGTTACTCTGATCTTCTTTCCTTTGTCTGCCTGCCTAAACCCAGTGCTGTATGTTTGCTTCAGCCCTGCCTTCCGACACGACTGGCTCCGCCTAAGGGGGCGGATACGACTCGGGAGAGGTGGGAAAGCCATCGGGGGCAGTTCAGCAGGTATGAGCGGGACAGTTGAAGGTGGAGTCTCGAGCGAACTGGGCTACGAATGTGGCATGTGCGAACGCTGCGAGGCAGCTCTTCTAGCCAGAGCTTCTTCCTCATCCGCTTCCTCGTCCTCCTCTTCCTCTTGCACATGCAGACATTTAGTGAAGTGGCATAGTTGCCCGGCACTGACGGCGGGTGAGGTTGCATGCTCGCGTCTCGAGGGCGACTGGGCAGACTGCGGCACTCTGTCGGCGCACTCGGAATACGCAGATGAGGGAGACTCTTTCGTATCGGACAGCTCGGAGCAAGCACAGGCGTGTGGACGCGCGTGTTTCTGCCAAAGTCGCGGCTTACCTTTAGTGCATTACTCTTACAACGTGCCCAGCATTAAAGACTAAGAATGAGTCACTGCGTACACACACACACACACACACTCGCGCATTCACTACAGAGTGTCTGCTCACTTGGTGCACACACACACACAAGCACATTATGCAGGGAACAGTGGGCGATTCGAGACACGCCCCGGAGCCAGAGAAATTCAACTGGTCAGGAAGCACTTTTTATTTCTTTCAAACACATCAGTGTGTGTGAAAGTGTGTGCGTTCGTCAGTAAATAAAAAAGGGAAACTGACAATAAGAAAGAGACTCACTGAGCCAGATGTCAGCAAGACTTGATTTGTTTTAAAAAATAAAAAATGTATTCATGTCTGCATGGCTGCAGCGAGCTGACTGACTTCCTTAATCCTTAAAGAAGACAAAGCTCCTGCCCGCCTCTCACTCTTTCGGCAGAACACGACTTCGTTTTGCAACGGTTTTTGTTGAGCAGGGATAAAATGTCTCCGATCTAAGAATATATTTTGTTTGGATTTTTGTTCTTCACTGTTGCCATTCCTAGTTCTGTTGACCTCAGTGTGTGATGGAAGTGTGGGAACTTTTCCCATGTAGCTGCATTCATGTATGTAAGTCAAGGAGAATGTAACATAACATACTTTTTGTTTTTTTAAAGAGCGAGTTTATTTTTATTGCCTCTTTTCCTGAGAAATTCTGCTAATATTTATCACTGGCCAGCAGCCATTCCCTCACACTGATCAGTGTATCTTTCCCACATGCAGGAGCCTTTGGGGTGAAAAAGTGGTCCGAAGGTTTCGATGGCACAAATTGACGTGAAATCCAGTTCTCTTTCAGCTGTAAGAGTCGTAGATTTTTATATTAGCAATGGCTTTTTCAAACACTACCCTAATTTATAAACAAATGTATGTCAAATTGTTTCTAATATAGTGATTTTCAGTGGTTATGGTACTGTATATAAAACAGGGTTGGACCATTGTATTATAATTTCCTGTGTGCCATTCTGTCATCACGTAGATAGAAACTCGGGCCCTGATTTCCTGAATGACTCAACATCACGGATAATCAGCTTTGTAGATGCTTTGTGTATTTCTACATACTGATCGTCTATTAAATATGGAATATTAAAAAATACTAAATATATCCTGTATCTCACGATTTTGAGACACTTTCTTAGTGAAGTGCCAAAAGATGATTAACGACGGAATGACAGAGATCAATCGTTTCCAATAAAGCATGCCTAGAGGTTTTATTCCACCAATCCAACAGCAAGTTATTAACTTGTCTTTAAATTAGCTTTCTTTTTCAACACGCCCTAATTTGAGCCATTTGTAGTTATTACTAATGTTAAATGACAATTTCCTTCCTTTTATCACTTTATAGCAGCTGTAAACAAACGTTCCCACCACCAGCATCTCTTTATTATTTTTTTTACGTTTAAGTTAATATAACGGGAAAACACAGATTATGTCGCTTCGAAAATGTCCTGACACTGTAGACTCCTTCCATACGGTATATGTCAAATAAACATCTGTTGTACAGAAAGCAATACATCTGTAAAAATCACGATATTCGTTTGTTTGAGAACAGGTTTATAAATTATCCATATTAATTACAAACACATTTGATTTAAAAAATAAAAATTTATTATTGCTAATATATTTGTATATTTTTCTTTTCGTTCCTGCTATCATTTATAAAAATCTGTTTGTTTTTTTCTACAACATTGAATTTTTTGCATTTCGTTCAATAATGCGATCGTAATCACATTTTATACATTACACACCCTAAAAAACAGCCACTAACTTCATGATCAGTTTGGTTTAAAATTTTTGTAAATTAGGGGCTTGTAACACTAAGGTCATGATGGACCTGATGCTTGAGAGCATGAGCAGTTTTGATGATTGTCCAATGACATGACGTTTATTTTCCCTCACTCGATCCCCAAAGAACGTGAATGGATTATTTTTGTACTGCGATAATTACAATAGTCTTGTTAAAAAAAAATAAAAAAGTTATTTTTCCCTTCACTACTATCAGGTCCAAAGACCAAACATGTATTGTGTGGACTTTATTCGTGTGTGTTTTCTCCCTGATGTTGAAGTGAATCTTAAGCTGTTTTTGTTGTCATCTTAAAAACGTGTAATATCACTGAGATTTCGTTTTCAGTGACCTTCCTTTCCATGTCACTTTCTTTTCCACAGAATGAATTTTGTCCTGTTTTTTTTTTTTTCCTCAAAGCACGTTTGCATCCAAGCTGAATAAAATGTCTATGTCTGTGTGAGTCAAATAAGCTTCCACCAGATGATGTTTAAAGTAAACTCTTCAATGAGGTAGCAATTAATGTCACTAACAAATTCCAGATGTTTAAATGTGTCTGTTTGTGATCCTGTCTTTACGTTCGTCTGTGAGCAGTGTAAATTATTTGTATAATCGAGAATGGGATGCGTCGTCTAACCATGGAAGCTACCTCTTTAATTGTAGTGGCTGCCGGTCATGTGCAGTGTGTATGAGAGCGTGCTCACTCTTTGTGGGTATTTTTTTAGTTTTTTTATGTGGTATGTTGACTGTATGATAACTCTCGCTGTAAATACATGTCATTTGTATTGTCACTGAATGAAAGTCACATTTTTAGTTTATACCAATTGTGGGAGGAAATTGTGTACGGTATATAGTAAATTTTGTAAAGCAATCCATATAAAGTCAATTGCTTAATGTATGAGGCTGGTTTCGATTTTCATTTCTTCGCTCTCTTCATTTCTTTGCATATGCGCCTTTCTTTTACTGGTGTAAGGAACGTGCCAGCAGGACATGCCTATATGAATAAATCCCCAACAGACCTCTTTTCACTTACTGCCCAATTAAAGGCCACAAACCAGGATTAGCCCTATTTAACCTCCTAATAAGGAGCTGAGCTGTGTTCAAGATGTAAAGCAACCTTTGATATGCAGGCGAAATGTAAAATGTTATTAATGTAGCACATGAATTACTGTCCCTCTCAGACTTGTTTTAACAGCTTTTACTTTTCGTTCAGCTGCAGTTAATACTTAGTGCTGGTTAGGAGTCCCAGTTGATACAGAATCTGTCTGAGGAAAAAGAGGTGCAATGTGGACCACCAGACAAATGCTTATAACAACTGAGGGTAAGTCTTAACATTGACAATTCACTTACTAGTATCTTTTTCTTTACCTGCTGCAACACTGTATCGTCCTGTATATAATGATATGACTGTAATATTTATATAATATGCCAGAATATAGCATATCACGATAGTTGAAGGCATTACAATATGTTATACACCGATCAGGCATAACTTTATGACCACCTGCCTGATATTGTGTTGGTCCCCTTTTGCTGCCAAAACAGTTTTAACCCATCGAGCATTAACAGCATTACCTACTACAGCAATTTGAGCTACAGAAGATCGTCTGTTGGATCGGACCACACAGACCAGCCTTCGCTCCCCACCTGCGTCACTGACCCTGTCGCCGGTTCACCACTGTTCCTTCCTTGGACCACTGCAGACCAGGAACGTCACACAAGAGCTGCAGTTTTGGAAATGCTCTCCCCCAGTCATCTAGCCATCACAATTTGCCCCTTGTTAAACTCCTTACTTTTGCCCATTCTTCCCACTTCTAACACATCAACTTTATGGACAAAATGTTCACTTGCTGCCTAATAGATCCCACCCACTAACAGGTGCCATGATGAAGAGATAATCAGTGTTATTTACTCACCAATCATAATCTTATAAGGTCATAATGTTATGCCTGATCGGTATATATATATATATATTTAGTGAATAAGATAGACTTCTAGCTGGAAGGTTGTGAGCAAGTTGCCACCTCTGGACCCCTAAACAAGGCCCTTAAAACCTCGACTGCTCAGTTATATGATTGAGATAACTGTAAGTTGCTTTGGATAAAGGCATCTACTGAATGCCATGAATGGAAGTATTATTTATTATGATATGGAAATGACTCACTATCCTGTGCTGCTACTGAACATTATGGATATGAGTTTGGTTTTTCCTCAAGGTTTTTTCCTCATATCTTCTTAGTGAGATGATCTTTTTTTTTTTTTTTAATCCTCATTAAGGATCTAAATCTACATCTGGATTTGTAATATGTTTTGTAAAAATGTCTGTCAAGATGTTCCCAGTTGTATGTTCTGCTACAGTTCTCTATAAAAAACAACCTCTTAGCTCTTTTGTCTACTGGAGATCCACACTGGCATAATATCCAACCACACTTTGTCATCAGTGTTGAAGTAAAAGCATGAACCTGTGAAAGCACTAAGGCCTCAGACACCGCCTGGAGAAGATTGAGGGGTTGCTAATAAAGCCTTGAAATGTGGTCATTCTTTTTCCCACCTTATCAAACCCCTGATGAACACTCGTGAGGGGAAGAACAACCCCTGCAGCTCACCTTCGTTACGAGATCGGCTGTCTGCAGGAACTGTCCGCATTCCATAACTTAAACAGAGCCTCAGTCTACCAGCCAAAAATGCTTTGTCACCACTACAACAGTTAATGGTAGTAAAATCTTTCTTTATAAGATTCGGGTAATGGATCACTGAGGCTGGAGAAATGTGGACAGAGCCTTCATTTGTCACAATAAACTCTTTGGATCCATCCAGCGTTTATGTTCCATTCCATCAGGTGATGAGCGCGGCGCTCGGATCTTGGGTCTTCATGACAGAAGGGAATTATCTGTCCTGTCGAAAGCATACTAAACAATCACTCTGGGTGTAGAACCTAGCTGTCAGTGGAGAACGAATGGCTTTGATTAGGCAGAGGGAGAAGCCGAATGGGCTGCCAGGGTTCTGTGCTACCTTTAATGCTCTCAGGGGGTAACACGAGGCCGTTTGCATTGCCGTTCAGCACCGGCCGGGAAGAGACTGATTACTAAGACTAATGTAATCATCAGTGCAATTCAATGTAGGACTTGCGACAGGCAATACAACATGTAATTAGTGATTCTGACAAGGAAGAAAACGCAGCGAGGACTTCAATCGACAAAAAGTCTTTGAGCTTCTTTGATGTGGCAGCACTAGGTGGCAGCGATGCTCAGACTGTTAAGAGGCTGCTGGAGGTCTCTTTACACATGCTCACTAAACACAGCACAGCACCCCCCCCCCCCCCCCACCCGGGACAAGAAAAGAATCAATTCATAGAGATTTACTGTTGCAAAATTTTACTGTAATGCACAAAAGCATATAACACTTAATGAATGAAAAATTTTAGCATTTTCCATCACTTATTATAAATGTTCTGAGTGGCAGCTTTTCACAAAATCAATTTCATATAAATATATATATATATATATATATATATATATTCTCCATGTTCTACATTTCAGAAGTGAAAGTCAAAAAACACATCTAAAGACTCCTATTTTGATCGCACTGAAAGACGCCAACATGCTGTTTGTCTAAAACTAACTGTTATCTATTGATTTACTATGTCTATCTTTATATCCGACCTTATTCGTCGCCTACAAGTGACTTTGACTAACCTTATCCACTCTACAACATCTTTTAAAATAGATATGTGAATTATATATACATATATTAACACTGTATGAACGTAGGGTATGTGGTTCTTCCCCAAACTGTTCCCACAAAGGCAGAGGCACACAATTGTATCGGATGTCTTTGGAGCGGTAGCATTACATTCTCCTTTCAGCTGAACTGGAAGACCCAAACCTGCTCCAGCATGACAATGCTCTTGTGCACAAGCTCCATGAAGATATGGTTTACATGGGTTGGAGTGGCAGATCTTAAGTGGCCTGCTATAGAGCACTGACCTCAACCCTACTGAACACTATTGGGATGAATTGGCACAATGACTGCACCCCAGACCACCTCACCTCATCTCACCTTCGATGAGAACAGTACCCGACTTTACTTGTGGCTCAGTAAGTGCAAAACTATATTCACAAGTCCACCGCAACATCTGTCAGGTTTTTCCAGACCACCACTCCAGTGGCTTTCTTAAGTATTCACTCCACTTAGACTGAAAATGAAAATTGACTTATTTGGAAGTACTATATGAAACAGCTGTAATATTAAAGTGTATAATTTATAAATATTAACTGAAAAAAGTTGTCATTGCATTATTAATCACACCTATTGCTGTAAAACCCCATACATTTGTTCTGCTACAACCACTTTTTAGAAGTTATCATGAAACCGGTTGAATGGACCAGACCACTGTGCAATTAAAGTCATGTGATTTTAGTAGAAATGAACCTGTTCCTGGATGTCCTCTGTGTTTTCTTCTCTTTTTTTTTTTTTTTTTTTTTTTTTTTTTTTTTTTTTTTTTTTTTTTTACTTTTATTTAAGAGAATAAGCCTGAATATAGCATCATGAAGACCAAGATGGCAATAAAAGAAATCTAGGTAACAAAGGTCTGGAAAAGATTTATTCAGCATTTATCCCAAACTTTAAACATGCCAAAAAGCCTCATTAAATCCATTATTTAAAAATGGAAAGAATATGGCACAATAGCGACTCTGCCTAGAGGAGGCTTTCAACCAAAAGTCAGAGACTGAGTAAGGAGGGGAATAGTCAGAGAAGCAAGGTGGATTGGCTACTTTAGCATGCACCCAGTGTACGAATGAAGCTCTGCAACTGACTCATCCAAGAATCTTCTTTCTCCATGATGGACTTCAGGTCCACTGTACTTCATTCCTGACCATAATAAAACATTGATCAAGATGAAGGCATGAAACAGTAGCTGCTTAATAAACAGTACATCAGGATAACATTGAGCCCTGGCAGTACTGATATCTCAGAAGTTGCAATATAAATGAACTCTTTGATGTTTCTATCGATACGGATGTTTGGGGCGAATCCTTCACACGAGGCAAATAATATTTGTGATGCATATTTCACGAATGTAACAATGTGGAATTTTTGTCAGAAATGTGCAGCCATAAGGTAAAATGAACCTGATACCTCAACTGCTATAATCACATAGCTGGATTGTCCGATTTCAGTCCTTCACATCAAATGATATATAAAACGACTGAATGCAAACGTATTGTATGTTGATGTATATTGAAATATTTAAAAAACTTATAACTTTACTTGTATGCAATCGGTTATTAATTTATTAATTTTTTATCATAAATTAGCGTATAGGAAGTGGTAGCTTAGTGAGTAAGAATTCAGACTTCTGATGAGAAGGTCATAAGTTCAAATTTCAGCACTACCAAACTCCTGGGCCCTTGAGTAAGGTCCTTAACCTTTAACTGCTGTATAAATGGCATAATTGTAAGTGGCTTTGGATAAGAGGGGGGTCTGCCAAATGCCATAAATATAAATGTAATGTACTCGATATGCCTATGAGCTTTAGGAAATGGTAGCTCAGTGCACACTGGATTTTTGCTTAGAAGGTTGTGGAATCAAATCCCAGCTTGTTCAAAATGCCACTGCTCAGCTGTATAAATGACATATTTATAAGACGCTCTTAATAAAAGCATCATGCATGCTGTAAATGCATGTTTTTAAAGTTCTAATGTATATTAGAGGACGAAAGGCCATAAAATGGCCTTTTACCCAGACTTTTCACTTTCCTTGCTCATCACTTGACGTAACCGAACGTTGCTTCAAAATGTAACTAATAATATCCTGCAACTTTTAAGCAGACATAACTCAATACTCTGTTCTATTCTCAGTAAGAATAGATGCCAGCCGTAAGAAACTATCTGGCGCCTTTTAGAAAGAATTTTGCCGTTTCCATTCACAAATCAACATGTCCGCTGCACTCTTTAAGTGGCCGCTGATTTGATTAACCTACTTCATAAGTGCAGAATTAGAAAGCCTGCATCATAAGCTGCATATAGCAAATCTAGGCTGGTTTTCATTTCCCGGGCTTCTATCCGTCGAACAGTTCTTACGTTGCTAATGATGTGGGGTGTAGCAGCGGCGCGAAGACTCTCATGCAACAGCTAAAGTGGCAAATTAAAACCCCAGACAAAAAGGATGAAGTGTTCGGAAAGCAGACAGCACTGATTTGTCATAGACTTTGAAAAAAAGAAAAGAAAAAAAAAAGCCTTGCCGTAATTATGTGCATTTTAATTATGGTGCTCATTCGCTGTTTATTAAATCTATGATTTATATGGAAACATACTGTGCAGTCTAAATGACGCGTTAAGGATGAAAAGAGGGTCGAGGAAAGAAAAAAAACCCACACTGAAGCAGACAGAGCTACTGCTTCAAACTGAAACGGATTATGAGACTGTAAAGACGTAATTTAGGGTTCTACTATAACCTGGACTTTTACAAGGATTCAATAAATAGACTCATTAACATGTAAAAAAATTAATAAAAATCAGTTAAGGAACAATAGCAGAGGAGCAGGTCCAACAAAAATCTCTAGTGCAATGTCTGGGCAAAGTATGGTGTTGGATAGAGGTTCACTGGAGGCATAGAATAAAACAAAGAAAAACCATTAGCATTCAGAGAGCCAGTGTTTCATCTTGGTTAAAGAAATGATGGCAGTGAAAAAGTAGGAAAGCCAGAGATAAACTGGTAGAGACTGTGCCCACAAGCCTTAGCAGTCTGCCCACTTCCTATTCATCCCATTGCACCAAAAGATTGTCTATACATTATAGATGCTCTGAGATGGAGAGCAAAATCCTTTAAATATGCTTCTGCTCAAAAAAAGCGAGTGTCTGATTTTTTGTCAGATATGAGTCTATTGCACTGAAATATCTTATAAGATATACAATATAGCAGCCTTGTACTTATGGTGCCTTTCAAAAGTACCCTGCAGCCCCCCCAAACGTTCCCATAGTTTGCTTCTTTACATCTCACAACTGAAATTGTTCATTATGAGTCATTAGTTCATGATACTGAAATCTAAGCGAGTCCACAAACCTATTTAAAAACATGATTGTGTAGGTCCCCATTGTGAGGAAACCTCTAGATGAGTTGTAGCAGCCATTACAAGTAGAACGGAGTTCACCTGTGGGTAATCAAGGTGTCGTTTGACTTCAGAAGAAATCAATCTGAAGACCTTCAAACCCCCAGAGGTTTTTAAACATCAACAACTTCTCTAAACAAATATCAAGATCAATAAGCTAGCAAAAGAAAAATGGTAAGTAGTTCAGGAAAATAATCAATTAAAGTTTGGTTATAAAATGAGATTGCAAGCTTGAACATTGTATGATGCTTTACCATCAGATCCATTCATGACATAATTGAAGAAAGAACCTGGAAAAAAGCTGTGAGTAGGATATAAAGGTAGAGATGAAACACCAACAGTTGCAGGTAAAAAGGATACTGTTGAGAAAAACATGGAAGATTTAAAAGGGGGAACACTTATGCAAGGCAATGTGTTTATTAGCAAGAATATTGGCATGACAAAATACACACCATGTTACTGGAGAGCTTATCTGAGATTCAATTTAAATTCGAATGAAGTAAGGTTTTAACAAATATGATGGTAGTGGTAAATTGCACCTAGTTATGAATTAGTGTGTGAATGCGCATGGTAATCTGGAAACATTTGAATACCTGGTGGTATCAAAAAGTTCAGAAACTAGTTTATTAAAATGCCAACAGATGGCAGCACAAGGCTGCATGCACAGTCACAGGGAGCACTGACCTTAAGTCAATGTGCCAAAAGACATTGTCCTGTGTACATTGTGCGCTGTGCAACTGGTGCTATTCTGAATACTTGTTACCACGTCTGCTTTTCTAACCTTGTGCACACTCAGTCACTGAGCTCTCAAGACATGTGAATTTCTCGCCAGAAACTATGTGATCTTTCGCACCCGCCCCACGCGCCAGATTTGACACCACTGCAGACCAGCATGAATCGTAGAAGGTTTTTGACACGCTTCAAAAAGCAGACTTCCAGGTCTCATTCTTGAAGGGGCAGAATTGCTGGGAGCGCTGTATTGCTGTGCAGAGACTATTTTAAAGGTGATGGTGTGTAAATAAATAAATAAATAACTTTCTAGTAAACAGTTAGTCCCAAGCTTGTGATGCACCTTGTATGTCTTCTAATATCTTGCCACACAAGAAGGTTACATATCATTCATTTGCATAAATAGTTATAAATCTGCAATCGAACAACCGGAGTAATTGTAAAGAACTCCCTACAGACTTTCTAAATAGAAAGTACACGTCACGCCTCCTGCTGCATGACGCACTTCAGCTTTTTCAAGCTGGATGAATTCACTTCCACTGGCGGCATACAATATTTACAGAATCAGGAAAACCATGTCGCAGGAACACAACATGCAGCACAAAGCTGTCAGATACCCCTCCTGCGTGCACAAGACGCAGGCACTTCACGGTTAACAATATGGAGAGGGAAAAAAAGATGCTTTGACAGACTCAATGTCCTGTGTGTGTGTGATGTAAGGAACCACAACTGTTTATAGACAAACACCTGATGTACTGTCAAGGGCATAAATACACTGTGCTGCATTAGGCACTTTCTTGGTGAAGGAAAATTATTGCTTTTGTTGGGTTATATATTCTTTTTTGGGTTAATGTCCTTAACTAGCTAACTAGCTTGCTATGCTTTCATGCACAACACTAGATATCGATTTTAAACCAAATGGCATCTAAAAACATGTCAGTGGACAGACATTGTAAGCTCCAAGAGAGGTCAAAAAGGCTATAAATTGAACTTGAATACCACAAGGAATCGATGAATACTTGTGGCTTTTGCCACGTGGTTTTGCTAAATGGTTGACAAGTGTCCTTAACGCTAGCCCTAATACAGCCCCTAGAACCCCTTTTGTTTGTTTTTTCTTCATAAGGCTCTAAAGCTGGATTATATGATCTTGTAAAACAGAGATTGTAAACTGGAATTGTGCTTATTGTCAAATTTACCACAAAACTTAAAGGAAAAGAAATACTGACTACTTTTCAAAGTGATCTTCAGAAGTACAGTGTAGAGAACAATCTTCGCTATTAAACTACTTAACAGTTAATTTCCTAATCTTTTGAACATTTTATAACCCCAACAACCTTCTCCTCTGCCCCTTGCATTATCTCTGATGATACACTTAACTCACATCACAAGACATAAAGGGGCTAAAGGGAATGTTGAGCATGGCTGTGCTAGCAGATTAGCTTTAGCTAATGTTACACGCTAATTCACAGTGGCAGTTCTGCCATCTTGATTGTTTGCACAGACGGCGAGCAGCTAATTATGCCGAGGCTCATGGAGCAGCTGAAGGTGAGATCTGGCTCACGGGGAAACACTCCAGCTCAGTCAATTCCTGCTAGTTGTCAAAGGCTCACTGTCATACCATGACTGGTCTAACACAAGACGTTTTGTTGAGAGCGAGTGTGGAACGCTCAGGCTGATCCCAAAGGACTTGGTGATAAGGGTGTTTATTTGCGAGAGGAAAGATACTAGTTAGTTGATACTGTTTGTTTTTTTGTTTTGTTTTTAATAGGAATGAGGGATCATTAACATTAATGCAGCATATTTTGTACAGAAAATTTAAGCTAATGAAAAATCGAGCAAGTAGCAAGATAAATACAGGTTTTGAGTTTAGGAATGGTGGTGATATAAAAACATTTAGTCTTTTCCGAATAAACCAAACTTTTGTGTAATAAATTTAGATTTGGAGTACCTGAGCCCAATGTGGGTATAGTACAAATCTCTGAGCCAAAATGAATCCAGTTTCATGGATGAAAAATTTCCTTACCATCATCCCTGAACTATTCATCTGTTATCCAGATTTAAAGCTTTACACAAGTGTCCTAATATAACTTTTTTCCTTGGTTTTGTCTTCATAAGGCTCTAAAGCCTGTTATCAAGTGATCACATGATCCCTGCAGTGCTGTAACAGGTGCCGTTGTGGCAGGTGCAGTGCAATGGTGTAATGTATAACGGCACATACACTCTGTTCCGGCAGGAGTTTCTGCTATGCTGTGCCACAGCGATGCAATGCCAGACCCAAGTCCAGGGGAAACTGCTCATTGACGTGTTTGAGGTCAGAGGATTAACTACAGTTTCCCCTTACAGAACATAAATCATACAGCACAGTACAAAAGTCACTTCCTAGAACTATGCTTGCGTCATCATTTTTATTTATTTTTTTAATAAATGAATGCAAGCATTTACATCAACCTTTTTTTTTTTTTTTTTATTTGTTTAGTGGGAAACATGTTTTAAGATGTATGAGACACTCTTGTGTGGAATGCATTTGTGTATTCATGATATGGCTCTCAGAATTGACGCACACTAAATACATGAATAAGTATTATTAGTTTTGATGATGATAAATGTGTACTATATGCATTTGGGTCTGCAATTTTTGAAGGGTTTCACCTTAATCCCCTGTGAGTGAGGGTTTATGGTTTCTATAGAGACAGAGGTGAAAGCAAGAGTGTTGTGAAATCCGTGGTGAGCTGGTGACAGGTGCGTAGCGCATGTGATCGTCTAGGGACTGCGGCCTTTCTAATGCCTGTGTGTGGTGTGTGTGTGTGTGTGTGTGTGGTGTTAAACTGCAATCTGATCACTCCTGACTCCACTGACTCCATCAATACATTACATTTCCAGTCACATCCAGAACCACAAACATTTGTCACTGTTTTACAATTTTACTAAATAATATATATCCTGTTTTAAAAAATCTAAACTTGATTAAAACCATTTTCTTTTATACTTTTAAAAGAATTTTTTTTTCCATGAGATTAATTGCAGCTCCCCTATCACTGTGACAAGTTTTAAATGAATATAAGCTAGCACTATTTTCACCAACCTTCAGTATCTGCTTCATCCTGTTTAACATTGTTGTGGATCTGGAGCTTAAAAGCACTGGACATGAGGTTGGAAAACCCGTACATTGTACGTTAAATGCCAGTAGATTAAAGGGTACCATGCACACATGCATCCCCTAAGTGCAGTGTAAAGTAACCAATCCAACTAGTGGAACACTTTTGTGAGAAAACTTAAAAACCCTGAGGAAACTCGCACGCTCGGATTAGAATGCTAGAACTTTGAGGCAGCAATGTTACCTGCTTTGCTACCTCTAGCTAAACATCTCTCACCCTCACGGTAATGTATTATTTATTCTGTGAAATAGGAAAAAACCTACCAGCAGTGTTGAGGAATACTTGATGAGTTGTATTTTAGATTATGTTTGGAAAACTAATCCTATATTTTTAGTTACTTCTAGTCTCTTATGAACAATGTTTGAACAAAACCAAGTTTGTCAATGTAGAAAAAAGCTCAAAAAAATAATGGTAATTCATCACCGGCTGTTTTCCTGCTACGCAATGGTTTTAGTAATAAAGCTATATGTGTGTGTTTAAATATAGATAAGCCACTCGTCGGCACGATGAAACCTGAGCATAAGCGCCCCTGGATGTACAGTATCTAAGTAAAACCTTTTAATATGCTGGAGTAAGCAAAGACTTGTGGAAAAAGAGGCGTCACTTTTAATCACTCTAACAGGCTAGCTAGCAAATCCAAATCTTGCTAAAGGTAAACAGAGACTGAATCATTTTACACAATAATTGTTGCTGTGGATTTGCTATAGATTGGATTACACATGACTTTTTTCCATTTTTTTAAATAAAAAATAAAAAAACCCTAAACAATTTGTACTTTTTGAATGGCTGGGTATATTTGAAATGTTTAATTTTCACCTGGCATGTTTCTGTACAGTACCTATACTTATATACATAAGTATAATTTCTTAGTACTTATACACCATACTGTACATGTGAAAATGAAAATTTAAACAAAAATGTAAATATATATTCCTTTTGTTATTAAAGTTTATCAAGCTCACAAGTCAAAATTTTTTAAAGCAGGTTCTTTACTTCATGTTCAGTGTGTGTACAGAACACGCGTGCACACACATACACACAAGTTATGGGGACCTGCTTTTCGAAAGTTCTTACATGCTTGTAAAAAAAAATCTCTCTCTATATATATATATATATATATGTATGTATGTATGTATGTATGTATGTATGTATGTATGTATGTATGTATGTATGTATGTGTGTGTGTGTGTATATATATATATATATATATATATAATATAGATATAGATATATACACATATATATATATATATATATATATATATATATATATATATATATATATATATATATATATATATATATATATATATAGATTCTGTCACGCATGTGTTGAACACATTATTTTTGTAGAGGTCCCCATGTTAAACACAATTTTTGTTATTTCTTCATTGTGGGGACCAACCTGCACTGTGAATTGTTTATTTTTTGTATCGATGCTGACAATATTATTAATCCAGAATGATGATTTACTTTTATTTACTAAATAACACACAACCACACAGTGGTCTGTATGCCTTGTTCTGTTTATCATAATCGAACAAGTGTAATCCTAATTGTATTAAAATGCTGTTTAAAAATGTGGCTGAGAGAGGGAGAGAGAGAGGGGGAGAAAGGGGGGGGGGGGTAAGAGAGCTGAGAAGAAAAAAGAAAGAGCTGTAAAGCTAATAGGCTGAGAAATAGAAATAGCTAAATGATTCTAAAAGAAAAACATGAAAATGTTACACAATGTAATTCCAACCTCATCTTGCTGCATCGGCTGAATTTTTCACTCGGCTGTCCTGTGTGCTGTAAAAAGCTGACTAGACATTTTCCCCACAGATCTCATAACTACGTCTACCTTCCTCAATGAACATCTTTGCTTTAATGGTACTGGGCCAAATGATATCTACTAAAATTACCCTTTTAGTTTAGATTACACATTACTTGAAGGAACAGTTAAATTAAATATATCAGTATCAGATTGTCACTGCTTTAAATAACACCTTGTTAAGTTCAATAGAAACGAACGGCGATTTATATTTGTACGCGTGAATGTTCCTTATAGTATTTTTTTATTTGGATTGAGTTACACAACTATGCTGTAGGAACTACAATCACAGCTAAAAAGCCACAATGTTACAATAAAGGTAGCATATTCTCAGGAGAAATTTCTTTAAAGTTTACAGAATTTATGTGATTGCATGTTATATTATAGCCTGGTTTCCATTGTTTCTGCTGTTACTGACAAATTTCACATTGTTAAAAGAAATTCTTTGGAAAATCTGAAACGTAACTGTCCGATTTACTGACATTACTTGCCTAAAAGACAGCAATAGTAGGACAATTAAATCAGATGGCATGTAACTCCAAATGCAAAGTGAAATGATTGTTTGAGTATTGTCATTATTTATAATACTGATTATCATGCATGCTAAAGGACATTAAAGGCTGCAATCTTCCCTTCATTAGCTTTTAAAATGATTTCTCTAGGCATAACTCATTGTTTAGATTGTATGATGATGATGATTAAAATTCAGGTATAACTAATTGATTGGACATACTGGTGTATGCAGAACAAAATCATTTAATTCTATAAGTAATAATCAAAGAATTATTATAATAGAAAGATCTATTATAGAATTTGATGAAGCACCAGTAGAGACGATGGGTTTAAGTAAACGAATTTGATAATAAATATATATGATATTGATAATGAAATAAATATAACATTGAACACGACTTCTTTTAAATACCTCACTTCTATGCAATGTGACATCCCTGTTTTTTAAAGAGAGAAAAAAGAACAACCTCTTCATCTATAAATTTATATCAGTGTTTATTATTACTACGGCATTTGTTCATGTCAGCACAAAAAGCATCATCCTTTTTTTTTGTTCAAACAAAATGCTAATTGTTAAATGCACCTTAATCTCTTCAGTTATTTTTAATGAGTTTATTAATACATGTGAATGAGAACAGAAAGGTCTATGGATATTGAGAGTTTGTACATGAACCAACACTTTACAACAAAGGAGGATTTTTTTTTCGATCACTAGATTGAGGGATGTTGCAGGGAATTCTTTGACGTGCTGGATGTGGTGTTGTACCTCTAAACGATTCAGCAGCTGATAAACTGTGTACCATTTTATAGAGCGAGTGGAACTGTAGTATAAATAAAAAGAAAAAAACTGCCGTGGCAATTAAGGTTTCTTTGGCACTGTGTAGACATGAACAAGTCAAGTCCAAGATACATGTGTAGACAAAGCATTGTTAATGATTAAACTATGTACAGTAAAGAATAATATCTGCTTGCTAGCTGTCTTGCTATAGATACCCTGGTAATTGGTCTATTAAGCATTTAAAGCTTCTGCTTACAGCAACAAATCACCTGCCCTCTTTTGCTAAATGGATGTTTTGTTGTGGATAAACAAACAATACACCACTAAATTACATTTCATTAAAGGGAAACATTAGCTGATCATTAGTGTGATCACTAGCTTGTTTGAAATGTGCTAGTCTGATCAATTGGCTAAGTGCTTGTTGAAAATGTCATTTCAGACTGAGTCCCTTCTTTGGTGTTATAATAACCTTAACTCTTTTGGGAGGTGCAGTTGGTGTTTCAGTGTACAGTGTTCACTCTGAAGGCCCTACGGCAGTTCCCACTGACCCTGGCAACACGTGTCGTGACGGCTGAAATCTGACAGGATCAAAAACTTCAAACTAAACTACACTGGTCTTTGCAGTAGCGCACCTGAGAAAAACGCTACAGAATGAAGAGAATAGAATATTGAGGATAATTTAATACTTATTCATAGACAAAAATAAATTAAATTGTAAGTTAGTGATTCTGATAGAGTTAAGGTCAGCAGAGAAAGCTTTGGTAGCCCTGATGACCATTTATCAATACATATTGATCACACTCTTGATGTCACCCAAATGAGGATGGGTTCCCCTTTCAAATCTGGTTCCTCTCAAATCGGTTTCTTCTTCATAACATCTAAGGGAGTTTTTCCTTGCCACAGTCACCATGGCTGCTAATCAGAGATTAATGCACACCATTCACCTTAAATGTTACATTCTGTAAAGCTGCTTTGAGACAATGTCTGTTGTGAAAAGCGCTATAGAAATAAACTTGACTTGACGATAGATGGATGGATGGATGGATGGATGGATGGATGGATGGATAGAAAGAGAGAGCGAGCTCATTGTCAATGGGAATGTATGTGCACGTATCTAAATGTTGCACTTGTGTGTACATACAAAGTATATAGTTAATACAGTTTTTATTTGTCTTTGTCTGCTGTGTGTCATCACAACAGGAGACGAATAGAACGCCGCCGGTGTAGAAGATGTCCGCTCCTATTTGTCATTTTAGACAACAACTTTCATGTGGGTGTGCACGCATAAGCTTGTGTGTAGGGCTGTTGGAATAGCACGCATGTGCTTTCATCCACAAGACATAAAAAGCCAAGACAGGGGTCATACCATTCTTTTGACTTGCTGTATTTTTCCTGCTACTTGGTGTATATCTGAACAAAATCTGCTTACTACTTTTACAAGTTTTTTTCTGATAATTTAATAATAGGATTGCCATTGCCCCACCACCCCCCACACACCCAAAAGTGACACCCAATTACACACACAGAGCTGCTGTACACAACTCTGCACCCAAAGTACAAAACATGCATGATCAGACATGCAGGTTTTCACATGAGTAGCCTGAAGCACTCATCATGATGATTCTTATTTAAATATGCGCTGCCATTAATACACACATACGCATGTGCTCTCATGGTATGAGGCAAGGGTTACAGCTAAATTCAGACTAGTCCCTCTAGGCCAATACTTTCTTTCCACATGAGAGTACATTCTTCTCTCCTCTCTCCTCCTCCTCAAGCCTCTTCTCCTGCCTCCTTTATCCATAAGCAATACACACACACACACTCACCATAACGCACCACAACACGCCGACATTAATCGTCCATCATTGTGATGAGTTCACCACGGCCTCCTCATGCTGTCTCCCACGTTCCAGTTATGTAAGAACACAAGGAGCCTTGCTGCCTTTGTCTTTCCGGCTCCATTTATACAGGTCTTTAATGTTCTCAATGAATCATCTTGGAGCTAAAAACACTGGGCCACAATTAGTATCTCACCATTCATAGGTTTTGAGTTGGACAGCAAAGCCAGCCCCAATAACATCAAAAGCTTGTGAGCTGCACCTCTGAATCTACCATGATGCATGTTTTTTAAGTCATGTTTAATTACACTATACATTTGATCAAAACAGATTTGAGACACTTTCTCTAGTTGCAGAAATTGTCCTTTCATCTGTTTCCTAAAACGATCTATGTGGTTTTGGAGAATTCAGAATCATTGACAAATTTCTGTAAAATGCTGTGAGTGTTTTACGTCATGAGCTCAGCAGCGTTTCTAGGTGTAGGGAAACTAGGTGGTCGCCTATGATGCAACCAACTGGGGGCGCCAGTGAGAACCACCTGCCCTGCCATGGATGTGCATAATTATTATTTTTTATTGAAAACTGTGAACTGTGCATTATTTTATAATACATAATAGCTGATAAAGTAGCATATTGTTGTATTAGTCATTCATTTGCATTTCAATTATTGAATTATTTTTTAATTATTTGTTTTTCTGTTGAAACTGTTTGTTTTATATACAGTACTGTATATGTTTACATACTTGAATTCAGGCAATTTTGCAATGACTATTAAATGTGTTAACCTGTTTAATGGAAGGTTGTGAATGGTTTGTGTGGTGTGGGAGTGGAGCATTTGGGTGGGAGGGCAGTGTCATGGGGGGTTACAAAAAGGCTAGAAGCGTTTCATTTGCTATGTGTGTAAAATGTTTTTATTTTTACTATTTTTTTATTTCTACATTATGCACATTTTTATTATATATTCCAGTGAAGGGAGACTGTAAAGCTACAGTTCAAAAAGACACTTGACACAACTGTGTGCTTTTAACTTTGTAATAACAGTTTGGTGAAGGTTCATCTGATGTGTCTGATGATCAAGTGTACACAGTGTTGGGCAGTAATGCGTTACTGTAACGCAGTTACTTTTGACAGTAACTAATACTGTAACGCATTACTTTTTAAATAAAGTAACTCCGTTACTGTTACCGTATGGTGCGTTTGTCCGTTACTTTTTTAAATGAATTAATTTGGGCTAAAGTGTAGACTACAGTCTAACCTGTTTACAGCAGAGACGCATTGTAGGATTGGAGGATGAACCACTGTAAACACGAAGACGCGCTGTCTGACTAGCCATGTCTCCGTTTATTCAGGTCTGTTTGGCAGTAATGGCGAGTCGAGGCGAGAGCAAGACGAGTTTCTCAAAGTGGAAATATGCTCATTATTTCACTTTAGTTGAGCATAAAGACAAAAACATTTTAGTCAAATGTAAGCTGTGTCTTTCTGGTTTGAAGGTCGTATCTACTGCGATAGCAGCAACTCCAATCTGTCGAAGCTCCTCCAGAAACTCCATGCTAGAAGCTAGAAGCTAACTCGGTGTTCTGTTATACATTGTTGATAGTTTTCATACTTCAGCTGTGAAAGGAACATTTTAAAGAGCTCAACACAACAGCTTTTATGATGCAGAAGCCACTTTAGTTTTAGATTCTGAATATATTATTCAGCTTGTTTTGTTATTTATTTTGGAAATCCTTGTGATATATTCAGTATGTGCTGGTCTTACTTCAATAAAATAGTGTTTAAACATTACATTGTGTTTAAGTCAGTTTTGTGTTTGTATAGACCATAACACACAAAAGAGCATTAATGGGAACATTTAAAGAACGTTCTTTAAAAAAGTAACTAAAAAGTTACTTTTAACACTAACGCATTACTTTTTGGTGTAAGTAATCAACAAAGTAATTGAGTTACTTTTTGAACGAAGTAACGAGTAACTGTAACTAGTTACTATTTCTTAGTAACTAGCACAACACTGAGTGTACACATACATTGAACTATATGGTGTGTTTTACTCCACACCTATTATTCTGCCCATATTTTGGCACGATATTTTAGCATGGGATGGGAATAAGCTATTAGGAAATGTTTCATCTTGTAAACAATTTTGCTTAGTTGAGTTGCTTGTATATCACCTGAGCCTTCTTGACCATTGCTTCAGCCTGTTGATTTGATCTGGCCAATAAGCCTGGTTTTGCATTCAGCCCTACTGAAGTCTGACAGAAGGCTTATACATGTTTAAATGTATTACTGCGCTTACCATTTTTTGTTTAGTATGTTTTGTAGTAGCTACACAATGACATTTAATCAAAAGATGTCGGTAATCTTGCAAAAACGGTGATGAGGTCAATAAAATAAGCTGAAGGATAGATGCAGTTTGGAAGTGATTCTCGGTTTCTCTGAAGCGCCATTTTTGGAGACTTGGCCGAGCCTGACTTGCGCAGATGTGGATGGACTTTTGCCATGCATTCCTCTCTCTCTCTCTCTCTCTCTCTCTCTCTCTCTCTCTCTCTCTCTCTCTCTCTCTCTCTCTCTCTCTCTCTCTCTCTCTCTCTCTCTCTCTCTCTCTCTCTCTCTCTCTCTCTCTCTCTCTCTCTCTCTATCCATCTCTGACTCTTTCTTTCTTTCTTCTGGGGGCAGGAGGAGGGTTTACATAAAGTATCTGGTGTAATTATGGTACCAGATGCACTGTGGTATCAGTCCTCAAGAATAAGAACTCATTTTATAGCCCATAAACACTGTGTGTGTGTGTGTGTGTGTGTGTGTGTGTGTGTGTGTGTGTGTGTGTGTGTGTGTGTCTCGCACACACATACGTAAGCACACACAATTCTCTCCATCCATTTGGGAGTAATTTGGAGAAAAATGTTATTTTGTGAATGCCATAGTTTTCTTGATTCATACACATCCATCACTGTATAAAGCAGTACAGCAAGATTAATACACAGTGCCTGGCTCACACACAGCCAAGCATTCTCTCACACAGTCTCACATCAGAGTGGCAAGCACTCTCACACGCAAACACATACATGCTTGTAAACCATCAACAGTCATTCTTGAGTGTTTTTTAACATTATTATTTATTTTTATTACAAGTTTCCAATCACAAAAATCCATTCCTGTATCACATATCTACCATATGTTCCTCGGTCTCGTCCGGCACTGCTTCGGAAGACTTGCACCAGTTTGCATCATGGCTTCCGGAATGCTGTTTCTCGGTCTAGGTTCAAAAATGGGTTCTTCAGCTGTCACTGGTGTGCTCTGTGTCATGAGAGTGACTGTCTAAACATGCAGTTACATCAATGTGCACTAATTCCCACTGATTCGTCGTCTTCTTACGTCCCCTTGACTCTGACGAGACATAGTATGAATTTTACATTGTGTGTGTTTGTCAGTCAGGGTCTTTTAGGTGTGTCTGGCAAAAAGAAAAGTGTATGACCTGTTACCTGATGAAATACCAGACTAGCTAGCACATGGTTAGCAGTGCCATGCTCCCTGCACCATTACATCATTCACCTTCAGGACATCTGATGTCAAACACAAACTTTTAGACTACAGCGCCTCTCCATTCTCACTCTCCTAATGAATCGTTCTCGTTACATTCGAATGCCAAGAATGATGCTGTAATGCCTATCTGGTAATTATGGAAGAAATAAAACACTCCACTGTGTGCTGTTTATAGGATAATAATTGACATAGATTCATTTCTAATAACAGGAAGTCTTACACCAAAGCAATCTGCTGACAGTTTGTAATGATTGATGAATGGCAGGCATTCCTTTTTGTCCATTTATACGTGCATCAATTAAAGTAGGGTTTTTTCTTTGAGACATGTTAATTCCTATCATTATAATGATCACCTATTATGTATGGTATAGCAGATATAAACAGTCATTCCCGTACAAAAATCTTAGTAAGTTCATAAGACCAAAGAGTTTCCATGACACACTACACTACACACAAGTCTTTCACATGGAGAAAAACCTACTGACCTTCATGAAGCACTGACACCAGAGACTCCTTTTATAAATGGTAAATAAATGCCTTCTTATTATACATTTTTCTTTAATAAATACGTTTTTTTTATTATCTTGATTTGTTTATTAATTTTTTCCCTAAAAGGATGTAAAAAAATATTGAAGAATTTCAGCACAGAAGAATGAATGAAAAATTTAAAAGTCAATATTTCTATGAACCTTTGGAATTTTTCAAATGTATTTATTTAACTCACAATTAAAAATCACACAATTACTGCCATAAACCACATATCACAAATCTATAAATAGGTTAATGATATGAATGTTTTTTTTTTAGATATACACCAGGCAGCAGTACAAAAATCACAAGAAAAAAATATGGTATTACGCTGGTTTGTGTTAATATTTTTGTTATGCCTCTGGTTTGTGTTTTAGCAACATATTTTATTTATAGAGAAAAACTTTATCACGTTAAAACGTATTAACTGCAGATGCTAATACTTTGGTTTAGCTTGATTTATCATTTAAGATTAGTTAGCTAATGCATAATGTGTTACCTACATATAAAAATTGAGTGCTAGGATATATACACCGTATTGTTAGCTAACTACTATTTACAGAAACATTAACTAGTTATTTAACTAGCATTAGATCAGTAATTAAGCATACACATGTTGGTGGGGTGGCTAATGTTTTATTCTTGATAATTCAGAGCATTTAGTATGTAACCTTGATTGTATCAGGGCAGGGGAGGAGAAATTGACTCTTGCAGTAACTGAATATATTCATGGCTTCTGTGTTTAAAAGTTGTATAAAGGTGTGAAAGAAAGATGGGTTTCAAAAATATGTGGTAATTCATACATTTTTTATCAATTACCAAAATGGAAAGTAAATGCAAAGAAGAAAAATCCAATCAGTATTTGGTGTGACCAACTAACAGCTTTAATTCTTCTTGCGGTTTGCGATACACTTGCACATTGTTTTTAAAGGAACTTCACTGGTAGGTTGTTCCAAACATCTTAACTAACCACAGAGCTTATGTGGATCTTGGCTGCCTCAAATCCTTCTATCGCTTTATGTAATCCAGATAGACTTAATGATATTGAGATCAGGACTCTTTGGGGGCCAAACTATCACTTCCAGTACTCCTTGTTCTTGTTTACACTGAAAATAGGTCTTGATGACATTGGCTGTATGTTTGGAGTTGTTCTCCTGATGCAGAATAAATTTGGGCCCAAACAAATGTCTCCCTTATGGTACTGTATGATGGGTAAATACTTGCCTGTATTTCTCATCATTAAGGACACTATTAATCAATTCTCCAACTGTGTTTGTAGAAATGCTACCCCAAACTTGCAGGAAACCTCCACCATGCTTCAATGTCACCCGAATACAGTCATTATTGTACTGCTCTCCAGCCATTTGGAATTGGTTCCAATAGTTTTCACCAGTTCTTTGCTGATGGAACTGGAGGACATCTTTCAATATCAAATTAAAGTAAGCAAGATGTGTCATTCATCGTCTGCATTAAGTTTCTTCGGCCGACTATTTTCATTGTCCATTTTTTTGTGCTTATGAAAATAGCTTGAACAGCATGTCTTGAAAACCTAGTCGCTTTGTAATCTTTGCCTGGGAGAGACCTTGCTGATGCAGTACAATTACCCTGTGTCTTGTTGTGTAATATATGATCGGTGACATAAAACTGTTGAAAAAATTAAACATTTAAGGCCAAAGTGTATTCACAACAAATTAAATTTAGATTTTTCTTCAGTTCACATACTTTGCATTTTGCAATTTTGCAATTGATCATAAACAATTAAAATATGTATTTTTAAAAGCATTCTTACTTTACAGCACCAAATGTTTGCACAGTACTGTGAAATCTCATATATAGCATTATAAAACATCAGTTTGGTTAGTGTTGTGAATCTCCATTAAAATAAAGACTGAAGAACTCACTTTAATTATCATTATAACTATGTAATGTTGAGAAAAACCTGGAAAGATCTCTACACTCACTTGATTTTACATTCATTCACACATACAAGGTTTAACATTTAAGTTTTTCCTTGCCACTGTCACCCCAGCCTTGCTCATCAGGGATAGATACACATCATTCACTTATTTTAATTTATTGTTGTGTAATTCTTACATTGTGTAAAGCTGCTTTGAGACAATATCCATTGTCAAAATTCTACTGTCCTTGTTCTGTCTTTTCCAGAACATGCTTTGGAATTCTAAGGAATTCCTAAGATTTTAACTTGTGAGCAGAATGTGGGAATGCTGATCGATTTTCTTCCCCCCATGAAGAACAGCATAACATCACTTAAGTCTGTTTGCTGTCTGATAGCAAAAGAGGGCACTTTCATAAAAACCTATGCTTAAAGTACAATAAGTAAGAAAATTGTTCACTATGTGTTAATCAGCTGATAAAGCTTTTCTAAACACACACTTTAACACATTTTATACTTTTATTTTGCCAATGGAAAAAGTTTTGATCAAGCTGCTTTGTCCAGCAGGGGTTTCATCTTCTACTAATTATAGGGTTAATAAGGAGGAAAAAAAAAAGGGTAAAAAAAAAAATAATCTGTGTTTCTCTTTATTAGGATTGAGGCGGCCTTACAAAGTTCATGAGCAGCAGTGTGTTGTGACTGAGCACCAAGGCCTGCTTTTAAAATCCTGATAGCCGGCTGTTTCCTTTAAAGGCTTATATCAAAAATAAAATTGCAGCAATATGATCCAGTCTGTGGGGAGAAATATTTATGATGGATATGAATACTGTGGAATTACAGAGGGAAGCCCATTAGAATCATTAGTGCAATATTGGTTGATGAATGCAGTGCCCTCTCTTGACCTTTTCTTTTTACTATATTGTAAGATGGCACAGGCTTTAGGAGTACAATAAAGACATGTTTCACACTGATTTTATTTTGGGAAAAAAAAAAAATTGTGTGTGTGTGTGTGTGTATGTATGTATATATATATATATATATATATATATATATATATATATATATATATATATATATATATATATAAGGAGCATGACATGGCAACATGCACAATTAATTTGAGATGCTCTCCAATGTGACTTTTACTGTAGGCAAATAGACAGTTGAATTCTGGAATAAAATCTAGAGTCTAATCTTATTTCAAGAAGTTTGAGAAATTTTATCAATCGTGTTTGATACAGCCAGTGTATTTCCTATTGCAGCATTGAGACACAGGAAAGGTAATATAATTTGCCAGGGTTGGAAGGTTCAGAAAATGTCCACTACAATTACACCTTAAAAATCATTAAAGAAAACAATATGATCCCTAAAAATAGGGGAAAAACTTATTTTTTTTGTTTGTTTTTGCATGTGTAACAGACATTATCCATTCCACGATTCTATTTTCCTCCAATAAATCGTACAACAAACTATTTCAGAGATCAACTTTACTAGATCAGTTTTGCACTTGCACTTGAATTTTTTTTTCTGAATTATTTGCTTGTAAATAATATAAATGTTTGCAAAGTATTTTTAAACTGGCCCTATTTGATTTAAATACCTGGAAACCCTGTTATTGACTGTCTGTTTGCTTTTCTATAGAAATGTTCATAAAGTGAACATGGGGCAGTCTGAATCTTGCCCTCTATTAGTTCTTGTTGCAGTTAACATTTTGGCCACTAGGTGCAATAATACCTGTATATACATACAGTAGACACAATGGTATGCATGTTGCATTATAAGAATGTCTTAAGTGAGCAGACCAATAAATCATTGGTGAAAAAGTAAGATCTTTTGCATTATTATTATTATTATTATTATTATTATTATTATTATTATTATTATTATTATTATTATTCATTATTTATCTTTGCTGACTCAAAGAAGGTTATTAATATTTCAATGTAATTTAAAATGCATGGAGCTGTGAAAGCCTCTATGAACAGGCTGCCTCTGATTCCAATGCTGTGTGTATATGGGTTGAAGATAATAAGCCATTGTAAATTATTAACAGCCAACTTGGAGCTTTACTGTACTCTCATCCTTCAAAGTGCCAAAAGTCGAGCAAAAGACAAACAATAGTAATATATTCTTTCTTGCAGGGCTGTTAGTGTGAGTGAGGGATGAAGACGGGCTGATGTGTGAGCACCAATATAAAAACTTATGTAAAACGCCCACACAGGCTTTGCTTGTGAGCCCAAATACAGCACAGATGCATCATCATATACATCAAATGCATGGGTCATGGTTCAGAAAGGACTGTCTTTAACATGATTATCTGTTTAGTTGCTCAGGCTGGGACTCAGATAGAGGCTGCAGGATGGCTTTTATTTCTTCTGACAAGGAACATTCCAAAAGTTCATGGAAAATAAATTTTCAATTCATAAAATTAAATGTTTATATTCACCAATATAAGAATGTGATTCCAGAGATTTTTTTTATTATTAGTAGATCATCTTACAATTATATTAACTCTGGAATCGCATTCTGACACCATCAGGGTTGGATTTTTTTTTTATGCAGCATCCAAGTAAAAAACAACAACAACTAATTATTGTATCGCTGCTTCAACAATTATTAGCAGAGTTTTGGTTGGATGCGGCATCATAAAAAGAAAACAGGTACACAGCATCATGAACTTCAACCATGTCCTAAACATCACAAGGATGATGCAATGTGCTGTCATGAGTTCCCTTAAATGTTTGTCCAGTGATATAAGAATGTTACTATTTTTGGCAAGTGAGGTGTTAACCAGCCATAAGGTTTGTCATATGACACAATTAATGGAATGATACTTTGTTGCAGTCATCATAACATACAATACCAGACCCAGAGAAAAAAGTTTAATGGCATTGTTTTACTTAGCAATAAAGCTTCCCTTAGCATACAACTGTAACACGACACTCCATTTCTTATGGATCATTTTTATGCATTTATATCAGTCTAATGAAGTAAGTTATAAATCTATCTAAAAGAAAACCAAGCAGTTGTTGATTGCAGATTCTGAATTACCAAAATATTATAAACAATATAGAAACATTATTATTATAATTTTTTTTTTTTTTTGAAGGTGTCTCTCCATTAAGATGTATTATAATCTCAAAGATTTTATGAAAATCTACCTATGAACAAGATAACGAATTTTTACAAGCCGTATTAAAACAAGGAAAAATACGCAACAGTTTTAGGAAAATAATGAAGGGATGTTGTTGTAAATGTTTTTTCCAACTGCATCCCATTGACTTTTGTTCTGCTTATGTCACAGTGATTTGCTAACTATTTAAATTTCCTTTTAATTGAAAAATATTATAATATATTATATATTTATATTATATATATTTTTTTGTAGTTAATATTGTGGGACAGCAACAAATTAATACTGACTAAAATTATAAAGACTGTCTGGTGGAGGAAAACTTTACAGCGTTACCTCAGACTGTTACAAAGCCATAACTCTGGAGTCTCCGTTTATAATTGCTAAATATATGTCTCCTCCCAGAACAAAATGGCCTGTCTGCGTGCAGTCTGCCATATATAAGCCCATGTAAGTTGTTACTATAGAAACAGCCTTGCAGCCAGAACTATTGATGCGGTATAAAGATAAATAAAACTGAATAGATAAATCAAACCTAAAATGGTCATTCCACGCTAAGTTCAAAGTTTATTTAGGTCGGTTTCCAAGCCCACAGCATTATGTTTGTGGCATAAATATTTGCTCACTCGCACACATTCCCATACACACACAAAGCATTGCATACTTTTTATAGTCAGATATCTGATTACAGTGCATGTAGGCTTTATTACTCTCCTTGTTTACATTTCTGCTTTTCTTTTATAAGATCTTGAAGTGGTACGTGACCTTTTGTCACCCATATCTCTGCCATGTTTATTTGTACTTGTAGCACAGCATTGACCCGGCTTGTCTCTACCCCGACCCCATGTTCTCTCACAGAAAATGATGCCTGGGTATTTGTATTGCGCACACGTCTTTCCTTATCGCACTAAAAAGAAACTCGACATGACCGAAGCTATTTACAGTGCTAGCTTGACCTGCACGGCACAAGTCTATACAGAATGGTTAAGAGACCATACTTACAGTAAATCTAAAATAGAATGTAAAACTAACAATTCTCATACAGGTCAGACTTCAAAACAACTGTGTCTAGATTATGGACAAGGGCTACATTTCCCATGTCACATGACTTTCCATACTTGTTTCACATTCATTAGCACTTGTGTTCACTACCAGTCAATAGTTTGGACAAACCTTCATATTCAATGAATATGAATATGTTTTTTTCGTTATTTTTATTGTTTTTAACTTTGTATATTAATGGAGCCATTGAAATGATGATAGAACAAGTATGGAATTATGTAGTTAACAAAAATGTGTTAAATAACCCAGAATATGTTTTATATTTTTGATTATCCAAAGATGCCACCATTGACATTCTCTCAGTCAGCATCATGAGGTAGTCACCTGGAATGGTTATCCATAAATCATGGAGTGCCTAGAGGTGTTGAGTCCTTGTTTGCTGCTTTTCCTTCACTTTCTGGTCCAACTTATCCTAGGTGGAGGTGGTTTGCGATAATTTTTAATTTTGGAACTAAACGAATGATGGTCCCACTTAAATGCAAACCAGATAGGATGGAATGGTTAAGTGAGTCCTTAGTTTTGACTAAATTACCAATAGTGTCACCATCAAAACTCCCCTTCACCATTATACCTCCTCCTCCATGCTTTATAGTGGAAACCAGGAGCAGGAACTATTTGTTCACCCAATTTTTCTAACAAAGACAAGGTGGTTAGAACCAAAAATCTCACCTTTAGACTCATCAGACCAGAAGACATTTTTTTTTACTTATCTAATGTCCATTTCTTGTGTTTCTTGGCCCAAGCAAGTCTCTTCTGCTTGTTCTGAGGATGGAAATCCTAATAAAGTTGTCCTTTGCAGCAAAGGTAACACTTTGGCCTTCCTAATTTGGGACAATCCTAATGTTTAATCATGTTCTTTAATGTTTTTTGTGTCTGCATTTGGGAATACATTTAAAATTCTTGAGATCTTTCAGACTGACTAACATTTATTTCTTAAAGTAATGATGGACTGTCTTTTCTCTTTACTTAGCTAACTTAGAGTGTTTCTTGCCATAATATGGATATGTACAGTAGTTGTACAAGCACTAATAAGCACTATTGACTCTGTACCCACCCTGCCCTCTACACAATACAACAGATGGTCTAAAGCACATTAAATTGAAAACTCTTCCATGTGACTACCTTGTGAATCTGATAGCTCAGAGAAAATGCCATGAGTTTGCCAAGCTGTCATCAAAACTACATTTATTTATTATGGACAATCTAATATAAAAAAATATTCTTGGTTGGTTGAAACTTTTAGTTTACAAAATAATTCAGTGTTTTATAGTTTGTATGTCTTTAATATTAATATACAATGTTAAAAAATGAAAATAGAGAGAAAAAACATTGAAGGAGAAGGAAAAGTTTGTGTCCAAACTTTTGAATGGTAATGTGTGTATATATACCTCACCTTTCACAGCACTCTTTGTCTTTTCTTTGTGTTTTCATGGTTTCTGTTGTTGTTCATTGCTTTCCAATCTCCAGGTTATGTTATGGGTTTGTTATTTCATTGCTTATTTTGTTTGTTATTACTATTTCTGCATTATAAATCAATACATGCACACTTGCATCTGATCACCACCTTTATGTTATGTTACCGTTATGTTACAGACAAAATTACCAGTTTAATAAATGTAGTTAGTTTATGCTTGGAATTGGAAACTAGTGAAATTATTTTATGCCCCTTCTCATAGACAGAGATTTGCCATTAATTTTACACTTTTCTATTGTTTTAAAATAACGATAAATGCATTAACACTATGAAATAATCATGCAGTGCAACTAAGATTTTTAGTGTTTTATTTTCTAACAAAATGCCAAATTTCCATTTTTTTAAAAACATTTTTAGCATCTACATGAGGAGCTTCATCCCGGAGGCTTTTCCTTAAAACTTTCTTAAGAGATTGATTTTAATACTGCTTCTCCTAAAGTCTAAATGAATATGACTTGATGGGGCAAAACAGTTTTATTTTAGGTATCCATTTTGGTTCTTAATCATAATCCTGTATCAAAATGATAGATGGATGGGAATATTGAGAAATTGGGAAATGTACAGATGTTTGAGGATGATCAACAGAGCACGTCCAAATTTTTGATTGTTTTTTAAGTCGAACAACCGCAAAAGGTACTTATATCCTAGTAATGCTTAATTTATTCAAAAAAGAAAGGAAAAAAAGAAATACAGCTTACTGAAACCCTGCTTCCAGATTATAATATATTTTCAGATTGTTCCACTGACTAGGCAGAGATCATTTGTGTTCAGTATAGTTTTAGTGAAGATTAATTAGAAATTTCCAAGCAAACGGAACCGAGTTTTGCAATCGCTAACTTTTTGAATTGATAGCCTAATGCTATTTTAATCACGTCTTTTAGAAATAATGTTTCGCTGATACTGCCTGTAATAAGCCTTAATAAAGAGAGCCATAAATCCTTCAATAAAAAGCCATTTTCTTGGCTCATGTCAGAATGACGCATGTGCTTTTTCATCCAAAAAAAATTTAATCGTGAGTTTACCTCACATTTCTTTCCACATGGGTAATATACATCAGTCTTCAAAAATGGGAATTCTGGAGGTTTCTCCTTTTTTTTTGTACATGCCAATAAAAGACAGTATTGAGAAGGAGAAATTGATCTTAGCCCACTATGGTCTCCGTGCTGAGTGCACACATTGTATACTGTACAAACCACAAACTGTCTGGTGTTAACACTGAGGCCAAAGCTCGGCTACTCTGCCAGGAAACCTTTACCCAACTCCATCACCTCACTGAGTTTATCTAAAATGTTCCACAGACAAGTCTTCCTTTAACAGCCTGCAGAGTTCGGAGTTTGACGGAGAAAAGAAAGAGAAGCACATCTGGTCCTTATTGAAACCAGACATAAACCGAAGTAAAGCCAACAAGATTAGACAATAATACAGATCGGTTAAGATTTACTGTAAAAGGTTCCAGTGCGTCATCCAAATTATATGTAAAGTTAGGAGAGAGTTGTTAGGTGAGGCCATGGAAATTAAAATAACACCTCACTATTACTATTCCTTTGGTTTCATACAGAAGTTTCTGTTGCAAGAACAGGAACTCGATAAGGGTAAGGTTGGAACAGTTGAGAGTGAGATATTGCCTGGAAAGAATGGATACCTGAGAAGAAATCATCTACAAATATATGTAGGATGCAATAAAAAAGAATGTTTTGAAGCCATGGTGTCAACATAAGTGTATTAGAATACATGTCTATGTTTTGGTTTGGTACTGGCTTGATCAGGTTTGGATGGGCCTCTTATCAGATATTTTACAGACATTTCAGAACATAATTTTACTCCACCAACATTCCATTCTGAAATCTGTGTGTCCAGCACAGCCAGATAATTTTACTAGGACTGAAGAAACGTCACTTATGTTTTAAAGCATTTAGAATTTAATGCAAACATATCAGAATAAAAAAAAAAAAAAAAAAACAGAATAAACACTGGCAGTGTTGACGCTGGTGAAAACAAGAAAGCTGGGCACAGAAATATTTTTTGAAGGTATGTAAATGCAATATGTATAAAACTCTATATGTATAAAAAAGGTTGTAACGGCACTTGTGAATATTCCTTTACAAACAGAAGATCCTCATGAATCACTGTATATTATCCATAGCTTTCCAGCAGATAAATAACCAAGTTTACCCAAAAGTGCTGTAATGACCATCCTTGCTAAAGATAACTAGTTGAACCAGAGTAGGTACTAGAGTTGGAGCATTGTGTGTATACAGTTGGTGTATATACAGTGTAATACAAAAATGATTGAAATCTAATGCTGAGTTAAAGCAACCTGTAATTTTCCATTCCATCTGTAAATCACTCATAACACCTCCCTGTTTGTGAATTCCTTGTGTCCTTGTGTTTTGCAGGTCACGCAAATAAAAGTACATATCAGTGTTTGCACTTTTGCACTATTGTAAATTTGCAGCTATTTCCTAAATTAGAGGAAAGGTTTTTAAATTATACATTTCTTCATTTCTACCCACAGTCCATTTTTATGAAAATTTCTTTTAAATTGCATCTGACATTATTTATATGGGCATTGTTATAATGTTGTGCTGTAACTTTCACCACTGGAACATAATTCAGTCTTTTACAGGCTCCACTGGCTGGTCTAGTGGTTAGGATGTGGCGCTCTCACCGCTGCGGCCCGAGTTCGATCCCTGGTCGGGGAACCAACCCCAGCCATTAGGGTTGCACAAGCCAGTGCACACTTAGTGCCTGTCCCAAGCCCGGATAAATAGGGAGGGTTGTGTTAGGAAGGGCATCCAGCGTAAAAACATGTGCCAAATCAAACATGCAGATCATGAATACGGATGATTCGCTGTGGCGACCCCTAACGGGAGAAGCCGAAAGAAGGTTTTTACAGGCTCCACTGGCTATACTTCACAGACCATGTTTTTTTTTTCAACTGGAAATCATTTGATCCATCTTAGATGTTTACTGTACATATGCATACATTTAAGTGCAGAGCAATTTGTATATCCTTAACACAAAGTGGAATTTTTTTAAATATAAATATTTACTTTGCTTTATTTCACATTTGTAGTAAAAAAAATCAATACATTAGCTGAAACACATTGCTTTTCTTTTCTAACTACAATATAATGTAAATATTATCCAGCAACTTGCATATACTTATATTACTACTCCAGCCGCTTTCATAGTTTAAAACTAAGTTTGGATTGTCTATATTGGTTTGGCTTTGTGTTTTGTATTGTTAACATGTTCTAGGTGCACACTTTTTCACCCAGAATCCAATGGGGTTAACAGCACCCTGAGCTGTAACATAGATATATGATACTCATTTGATAATGCCAATATTCTGGCAACCCCATGTTCATTTATTTCCATGAAAACTACAAACAAATCATTGCGTAAAACACATTTTCAATAATTGCTAGAAAGAATGAAAAATGCATTTATGCCTTTGAGAGCTGGAGCTTAGTTATAATTTGGAAGGTAATATATTGTTCTCTTTTTCTCAATGTAGGTCACAGCTTTTAAAATGATTAAAAATTTTCCACATTGTGTTGCCTCTCAGACTGTCTACAGGATGCATGTTTGCCTATAGAAGTGTTACCCTGAAGAGATACATTTTCTATTTTCTGTCTAGTAAACATTTGCATGATGCGGCATAAAACAAGGCTACATTCAAAGCCACATACTGGCACAGAAAACCTTAGGGGGTGTGCTTTTCTGACATGGTATTTATTATGACATTATGTGGTTTGAGACAGTGGATGAGACTTTACTGCCACTGACATACTAGCTAACCGCAGTGTTATACTTTACTGCAATTCAGAGACTTGCTAACAACTGCGGTGGTTATAATGCAGTAGGCTAGTGTGCAAATATATGATGCTACTGTATATCCCAAAGTGGTTTCTGTGTAGCATCTGTTCAGTAGAATAGAACTGTATGTTGGTGATAAGTACTGTAGATACCACCAAGTTTGACCAGTAAATTTTTAACACTTATAGATAAAAAGAAACCGATTTTGCATAAGTAGTTGAGTAAAAAGTTAGAAAAAAGATATTTGACTTTGAAATGTAGTAAAGTTAAAGTAAAAATCTCCCCAAATAGAAAAACCTCAGTAAAGTACAGATACATGAAAAAGTTACTTAAGTACATTAACAAATTCTGTTTACTTTGTTACTGTCCACCACTGACTGTATACGTTTTATTGTTTTTAAAAGACACATGTATGCTCCTTTCGCTTATCTGCAACAAAATAGGTCATTTAATGGTGTGAAGATTTACTTTGACTAAACAAATATAAATGTACAGATGTTACATGTACAGCTGAACTATATATTTTTTTTAATGAAAAATCCTCTCAGCATCTGGACAGTAATTTCTTCAAATATTCAGCTAAAGTACTTTACCATGCATCTTTCTAAAGCCAAATGTGTTCTTTTTTTTTTTTTTCCAATCAAAAAAATGTGAGCTAACAAAGGTTTATTTTTTTACTTCAGTTACTTTTGGGATAGCACTGCTTCCTTTTGTTACAAAATCAAACTGACTGATTTGTGCACAGAAATTCTGACATTTAGTGCTATATGTTTAACTTATCCCACCATTGTTTGTGATACAGATACATTTAGAACACTTGTTTCTGAGTTACAGACAGAATTACAAAAAAAAAAAATTACATCCATTCCTAGTCTCCTACGATGTTCCCACAATAGCTTAAATCGTGGGCTCAGTCCATTGAATTTTCTTTCTCATGTCCAAACATATGTCATAGCCTAATTACATCATTTGTTGCCAATATAAACTCATTGCCTCAATATTTCAAATGGAATCGTTGAAATGCCATTAATAACATTATTATGAAAAGGTAAGAACATTAGCTCATGGCCTGATCTTGTGTCAGAATCTATTACCCTTTACAACGGGTTTTCAGAAATGCTAATGACTCTACATATATCAGTTATATGCTGTGCTGAAATTATAAATCACCCCAGACCAGGTGCATTTGGTTGGCTTTTGGATGCAGTTGCTCAACCTAATTTGTTATTTTAAAATGTGTCCATGTAATGAACTTTTTTTCCTCGCTTATGTTTATAAAACCTGGATTACCAAAGAGACTGGCATTTCTCCTCTTCGTTTCTATAATATTGAATATTGACATAATGTAAACTCACCAATTTTACACATAGAGAAGATTTGTTATCTAAAAAAGAAATTACAAATAAACCAAGCTCGTCATTTTTTTTTTCTAACAATTTTTTTTTCAATGACGACCAATATCCTATGAATGATAAATCCTATATGGAAGAACTGGAGACAGCAAATGTTGGACTCAAAATTCCAGAATGCAATTCACCTAAAGTATGACACAATTGTGCTGAGTTGCAGTTCGGCTAGTACAGTATGTGATGTGTAATATTATATCAAGTGTTACAAGTGTGACAACATTAACAGTGGTATTAGCACAAAATGTAAAGCTTTGGAAGCTGATCTGTTTGAACGGTTTGTACACATAAGGAGGTCCGAGACCTGGGCAGACTGGTAGAATAAAACAGTGTCTCAAGGGAGAGATGAAAAGAGCACCAAGTCTCACTGCCACTGTGGGATTTCACATGTGGGTAATGTAGTCAATAACAAATTTTTATTACAGATTAAATAAGATCTTTGATCCATTGAAGATCACAAGTTAATTATAGCGTAAAGATTATGATTGTTCAAGGTGAATTTTCTTCATATACAGTACAGACCAAAAGTTTGGACACACCTTCTCATTCAAAGAGTTTTCTTTATTTTCATGACTATGAAAATTGTAGAGTCACACTGAAGGCATCAAGGACTATTTGACCAAGAAGGAGAGTGATGGGGTGCTGCGCCAGATGACCTGGCCTCCACAGTCACCGGACCTGAACCCAATCGAGATGGTTTAGCGGTGAGCTGGACCGCAGAGTGAAGGCAAAAGGGCCAACAAGTGCCAAGCATCTCTCAGGGAACTCCTTCAAGACTGTTGGAAGACCATTTCAGGTAACTACCTCTTGAAGCTCATCAAGAGAATGCCAAGAGTGTGCAAAGCAGTAATCAAAGCAAAAGGTGGCTACTTTGAAGAACCTAGAATATGATATTTTTCAGTTGTTTCACAATTTTTTGTTATGTATATAATTCCATATATAATTCCACATGTGTTAATTCATAGTTTTGATGCCTTCAGTGTGAATCTACAATTTTCATAGTCATGAAAATAAAGAAAACTCTTTGAATGAGAAGGTGTGTCCAAACTTTTGGTCTGTACTGTATGTGAAACATTTGATAGAGAATGAAAATTATAAGAAACAATTCGGCAGCCCAGGTTAAATGCGCTGCAGTACCCTTGAGTTATCAGTGCAGAGTATTGAACCAAACAAATGGAACAATTCAGAATTCCTGGAGCTGCATCTAGAGATAGCATTTGATTGGCATTCAATTTCATGTACACATTCTTCTTTCCTCAGTCTGTTTTGGCAGTAACAGGAAATGGCTGCATGGCATCTACAAATTGGCTTCTTTCCTTCAGCAGAGCTCGGCTTTCCTCGCATGTGTTATTGCAACAAATCCAAATTAACTTCATGTATTACTGCACTTAGGAAAATGAGAAACCATTGAGAGACTGAGACTGTTACAGTCTGAGCAGTAGTAAGAAGGATTTATTAATCAGAGTATACTATATGACTGCTTATAATTTTAATCACCGCTTTATACAATGAATTATTTTGTTCTAATTAGAACATGATTAGTTAGAAATGAATCAGGTCATGGTTAGTTCATTTCTCAGCTTAATTCAAAGCAGTAAGTGTACCTGTTCAAGAATCTTCATAAGCCTTAGGCCTTCCTCATGCTTTCTTTTCCTTCGCCTTAAACAAAAGTCAAATGTATGTGTTTGAATCCATGTGGACTCTCAGAGTGCATTAACTTCTCTGATATTTTCCCCCGCAGTTCACTGGCATGTATTGAAATAATGCAGTACAGCTAAATGTTTTGCATTTATGACTCATCCACAATTGATTTAGCTGTACTTAAGCTCAAGAGACTTAGATAAAACACTTGTAACACCTTCAGCGGTGAGAACAGAAGCCGTACTAGCTTCTTTACAAAAGAGTTGTGCCACTAGCGAATTCAGTGTGGCTTTTAAGTATTGATTTTATTCGACTTAGTCACACCTGCTGAGTCATGATCCTTTATGTGTAGCATGACTGACTGGCGGTCGGGTTGTAGTGATTCAGGCTGTGGGACTGTGTTTGTGGTGCTGCTTTAACAGTTGCTGCTTCAACAGGGAGCATGAGGAAAGGGCAGAGCGAGTGTGAGAGAGGTGTCTACGGTGGGTGTTGTGTAGCTCTCAAACAGCCATCACTGTGGGAGGAAACGCAGAAAGTGAATGTGAGTTTGCAGCGCTGTCCAAATCCAATTGGCCACCATCAATGCACTGTCTACTATCATTACATAACATGACTCTCTTCTTTCTCAAAGAAAGATCTGAAGTCCACACACAAAGATAGTATGCAATTTGTTGGCTACAGTTAACCCAATCCCCATCACACAATTACACAATCTAGCCATATGCCCTTATGCTTAAATAAATCATTTCTCTATTAAGTTACTTTTTTTTCAGAGATACTGAGTGTCCAGTGACTTGTGACCTATTTCCCAATCAAACCTATTCCATTATTATACAATTACAACAAAGTAAAGTTTCTAAACAACACATACATTAACTGCAGTATTTGCACTTTCTACATCTGACTAAATACAAATAAATGAAATCGAGAGTGAAGTTGTGTGTATAAATAGTCTACCTAAGCAGTCAGTGGGAGACTTTCTGTCCTGATCTTTTCTATAAGTTTATGCTCCGGTGCAACAGAGAAGTGAGAGTATTGACTGCAGACTGTTGAAGCTCACAGTGTTTATAGGAAACACTGGTATAAACCGTGCCTGTCAAGCTCAACTGACGGCTGAGGCAAAGAGGAACGCAGATTAAAACTACAACTTCCTGCACTTAATTATCTGCCACTCAGCCAGTTAGTTTAATTGGAGGTACAAACTGGCCAAAAAACATGTTGGCATTACTAATGTGACACGTCATATCCAGTGGTCTATAGAATCTTTGTTTAAAAACACAAACAGTATTGTATTTTTTTATTGCATTATTATTAATGCAGTATTATTGGTGCAGCATTTTCCAATGAAGAGTCAGCTTTTGAGAAAGAGATGATCTTAGGGCTCAGTTTCCTTTTTTTTTTTTTTTTTTTTTTACCATTCTGCTTATTTTGTGAGTAGACAGATTGATCACAGGTCCAATTTCTAGCAAATTTTTATTACCTGATTTGTGCAGGTTGACTACCATGTGTCTAATTTAAGTGAAAAGGTCTTTACATTTTTTCATTGATAGATGAGAAGGGGATTTTCCATGTGTGGAACATTATATTTCTGCCCCATGGAAAAGAAAAAAAATATTGATGATTTAACTTTACTAGTTAAAAAGTCACATCACAGAAGTTACATATTTACATTTAAACGGACTGGTTTGGAAACTAAAAACATCCACGAGTAGTGTTGCTGCAGGTAGAAACAAAAGTAATTACTCTTTATCTATTGATGGGCAAAAAGAAGCTCAGGGTTATAGAACATTTCCAACTAAAAGCTTAATGTTATAGAGAAATGTTGTGTGTCAGTAAAAATAATAGCATATCATATAACAGAGCAGTTTTCAAGCAAAAAGATGAAGAGATAACCTGCAAAAATAGTACCAAGTGACAGTCATACGAAGCCAGAGGATGATTCTTGAAGTTGCTTAGTAATCTTGCCAGACAATTTTCTTTATGAAACCGCAGTTCTAGACTACAGATTCATTTTAAGAGGTTCTTATGCCAAATATTAATTTTCTTTAGTTTAATTCTTTTTTTTTATGTTGAATGTTTTATTTCATTATTTTTGAAGGAATGGTTGCTTTACAGCATAATCCATATTGTAGAACTTTGTACTGTGTAAGAGGAACATTTTCCATGCTGAGTTGTGTGTTCGGTTTGTATGGGATATTTTGTTCATTTTTATGAAGGGTGCCAATAATTCTGGAGGGCACTCTAAAAGAAATTCATGATAACCTTTTAGAATGTTGTACAACACTGGTAGGATCCCTGGCTTGAAGATTAAGGATATGTTCAGCATGCCGGGATATATGATTCTTTACAATGAGCTTTCAAAAATGCTAATTACTCTTCATAAATCAGTTATATGCAGTGCTCGGGTTATAAATCACCCTATAGCAGGTGCATTTATCACAATTCTATGGTGCAGCAGAAGGTCAGAGCACACCTCTGCCGTTGGCTCACTGATTACTCAGCTCCAGCCGAGGAGCCCATCGCCTACATCATCCCACCCCCCACCTGCAGTCGAGTAATGAGTGTGAGTGTGGTTATGAAACCGATGCCAAGCTACTCGTCTGCTTGGACAGATGGCTGAGAGGAGTGAAGGATTTCTAGTTTTTGATTCTTTGTCCATGTTGTTCCAAGTATCATAGAAACCCAATATGGATATTGTCCATAAGGCCATGTGATCTCATATGCAGTAGGTGTGGGGAAAAAATAAAAGAGTAAACTTGTGAATTTATGGTACAGTATTTTTTCTTGGTTTGTTGAGGTTTATTCGAGATGACATATGTGTACGGCTGAAAAAATGGCCAACAAGTGAACCATAAAAATTGGGTAAATACTGATTGGGAAAGTATTTGTCAGAGGAAATGTGGCTAATGTGATAAAGTTGTGAAAGAAGTGGACATTTTAAGATGAAATTACGGCTCTGTGCTGGGCACTGCTTCTTACATTCCAAATTTTGGTTGGACATCCACTTTGTGTGTGTCGTGCTAGAACAGTTTTGGGCCTCTTAGGTCCAGTGAAACAGTTTGTGGAAAACCTCAATATTGGTGTAAATGTCACGTGTCCACAGACATTTGACATTATAATATACTTTGTTTGTTGTGGACATATTTTGAACATTCATTCATCATTCATTCATCTTCTCCCGCTTATCCGTAATTCGGGTCGCGGAGGCAGCAGTCTAAGAAGATTCCCCAGACACTTCTCCGTGTCCAGGGATCGGGCTGTCAAGGCCCCCGCCTTCGACTCCTGCCCAATCCTCTCAGCACCGGTCCCTTACGGTCCCTCCTGCAGGTGGTGAGCCCACGGGAAGGCGGCCCCACGTCGCTCCGACGTCACGGTCCTTGATTTATTTTTCTGGTAAGGGTCCCCTGGAGCATAGAGGGTTAAGGGCCTTGCTCAAGGGCACAAGAGTGGCAGCTTGGCGATACCGGGGCTTGAACCCCTGACCTTCCGATCGGTAACCCAGCGCCTTAACCGCTGGAGCCACCACTCCCCCATATTTTGAACATTTTCTTTCTTTTTTTTTTTGTGTCTATGTTGGCAGATGAGAAGTACATGACAGCCAAAATCAGCTGTCTTTTTCCAAGCTATTCTGGGTTTATGTTGTTACTGGCAAGAACACACTTGTAGGATGGTCTGCACCTAGATGACATGAAAGAAATGAAGAGCTTGTTTGCTGTATATTTAGTTCATTTTTAACATTTGTCTCTTTAAGTCTAACACCATTTACATAAACCCATGCTACCTTAGCCAATAGATCTGTACAGTTTGCTGTATGAGTGTAATGAGACTGCACTGGACTCTCTGGTAATGTGAAAAGAAATTCCCGCTGAAGAAACATTTATTTCAATGTATTTATTTATTGTTTTTTTAAATAAGAGGCATGCCATTTGATTTACTTTTAATAGCATAAATAGAGTTCAATGAAATATTTTTGCAGTTTTATTACATAAGAAAGAACGCTTTTAAAGATAAAACAAGATTAGATAGAACTTTATTAATCCCGAAGGATATTTATCTGCCAGAGACTGCTTTAGAATACAAGAAAAATACATTTGAATGAAATATTAATGATATATGTACAAAATGCATTCAGAAATACAAAAAAAGGGATAGGGAACTAAAAACATTTAAGTACTAAACAATGCCAAACCATTTGAAGAATGTGTTTTTGTCTGCCTATCTGTGTTTTGTCTGTCTGTGTTTCGGTTTAGGCAAAAACCAAAGCTATTAGAAAGTCGCCATTTCTAAATGCTTTTTTTTTATATTTTATTTTTTTTTTTTAAAGAAAGACAATTCAACAAATTTGCCAACAATATCTTTTTAACCACTCAATACCATATAGTGGATTTATAAATAAAACAATAATGTTGGAGCAGAGGCCAATTCACACCACCTGCGTGTCTTTTTTTCAATGTGTTACATGTGGCAAGCATTTCAGTGCACATCAACATTATAATGGTGCATAAAGTTTCAGCCTGCATGTTGCACTGCTTTTGTTTTAGACATCTTTAGAAATCCTTCAAATAAACAATTTATACAAACAGTATTGTTAACTGTATTTTACACTCATAAACGACTACAGTTTTTATTGATCTATAAATAATCTGTTTCCACCCCTTGTTTTATTGACGGTGTGCATTTGGGTGATAAAAATCAAGAAGTCATGATGTTGTGTTATGCTTAAGGAACAGGTGAGAGTGGATTGACCACTTACCAAGCTGCTAATAGAAGGACTTACCCTGCAGTGCTATGTTACTGATCATGACAGACAATTATTGCAATATTTCATCAATATTTCATCACAACCTCACAAGTGTTCTTTGTTAGCACTGACATAATGAGAGAACATTTTTCTTTCTCAGCTTCTATGTGTCAATCTTAGGTATATTTATATTTACTCTCACCTTCACCATCAACTCAACCATAAACCAATATGGACAGAGCAGAGAATTTGGCCCAGATGTCAGTCAATGACTTTGCATCCTCATTTAAAATAAACATCTGTTTGGACCAGAGGGACCTCTTAGTAAGAGAGCAAGGGAGAGAGAGAGAGAACAAGGATGAATCAGAAACGAGGAGTACTTCGGGCCAAATATTGTTAATTCAGGTTAACGATAAAGGAGAAGGAGGTGTCTTTGGAGACAAATGCGCCATCTGTTAACACCGTGTGACTCTGTCCCACAACAAATCCAACACAAAGCCAATGCACTGTGTTGTAAAAGGCTATTATAAGACTTCTGATATAAGCTATATAGATATGGGCTTATAAAGAGATACCGTATAAGAGCACATTTCATAAAAATCATCAGGGTAATACACGTTGTCATTAAAAACACATCTTTCTTGACATATTTATAGCATTTGTAGGTCAATATTATGATGCTGTGCTCATGCAAAATCTTACTGAATGCACCAGCTTCCTTGACAATAAGTGAATAACTTGATTGTTTGGTATACAGTGTGTCTGATTGTGTTTTACTCCAGGAAGAACACTCAGAACAAAACTAATTGTCTGCCTCTCTGCAGACTTAAACAAATCCTGATCATTTGTAGATCCTGAAGTGATGGTACATTGTGTAAAAAAAAAAAAAAAATACACATGTGGCAGGCACACAGAGCATTACCTATGATACAAAGATGGATTACATCATTCATGCTTACTCCCATGTGTCCATATTGAGCCTCAGCCTTTCCTGCTATTCTGAAACATTTCATCTGTAGCGGCTACTCTATTTGGTCACTCCATATTGCCATGAGCCTAAAGATAGTTCTCAGAATAAATAGTTCAGTGTTGAAGTACACAAATAGAATGAATTTCACAGCTTTCATGATTTTCTGTGTGTGTGTGAGTGTGTGTGTGAGAGAGAGAGAGAGAGAGAGAGAGAGAGAGAGAGAGAGAGAGAGAGAGCGAGCTATGGGAATGCCATGGGGTATCAGACGGCTCTCCATCTGACTTTTGTTCCAAGAGCTCAGGGAAGGTCTCAGTACAGACTCCCACAGAGCTCCAGAAACTGAAATGAAATAATAATATTATCCAACCAGCTAGTCCACTAGATACCCTAATAACCAGTTAACGGTTCCTTAAATAAAACTTGGTATATATTTAAAACCTTACCAGTTTATAAATATTTTTTTGCCTATAACATATTTTTGTAATCACTATATGTTATATGGTCAATGGTACCTGGAAACCTGACTAATCTTTCCCATTCTCTATAACCATTAGAATTCTATTCTGGAATTAGTTTCTCTTTGATGTTATAATAGGCTCCACTCTTCTGGGAAATGCGTTCCACAATTGTTTGTAGTGTGTGTTCATTCAGCTTCAAGTAGTAAAGATAGACATTGATGTTAGGTGAGGAGGCCTGGACATGTAGTCAACATTCCATATCGTCCCAAAGGTGTTCAGTGAGGTTAAAGTCAGATATAGAGTATAAAATAGCAGGTTTGACAAAAGATATCGTATTATCTAGCAAAGGATTTTTGGAGTTTGGTATTGCAGATCTGATCAAAGGCATTTTTAATATGATAAAGCAGATATGATAAAGAATACGGTGAGTATAGTTTAGTTTAACAAATTTGAAACACTATATAGTGGGTACAGAATAGTGAATCTGATTAAGGATATAGAGCAAATAGTATAGCAGATCTGATAAAGTATATAGTGAGTACAGTATAGTAAAGCAGATCTGATAACAATTATTGTAAGTATAGTATAGCAGATCTGATTGAGGATATAGATTGTATAATATAGCAGATCTGACAGAGGTTTTAGTATAGTATAGTATAGTATAGCAGATCTGATAGCGGTTATAATGAGTACAGAATAATATATTGCAGATCTGCTACAGGTTATAGTGAGTACAGTATATATAAAGCAGATTTATTAGAGAATATTAATAAGTATAATGTAGTATAGCAGATCTTATAGAAGATAGAGTGAGTATAGCAGATTTGAAAGAGAATATTGTAGGTATAGTTTTGCAGATATAATAGAGGATATAGTGAGTATAGTGTAGCAGATTAGATGGAGGATTTAGTGAGTATAGTGTAGCAGATTAGATGGAGGATTTAGTAAATATAGTGTAGCAGATTAGATGGAGGATTTAGTGAGTATAGTGTAGCAGATTTGATGGAGGATATAGTGAGTATAGAAAATATAGACTAGATGATGCTCACCTGGGGAGGAATACTGTTTTCCCTGAGAACTAAACACATTTTCCATAATCCAAGAATATAGGGGAGTGGAGGTGGGAGCTCAGTAATTAGAGCTTTGGACTTTGGATCGGAAGCTGCCACCACCACCACCAAGCTGCCACTGCTTGGCTCTTGAGCAAGGCACTTAACCCTCACTTGCTCAGTTGTAATCACTCTGGATATGGGTGTCTGCCAAATGCCATAAATGTAATTAGTGAGTATGGGATAATAAGCCTTATATAAGTTGTAATAAATCCAGTATATTACATCTTATAGAAAATATAACATTAGTGAAAACCTGAAAGGAAATACAAGTTTACTGTAGTAAATCTGCCAGACTGTGTAATGAGTACATATGAAAGAAAAGATTTAAAGAGTACAGAGTGGTAAATCTAATAGAAGGTATCAGATCAATCTTTCTCTCATCTTACATAAAGAAGTGACATACCGGTACATAAAATAAAAGTGAAACTCATCTTTTCATTTCATTGTCATAGATTTGAGCTGATTCCATACCATCTCCAGCAGTTTTGGTGATTGTATAATGTTTATTTATAACATGGCTTTTTTTTTTTTTTTCCCAGGCATGTCATGCCCACTTACATGAAATTAGAAGAGTGTCATTGCTCTGTCATTCAAGCCTGCCACTTTCATTTCTTGCTTAAGGTCATGATGGCTGCTGACTTTTTTTTTACTAAGAGACCGAATAAGTTTGAAAGGGCAATAGTTTTGCTTCACACCTACTCGATCATAATGAGCTTTGACCTTTTAGATGAATAAATCTTGTTTCTTATGCATCAATAGAAAACAAGAAGGCATGACTGCGGTCTTTTTTTTTAGTTTAAAAAAATATTTTATGGAAGTACGAGTGCTTTATTGCTCTTTGGTTCACATCTGAAAAACATAAGCCTTCCCATCCACTGACATTCTCTAAAGTTTTTGTGGTCAAATTCTGTTTTTTCCCCCCCTTTCTTTCTAATAGAATGTTAGCAATTTTGGAAGGCAGTTTAAAAATGTGGATTTAACAAACCCCACATTTTTCACTTTGTATCGTAGTCAACACTATCATTCATGTTAATAAACAATGTAGAATTTTACTATACTATATTTCACCGTTGCAATTAAATAATCGGAAAAAAAAAATTTTTTTGCTAAATTGCAGTTCATATCATGTAAACAACAAGATTTATTAAAATCAAGGGCAGGCAAAGAACAGAGAAACTTTAACAAAGTTTGGGTACTGTGGTTAAAACTTAGTAAAATAGTAAGGAGGCAAAAATCTATGACTTGTCTAATATTTATTTATTCAAGTAAATAGATAAAAAAAAGCAAAATCGAGCTAGCTAACCAGACACACCTAAAAATTGGCTGAACTTATTAGATCATGTTTAATAAACAATTTGGAATAAATTAGTAACAAAAGCAGGTCTGCTTTTGTTACTAATTTATTCCAAATTGTTTATTAAACATGACCAGTAAGCTAATTTACAAACTTAATTTGGAATATATAACTAGCTATCTAACTAACTAGCTCTGCAATTTAACAAGCTGTTAAAAAAATTATAATAAATTTGACAAACTACAGTAATTTACAGAAAAAAGAACATTTAGCTAATTTACTAACCTTAAAATTAACATGTCAACATCCATGTTTAAAGAAATTTCAAAATATTTTAAGGCTGATATTTGATTTGTTTAATTGTACCTCTTATCTTGTATTAATAAAACTCACTCCAACATTATACTTTTCAATTAAGAGAAAACTAATCTTAGAGCATTTGAAATATGCAGTGAGTAGAATGTAGTCTGGTGAGCAAAAAGAACATCATTGTAAAATCATTGTTTTTCTTTCAGAAATTTACTTGGAGTACAATTACTTGAGTTTTTTCCTCCTCCTGTATTAGACAACATGCTGATTGTTATTGACAGGCCTTTAATGCACAAGAGTTTGTCCTTTTTTTCTCTCCTGTGGGCAAGGTGCTGTGTTTAGGCGTTAACTCTGCCACTTGCAAAGCTGCTGTCATTTCAGCTGGCTCAGCTGTTCCTGATGCCTCTCACCTCTCTACAGCAAGCGGAAGGTGTAAAAGTACAAAACTGACTCTTTTTTTTTTCTTTCAGCTCTCTGACCGAGATTCAAAACTATCTGCTGACTCACTCTGGCATTTTGTTGTTGTTGTTGTACTTGCTATTGAATTTTTGCTATAAATTGAGTTGACCATTGAATAAGATTTAAATCTGATTCATTTTTGTGGCTAAAGTAATAACGATCAGTCACAATGTAAGCAGATGTTGATTGTCTATAAACGGATGTCTAATGCTGATTGATGACTAATAAATGTAAGTGCAGCCATTTATCATAATGTCACTATTTAAAAAGTAAATAAATCAAATAAAGTAAAATTGCATCAGAAACTTTTTCAACCAAAGCACTCATCCATCATCTATACATAAACAAGCACAAAATAATACAATAAGAAATAAACTGACTTTTCGGAAGTGTAAAGCGAATAGTTCACTGAGCACTATTTATTAGCAACCTGCACATTTTATGCTGAAGAAAAAAAAATGACAATAATGCTTTCTGTGAAGGCCCTATCTAATATGAATACATTCATAAAATGTGACAATGATTTTATATCATAACATGAAACACACACTGTTATAATGACATAGTAAAGAGTAGTTTTATTCTCAGTTTGATTTGTTAGAAGACGCTGACTATACAAACTCACTCATTCTTATACCTTATTCATTAAAGTGAAAAGTTAAAAAGAAGAAATGTGAGCATGTCTTACTGAGATAAATGGATTTAAAAAAATCAGTTTATTAATACATTTAATTCAATTATTATTAATAAATAAATAAAAAACAAAATGCTGTGGTATGACACCTAATGACATGCATTAAAAAAAAATTAAATCTACTTTGGGATGGTAACATGATGAATGTAATTTTGCTAATATCCACCCTGCCTTTGTCTCCATAAATATCCAAACACATCAGAGCTGATGAAAGGGGAGATATATTTTGTGCCTTAAAAATACATTTCAATATTTGTCTTTTCCTGTTTTAATCAAATGATGTGATGTTAAATGAATTTCTCCATGCTATTATTTGCCAAAGCAGGAAAACTGCATTGCTCTCCTGGACCAATAATACCAGAGAAGTTTCGAAAGTGTATTGAGCAATCCTGAGAAACTTTAGAGCTGGATAATGTATTTTTCTGTCTGCTAGACAGATTCATTCAATTGCATTGGCCCTGTTAGACCTTATTGACTCTCTTCTTCCTTTTTTCTAGCCTGCTTACTTAAATTGCAGAAAACCGACTTTATAATCACAAATCAATTGCTTTTGGATTCATGAATATTATAAATGTGAGGTGATAGAGTCAGGACAGATGAGGGGAAGAAATTGCATGAAATAAAGTAGTCCACCACTTGCAGCACGTTGAACTCGTTGACCAAAAATATATACACACAATTTCACTGAAGAATAGCTGAAATATTGTTTAAATGTTTAGAGGCATAAAGACAGGTGATGGCCTGGGAAAACCTTTCACACATGGTCAAATCTGGACATATTTATATACATCTATATGAAAATGTCCAGATTTGACTTTGAAATATGACTATGAAATATGACGTTTGCAATAAGACTAAAATATGATTCTCTTTTGCATGTACTGTACCTCAAGCTGATATTCTAGTATATTTAGTCCCCCAAAAGGCAGAGAGGCAGAAAATTACATTTAAAAATTTCATATCCAATTCAACTGAATGACTGCCCGCCTATCTGCACATTTATAACCTTATCTACTTATAAAACATTACTGGCACGTTTTAAAAAATTATACCTTTTAAAATGGTTAATGATTTCACTTTGAATGCCGGCATCATCCACATCAGTCTTTGTCTCATCTCTCATGGATAAAAGTCACTCATAGCATTTAAACACAATGCTCTCATTGTCTCTTCCCTCAAGTAATCTCGGTTAATGCTAACGTCAATGTGAAAATGTAGTGATTGTCACACAACTTTTTTCATTACATTTCTAATCTTGTTGGTAAAGGAGTGGACACCTGACTACCACAATCTTCTAACTGAGATGCACTTACATAGTTGGAAGCACACAATTGTTCAGATTGTATTATTTTTGCATGCTAAAAAATTACAAAGGAACTAAGAGCTCGGAACCTGTTCCAGTATAACAACATGCATGTTTGCAAAGTAAGCGCAACAAACACATAGTCTGTCAGTGCTGGAGTGAAAAACCTTCCCAAAGTGTATTTCAAAAAGTCCTGACATCGATCCCATGTTTTAACACCTTCAAGTCAGCCTGAAATGCATGCTAGGCCTCAATGATGCTCTTGTGATATGGAATCAAGGACACAATGGCTGGGATGGTCAGGTGCCTACAAAATTTGATCTTTAAGAATCTTCATTTCTAAACATCTCAACAAAGGACCTGCAATGAATGTATATTCGGTGCCACCCAGATGAGGAAGGGTTCCCTTTTGAATCTGGTTCCTTTCAGGGTTTATTTCTCATACCATCTCATGGAGATTTTTGAGGGATAAACAATTATAAGGAACAAACCTTTAGGCAATAAACTTGCACATTATTTTATACAACCTTATAACATTATCTGTGCAAAGCAGCTTTGCTTTGAGACAATGTCTTTAGTAAAAAGCAATATACAAATAAAAATTAATTGAATTGAAATGCATGTTATATTTGGTTTATTCTATTTTTGCATCACATTTTTAGTCAGAATCTGAAGACAGATTTAAATGATTATTTTTATATCTATTGCACTATAACACATAGATTAGGAGAGAAAACATGATCAAATCGTGAGAAAATCAAACCTCAAACATTTGAGACATGATTAGGCAGACTGTTCTTAACTCTCCATTCATTCTTTAGCAATGAGGCCAAGACAATTCAAATCGAATACAGATTACATTTACAGACACAAGTATATAAAAGATATAAATATATTTTACAGTCAGAAATGTATCCATATGACTTAATCCTTAATAAACAAGCCAGGATGAGTGTTGAAAGGAAAAACTCAGAGACAAGAAAAGAAAGAAATCTTGAGAAGAACCAGACTCAACTGGAGCCCATCTTCATCTGTATCATTGACACACTGGATATTTATCCATTATAGTTTCATCATGATCATTATTTGAGGGAAAAAGCTGTTTGTGGTCTAAACAAAAATGTTCATATTCAGTGCAGTGCAGCAATCTTCATGGTTGCTCTGAAGTAACATCCACAGTTAGCGCTGGTTTGGAATATAATCCCAGTTTACAAAGTAACCCAAATACTAAAGCATTTCCAAATCAGAATACATGTCATGGTCTATTTTAAAAGATGATTGAGAAAAAAACTGTTGCCTATTGTACAATTCCACATCGTGTGACATCTTATGGGCTTTCCAGGACTGCCTCATGAATGTGGATTACAAGGAGGCTAAACGTTCACCTGTTGTAAACAGCTAAGTGATATTTGCATGCTTCCAGACAAAACCGCATGGGGCAAACTGGTATTTTACTGCAAGATAAAAAACTCACTGACCTCTCAACGTGCTGTTTAGCATAAACGTTTGGTTGTGAAAGGTTTTTACTAGTTTCAACCCAGCATGCTAAATGATCTACACCAAGTGCTCTCTGCTGCAGAACCGCAAAACAAAATTTGGAACAAAAAATGAAATGTTTGGCTGATGTTGTATTTGTAGTGAGAGAAAATTGTGCTATTTGCATGTCTCGTGATACACAACAGACTCGCGCTCTCTCTGCGTTCCTCCTGGTGGAAATAAATACTTAACAAATCACTGAGGTATAAAAACTAATGTGTTACTGAACAAAGACTGCAGCACAAAAGAGCATTGTTTTTGTGTTATTCATGTGTGTGTGTGTTTGTGTGTTTATTATTATCCAAAAAAGTCTTCTGTAGCCAAGCATCTCCTCAGCAGGCATTCCTGTTTATTAGAAAGGCAGCATGAGGATCTAGGCATAGCCAAGCCCAGTTCCAGGCTCGGCTCCTCTGCTAGCTCCTCCTGTCATTTAGCCAGCCATGTGTGACACTTTTAAGGTTCTAGAACAATTCATTAGCATGGGGAGCTGTGTGCAGAATGAAATAAATATCCCTTTCTGCCTCATCAGGATGATTCTGACTGAGGAAGGGTTACGTAAGTCTGCTAAATTTATCAGCTCTCGTTTTATGCTAGGCCAGGGCTTGCAGGCGAAGTCTATGCCTCTCCAACTGGAAGATTGCCTTTTGTTTCCTTGCAAACGGATTCATGGTGTCAATGGGAAAGACGAAGAAACACAAATGATATAAAAAGGTTGTGCTATTTTTAGAAGGAGGTTTCTTCTCAGAGAGCGTGTCTCTGGTTTATGCTTGTATAGTCAATGAAAACAGGTTTCAATCACTTTACTGTTGTGCACAGGGATTACCAACCACACACACACACACACACACACACACACACACACACACACACACACACACACACACACACACACACACATATAAAGAGGGAGAGGAAGGGGGATGTTAGATATTCATGGAAATCAGTAACAAGAAAAAAAGAGGAACGGTTGAAATGTAAGGATTTGACAATACTATGTTTGTGTGCAATATGGTAACACCTCCAAACTACACATTCTGTGTGTGTGTGTGTGTGTGTGTGTGTGTGTGTGTGTGTGTGTGTGTGTGTGTGTGTTCTTTTGTTCACTCCTAGATGAATGAATCTGTGTGAGGCTAAAAGCAAGCAACTCCTATCCTACAAAAAAGTGATTCTCTCTCTCTGTGTCTCTGTCTCTGTCTCTCTCTTTCACCCTTTCCCTCTCTGTCTTTCTCTTTCGGCTGAAGCTGAATGATGTGACGCATGGCTGTGAGGTGCTCAGCCACACACACACACACACACACACACACACACACACACACACACAGAGAGAGAGAGAGAGAGAGAGAGAGAGAGAGAGAGAGAGAGAGAGAGAGAGAGAGAGAGAGAGAGAGAGAGAGAGAGAGAGAGAGAATGAGTTAAGCTGACAGATCCTCAGATGAAGATGTCACTGTATAGCACAGCGGTAGACAGTTTAACTTTCAACAGCTACACACATAATCTATAAAATTCCCCATATTTAGAACCCAGAAAACACACTATTGTTTGTTTATCTACATTTACAGGAGAGAAAGAAAGAGAGACATCAATCTACATATAACAGGGGTGTAAGAAGCTTGAAGAAGGAGGGAGGAACCATTTGAATGTGCTTATCATTTTTCATTTGCGATATGCCACATCTCACACCAAATCAAAACATAACAATGGCTGCATATGCAGCCAGGAGCTTGAAGCACGTTTGTATTCAAACTGTATGTTGCTGCATTTGTGTAGAACTGCAAGAGTGAAAGCATTTTAGTCTTAACACAAGGGAGGAAAAAAAGACTGCTGATTTTACCAGCAAACGTCAATGAAATTAACTGTATTCAGGAAAAAGCTTTCTAAAAAAACACCACACTCACACATTAAAACAGGCCAAGATATCTTTGAATAGACACCTGTTCACATTCACACATTTGCCAAAAACTGCATACAACATTGGCTATATATACCACTGTACAATATGGAAGTCTAAGTGGTCATGCGTTAATATTACGGCTGCCAATCGATTACAATATTTAATTGCGATTAATCACACATTTTTATCTCTTTGAAAAAATATTATAATCCATGACCTCTTAGGACTTCCGTACTCTACTGTGGTATATATGGTCAATATTGTATGTAGTTTCTGGCAAATGTGTGAATGTAAACAGTAATATACACACAATAATATATATGGTATTTCTTTAAGAGGTGGGACATGTATGTAGTACAGTGATCTGATTGGATGAAAATTTACTACACACACCAGAGTATATAAAATCTACATTTTTTTTAACACGGTAAGTATAAAGTTATCAATTACAGCACCAAACATTCAAATAAAAATGACAAAACTGTAAATATACTGCATATAATTGCCATAATATCCAGTGTCACCCTGATGAGGACAGGTTCCCCCTACAGTCTGATTCCTCTCAAGGTTTTGTTTTAGGGACTTGTTTCTTATTTTTGTAAGCACATTATTTAAATGTGTAATACAATTAAAATTAATAGAACAGTTAACAGTTAAAAACATTTTTGAACATTGATTTTGATCTCACAGGCAGGTTCATTATTATTCAAGCCATGTCACAGATGCATTATAGCAACAGTAACCAAAGCTGAGTCAGTGTATAATATGACAGCAGATGTTGTATTTGAAAATGGATTTGAGGTTGTTTGACATTTTTCAGTGTGTGTTCACTTTTGATAAACATGAGTTTGTTTAACGCTACACACAGGTAAATAGCCTAGAGCTTGGTCTAGAATTGGTTTAAAAGGCCTGGGAAACAAACACAGAGAAGACATTAAATCTTCTACATATGTTATGATTGCATAAATTACTATTAAAATGCTTTACAATCCCAAGCAACTTGTTACAAGTCCACTTTCACTTCGCACATGCAATCAAGAAAAGCATAATCCAGTATAGTTTATTTAATTATTAAAATGTGGAGAGGCAAAAACGATTTAAATAACATACACAATATTTTATTAATTTAGCTTTGCATAGTGTCGTACAAAGAAATCGGTTATATTAGCCCGATTATTTAATTAAGCTAGTTTGTAACCTCACATTAGGGATCAATATGTCCTGCTCTGTTCTTTGTATATCTATTATTATAAAATATTGGTATAATAATTGCCTATTACAAACACAAAGAAGCCATCAGTACTTCACCTAGAATTTATATACTATAAATGCGATTCATTCGACATGGGAATAGTGTACAGTGGACAAAAAAAAAAGGTAAATTTGTTAATCTGATTCACACACACACACACACACACACACACACACACACACACACACACACACACACACACACACACACACACACAGCTCCCGGTGAGACTGATGAGGCCACCAAGAGGTCAAATATGTCATAGCTGAAAATATCAGACTGCCTCCCGCTGCTTAGTGTCAGTTCTGGACTGCATGACTGGCAGAGGCCTTTGAAAGTGTAGGTATGTGTGTGTGAGAGAGAGAGAGAGAGAGCGAGAGAGAGAGAGGGTGAATGCTTTTATATCTCAATATCTTGGTTGTGGACCAAAGGGATTCCCACAAGGATATCTGACATTTTTAACATTGTTGAGGTTGATCCATACAATGAAATCTGTTTTTCTTCAATTAAATAAGGGAAAATTTAGTGCAGGCATAGCATTATTTAGCACCAATTCAAAGCTTTCACAAGGATAGTGACGAGTGTGTGTGTGTGTGTGTGTGTGTGTGTGTGTGTGTGTGTGTGTGAGAGAGAGAGAGAGAGAGAGAGAGAGAGAGAGAGAGAGGGGCAGAGGCGGTACACTGAACAAACCAAAGGACAAACCAAGGAATAGAAAGATTTACAGAGGATGATTGACATAACCTGACACTGTAATATAATACTCCAGCAAAGCATAAGAGGAGATGTTTGACCCTCTAATTTCCTTGTCAGTATGTTTTTGTGTGTTTCGACCTAATTGTGACAAATGCATTTACATCTAAATTAGTTTTGAATACATTCTCTCACAAAAATTAGTACACCCCTCACATTTCAAGTCAAGTCAAGAAGCTTTTATTGTCATTTAAACCATAGATAGCTAATGCTGTACATAGATACATAATACAAAAACAGTACAACACAAGACAGTGTGGGACAGATGCACAAAACACATAATAGCACTGACCAGTTGACCTACTGTATATTGTTCTACAGTACAATGTGAAAAAGAGAGAACTGTATACAACGGTGTATTTGTAAACATAAACATAATGTTGTGCAAAAACAGCAATAGCAGCAGTCAAGAGGCATTAAAACAGCATGTAAAAAGTATAATTGAATATAAACATAATACGGGTCGTTGAATGGATTGAGATGAGTAACAAGTGTGTGTTGGGTTCAGGTTGTATAGTTCAGTAACACACAGTTGAGGGTGTGTGTGTGTGTGTGTGTGTGTGTGTGTGTGTGTGTGTGTGTGTGTGTGTGTGTGTGTGTGTGTTTTTGTACAGTTAAATTCTGTGTTGAGGAACCTGATGGCTTAAGGAAAAAAACTGTTGCATAGTCTGGATGTGAGGCCCAATGCATCGGAACCTCTTTCCTGATGGTAGGAGAGTGAAGAGTGTGTGTGAGGGGTGTGTGGGGTCGTCCACAATGCTGTTGGCTTTGCGGATGCAGGGTGTGGTGTAAATGTCCGTGACAAAGGGGAAAGAGACTCTGATGATCTTCTCGGCCATCCTCACTCTCCTTTGTAGGGTCTTGTGATCCGAGATGGTGCAGTTCCCAAACCAGGCAGCGGTGAAGCTGCTCAGAATGCTGATGGTCCCTCTGTGGAGCTGGTGTTGAGTGACCAGGTGAAATTCTAAAGTTCAAGGACTAAAATGGTTGCTGAAATGTGACTGGTGTACTTTTGAGAGATACTGTATTTTATGTAAACTGATAAATTACCCTCCCCACCCTCAGATGTTGTTATATTTATTTTTTTAGCTTTAGAACAGATTATTATTATTTGGTTAGTGGTATGAATTATTTGGTCAGTGCAGTGAAGCTAGTAGGAAAATATCTGTAGTTTTAAGAGCAAGGAGTATTAAGAGAAAGTTTTAAGAGAATATCTTGGTCTGGATAGCAGTCTGGCTCTTTAACTCTTCTAAAGGATTTAAAGAGGTTTAAAGTGTCTCAGTTCGTGACTCCATAATATTTGTTCATATCTGCGTAATGTCATGCATATGTGACTGGTGACTCTGAACTCACAAATCCTAATGAATCACAATAATTGCCAATGACATGCCTGCAGTCTTTTACAGAAAGAAATTTGCATACCTGCTTAACACCGTTCATGCAAATCTTTGGGTTCGAGAGAAATCACTCTTCCGAATCAATAACCATGCAGTGTTTATATTCGATACTGACAAGGCGTGCTCCAGCTCTCTGTGCTCTTTGTTTCAACAGAATAAACCTCCCTGATATTTTAAGTAGAGGCAAGGGATTCCCCCAAAGAGATTCAGCATCTGATCCCTCCTCTCTTCTCCTTCTCTCTTCCCCTCCTCTACTCCACACTTTTTTTTTTTCACCAGACAATTCACACTGGCAGTTTCCATGACAACAAATAGAAATTTAACTGCACACCTCATGTGAGTGTTTCACTGCCAGTAATTTGAAGCCAGAATCTCCTTCATTGTGGACACTTCCAAAAACCTCTATCCATTTTCTATCTATCTATCTATCTATCTATCTATCTATCTATCTATCTATCTATCTGTCTGTCTGTCTGTCTGTCTGTCTGTCTGTCTGTCTGTCTGTCTGTCTGTCTGTCTGTCTGTCTGTCTGTCTGTCTAGATCTTTTATTTATTTATAGATTAATATAAATTATCTATCTATCTGTCTGTCTGTCTGTCTGTCTGTCTGTCTGTCTGTCTGTCTGTCTGTCTGTCTGTCTATCTATCTATCTATCTATCTATCTATCTATCTATCTATCTATCTATCTAGATCTTTAATTTATTTATAGATTAATATAAATTATCTATCTATCTATCTATCTATCTATCTATCTATCTATCTATCTATCTATCTATCTATCTATCTATCTATCTATCTATCTATCTATCTATCTATCTATCTATCTATCTATCAGTGTTACTTTAATTCTTTTTTTTTTTCCTCCTTCCTTCCTTTATTACTTTCTTTCTGTATTGTACATGTAAAATACAGCATGTAGTATTTATTTATATTAATACAAGTTGTACATTGTCTCTTTTTCCTACTGTTTAATATTATTTTTCATCCTAAATATTTTCGTTCCTCTCTTCCTTTAAGGTATGTGTAATACTCTAAGGCCTGGTGGCAATTGGCACTTCATATGCAGGCAGCCTACAATGTCATGTTCAATCCCCTCATCCTAGTCCTAGTTCTCTTCCTCTTCTCATATACAATGTTTCACTTCCGGTGAAATCCTGAATTTGATGGTCTTCAATGTAAAGTATGCTTTTCTATTTATAAAGAATAAACAAGACCAAAAAGGTCATTATGCTCACTTTAATTCTGATTATTTTATAATGTTTTTTTTTTAGAGGAAGATTAAAGAGGATTATGTAAAATATACAAACATCATATATATATATATATATATATATATATATATATATATATATATATATATATATATATATATATATATATATATATATATATATATATATATATATATAAAATAAAATATATAATATATAAAATGTATAAACATAATAATATATGTGTATGAACATTTTGTCAGTAACCTTCTACATTTCCCCAGACCCCAAAAGTAGTCACTGTTAAAACAATATAAAATTTTGAACGCTTGTACCGGAGTTACTGAATAATACATAGTCAGGACACTGAGTAATGTAAACATGTTCCTCAGTATTACTTTATTTTTTTAATTTAAAACATTTCTGTATTTTCTAAAAGTACTAAGCTATAATATGATTTAAACTGGCAATTCTGGGTGCACTGCATTCACAATGTGCAAACTAAAACACTATTCAAAAAATGCATGCTGTTATGACATCTGTATACATTAATATTCCCTTAAAAATAAAATCCCAACAGCATGTGGTGTGCCAAACTCCTGGAGCTCCTAAAATATATATAAAAAAAAAAAAGTCATACAAAATAACCATCTAAGCAAAGCAAGTATACACTTTTAAGTGTATACTTAAAAGTGTACACTTAAAAGTGTATACTTTTAAGTAAAAGCAACTTCATACGTGTGTGCTGTTCTGCCCTCTTGACCTTTGATTCTTGACTTTAAATAAGCTAACATGTTCATTTATACTATATGCTACACTGTATAGCAGAAGTGATACTGATTGATGGATGACCTACATTGATGAAAACTTGGCCAGACACGTTAAATATCGTTAATGTTAACACGGATTTGACATTTTCACTTTGCCATTTCGGCGCACGTTGCATGCTTGATGATCGGTAACTGGGCAGAGTGAAAAATATCAGGAATCTCTGATATATTTAGTATGTGTGTGATTTTAAAATGGTAGACTGTGTACTAATTAGTGCTGTTAATTGATTAGCGCACTTTCTGTGATTAATCACACAATTAATTGCTTCTTTAATCACATTGAGATTTCAATGAATAACCATAAACCGTAACAGTGTTGAACTCCAGGGTTTTATTTATGTATTCCCAAGCAGAGTTCTGAGAATTGAGATTAAAAAATGAATACATACATAAGTTTCAGCTTACTAACTTAAGTTAATGGAAGTATTTTCACTTGTAAAAGATAATCTACTGTATAACCACACTTGCAGATCAGCTAGCTCTCCTAGCTCAAGTGACGGAAAATTTTAATTCCACTGTATCCAAAGAGGATTGTTTACCTCAAACGTTGTGGTATCAGTTTAAGGAAAAACTATATGTGGCTGGAAAATTCAGGTGCTCCGAATTTTGGGCCATAAGTATAGGCTGATAATGCTAGTGTGCAATAAACAGCATAAAAAAATAAAACACATTTATTTTCCTTGCAGGTTTTAGCTGGTAGTCAATCTTAACTCGGAGAGAACCTTTAGACCACAATTTAGCTCAAATAGAATTGTTTAGGTTCCCTGGTGGTCTAGTGGTTGGGATGTGGCGCTCTCACCGCTGCGGCCCGGGTTTGATCCCCGGTCAGGGACCCAACCCCAGCCACTCTCAGTGCCGGTCCCAAGCCCGGATAAATGGGGAGGGTTGCGTTAGGAAGGGCATCCAGCATAAAAACATGTGCAAAATCAAACATGCGGAGACCGCTGTGGCGACCCCAATGGGAGAAGCTAAAAGAAAGTTTTTTATTAATATAACATTCATACAGTAAACAACATAACAAATTTCCATGAACTGTATCTGTATTGACTGTGTGCTAAGTCCCTTTCTCTAGTCCTTCTTCACCCACAACCTTACAACAATGTATATGGTTCCAACATCATTAGGTTTGCAGATGACACCAAGGAGGGCCCTGAAAAAGAACCATCTTGCTTTAAACATCCCGGTGAACTTCTACCATTGCACCATTGAGAGCATCCTGACCAGCTATATTACTGTGTCAGACCACAGTGCTGCATAGGGTGATGAAAACTATTGAACGCATTGTGAGAACTTTACTTCCAAAGACTGTTCACGTTTACAGGAAACTGTGTTTCAGGAAATCATAGAACATCACTAATGACTTTTCTCACTTTGCCCAAAGACTGTTTGCCCTGCTGCCCTCAGGGAGGTGCTACAGGAGCCTCTGGAACAAGACAAGCAGGTTCAGGAACAGCTTTTGTCCTAAATCTTTTTTTCATGCTGAACTTTGCATCCCAGTAGCACCACCTACCCTCCACCCCTCACTACCACGCCCCCTGACCCAGACACACACACTCACACACACACACACACACACACACACACGCACAATCGAATCGAATCAAACTCTTTGAGTGCCGGTGTGTTAAGTTTATGAATGAGAGGCTAAAAACATTGTACTTATGTGAAACTTAAATATACCAACACATCGGTTGCAAAGTATGACAAGTCCATTGAACCTTCTGGGAAAAATCAATTCAAAGTATATTGGAAAAAAAAAAAATAAAAAAAAGAGGCACAAGAGAAACTAAAAAATAACATATAACAAAAAATTAATAGGGTGCTAATATTGGCAAATGGCTGCTGTGTTTACCATTTATATGCTCATGTATTGTATTAGCTATGACTTAATGTCTAGAATCTGACCCCTTATACTGATGTGCTACCAAAGACCAACCTATATATGAGTTATTGACTGCACACATAAACACAGTTTTATGGTGCTGATTTAAAATGTACACCGACTGCTGTATATATTGCCCTTGCCTTCTGGAAGCAGACACGTACTGTAGATCTCTCTCTGTCCCAACCCTGTCTCAGCTCATCATCAAAGGCTTGATGAATAGCTGATCAGTTTAATTGGATGTCTTACTGCTTATCCACATCAAATTGGCTGCAGAGGCTTCATTTCAGTGGAGCAGGGAATTGCTATCTAAAGCCAATCAAGGACATAGGACAGAATAGAAAACAGTGTGCAAGAGACCCCTTTTGCGAAATGTGAAAAGTGGAACCAAAAGTGATTTTTTTTTTTTTTTACCATTAAATGTAATGTACTTTGACATTCATGGACCTGAATTACTATAAAAATCCAGCGTCCTGGTTCAGCAGAAATATGGCTGTATATTTCTAAGTCCCGAGTAGAACACAAGTTGAAGTTGTTAATTGTTGGTAGAGCCGAGCGGATGTTAGTGTGTGTGTGTGTGTATGTGCGCATGTTGTGTACGGTGTTAAGTTTCTGGGGACATTAGCACACAGCGTGTTATGTTTCCAATAGTAGACCTGAGGATGAGGCGAACTGCCCAGGCACGTGTTTCCTGGCAGTGTGAAAGCTACAGAATGCCCACCATGTGTTTGGCTATTGTTCGGGCTCTAATGTTACACTTCTGTGTGAGGAGGCCTATTTCTGGAAAAGAGCTGCCAGCTTGATTGACTGCCTACCCTTCTGGTATAAAACACATACAGTGGTACATGTTCTTCACTTTGACTATAATAAATGAAGTGCAAATATATATGCATTTTTATTAATGACTTTAATAAATGAATTATTGAATGACTGTGTGTCTACCATGAGTTTACCACAATAATATTTGTATATCTGTTTTGTTTTCCAAATAGATTTACCTGTTTTCATAATCAAAAACAGTAGCCTACATAGAAACTGGTCCTTACTATATCCACCGAAATACTGGACAATACTGCAAAAACCAGACTAGATAGGGTTCTAAAAGTTCTTCAACCTTAGCTTCATCACTCTAGTATATAATTGATCTCAACTAGCGGTGTGCAGATAGGAAACTTTTTGGGATTGTCCCTGTGGGTTCTGTTTTCCAAAATATAACCAAATAAATTGTCTTATTTAAACCTTAGCGACTAAGGATGCAATACATACACTACATCATGCTTTGCTGCACATTTATATTCATGAAAGTGCTCTTTCTTTGTCCCGGAAGCCTTTTATCTGACCGCTTGCTTGCGCCTCCATAAAAGAAAAACCTCCCTCTTTTATGTCTGCTTTGTTGGTAGGCAGGATCTTCTTCTTATAGTCTCTATCGGATGGCTTGTGAAGTTTTCTGGCAAGCGTTCACAAAAAAAAAAAAAATAACCCTAAAACTAATATCGTGTCTCCTATTTGAATCTGTATTTATATCAATTTACAGGATGTTGTCTGTTCATTAAGAATAATGCCTTACTATTCATTTGTGTACATAATTTATGAACTCAATCTATTCTCTACTTACATTATAACCTTTTATTAATTCATTTGTAAATGCGATCATTATTGTCCACTTGGTTTTACAGAGTGCATTCATATCATCTGGGACAATTTAGAATGATGAGACACCTTCCTGTTTAGATGTTGCCATTTACTAGATAAAAGTTATAATAGAATAAAGCTGTATTGATGTTCGACATAAGCAAGTTTCAACCATCTATAAAGCTGTAACCTTTAATGGGAATAAACTAGGTGGTGAAATTTAGTAGATATTAATTTATTATGAACTAAAATATAGTCTAATGTGTATGTAGTTGCTGCTTCATAATAAATGTTTTGTTGAGGAATCAAAAGTTCAGACTTGGAATTTCCACTTCATTCTTCCCACTTTAAACCTCTTCCAGTTGGACTTTAGGAAATTATACTTTTCCCTGAATTGTATGAATATCTGTGTTCACTTTCAAGTGACAAGGCTGCTCATATCCTAACTTGACACCGCACAGAAACTGGCCGAATATTATTGGGTCCTTCGGCAAGTTCACCCAATTTTCCCGACAGTTCTGATGGGTGCTGGTATATAAATAGGAGCAACTGACGCTGATTTACACCCTGCAGACTTCTCCCAGCGTCCACAAGCACTGACCTTCAAGGTGGACAAATCTGTATCTTTTCATGCCAACTTCAGCGGTTTATGGCAAATAAAGATGTCTAGAGGGACAAGGAAGATCTATAATTAAAAGAGAAAGGTCAGCAGTGCCTCGTGACCTGTTGAGTCCTGTTCTTTAGCCACTGGTGGTTGGTGGATTTGTGACTAATCTTGAGAAAGTTTAGAGGCTGCAAATGTGGCTTAATTAACCTTTCATCATTTTGATGAGTAGAGGCATCTGTTTATGTATTGTTTATTGTGTTTTTGTGTGTTGGTGTCCTCAAAAAGCCTGCAGGAGAAAAGAAGAGTGAGCAGGTACACTGCTGAGAGTTTGGCCACTGCATTTGGAGCATATCCAGTAATTGTTGCATGCAGCTTCCATCTGAAATATTTAAACTCCATGTTGAGAGTAGATCAGGTGTCAACTGTTAGCCTCTGGTGGAGAAAATGCCCCATCATGGAGGTGCCCTTCGTCCTCATGATTAGGACACAGCAGTGTACTACCACATAAGGACATGGATAAACGTGCTCTCATATGCTATTATAAATTAGCATTTTTACACACGTTGCTTTATCATTCGTTTTTCTCCTTTTGTGCTGTAAATATATGTTTGGGTTGATTTGTTTTTGTCTTATTTGTTCTTGTTTAAATTTGTATTATCTATTGAACATTGTCTTACAAACCACAAAAATCCATTCAAACCATGAGAACTGTTTAAATGTTTAGATTTTGAATAGTTTAATGTCTAATCTGCATAATCTGAGAGCCAAATCAAAACTCCACCCACACACTCTTACAAACTGCTGCAGCAAATGTAAAACATGTCACCAACTTTAACAGTTTAAAAAAGTAGTAAAAAAACCTTATAAAAATAAAAAGAATTATGTTTCAACATTAGATTATTAGATGATTCATTATTTACACAGTAGCATCACTGCCACACAGCACCCAGGGCTCCTGATTTGTTCTTGAGCTCTGTGTGACATCTCACAGTGTTCCAGTGTTCTCAGGAAAGGCTCCAGATCCACCAGCATGCTGACCAGGATAGAGTATTTACTTCAGATGAAAGAACATATGCATAGTTTATAGAACAAAAGTGAGAAAGCAGAGTATTTTCTCATTATGTGAACTCCAGTTAATTAAGAAAGACACAGTTGCACTTTCTTTGTTTTTTTTTTTATTTAATATATTTAATGTTTTTATTTAAACATTGCACATAATTCCATTTCCATCACATCTGATATTGCTGCCTACAAAAATGATAAGAATGTAGAAAAACCCAGAAGGACGACTGATGGTTTACCAAAGTCAAACTGTGGAAACTGAAAATCGGAGGGTCCCGTATTTTACCAAAGCAGCACCTAAAGAAGGGCAACACAAACATGTAGGTATTTTTTAAATATATTATTTGGGATGCACGTTTTTTTTCCAAAAAAAAAAAAACAAAGCATCATGCATAAAGAAAAGGCAATTCTTGCCTTTAAAACCCACATGAACAAAAAGAACATGTGGATATTATTGGATTATGATATTATACACTTCCTGTTTGGTGTTTGGTGCACCAGGTGCATCTCAAAATTCAGACTCGCTGTTTGTGACGAAGCCCAAGAGATGACACAACACACAGAAACGTCAGCCCACAGGACGTCAACAAAAAGGTAATGTGGGTATTAACTAGCAAAGCCAATTTGCAGCAGGCTGTTTCTGGTGCGACCATCTTGCTACGCTCATGAAGAGAATTTCCGAGCTGACTCACATTTGTGCCTGTGAAGGTGTGATGACAGAGGGGCTTCGAGGCATATGATATGATAGAGCACGTAAAACGATCAGCTGACTGAAAGAGATCTTTTCCAGCATGCAGCGTTTGGTCTGGTTTGTTACCATGGAGAGTAAAGCAGGAGCAGTCAGGCAATAGCGTCCTTTGTGAATTATTCTGTCCCTTTGGAATGACTGGTGGAAAATGCCTCACTCCCTGGTGCACCGTGTACAGTGTGGTCCAATTGTCTGAGTCCACTAAGAAAAACTGCTTTCCATCTGCTTCATAAATATAATCAACCTATTTACAATAACTGAGTCAATGAACCAGTGCAATAATTAACATATTTATATACAATAGAAGAGATCATTTTGGGTTCTAATATCTGATTGGTTACTTTAAAGCTGTTGTTCTGTCCAATAAAATTATTTGTCTGCTATGTTGCTTAGCATACATCCTTTCACACTTTCTCAGAATTATATATATATATAATATAATTCATATCATTTTAGACACAATTTTATGAATAGTAGTGGCTTTGATGCCTTAATATACAGTATTTGCATTTGCTATCACTTCAAATAATAATTTTTTTTTTAAACATTTTAGTTTTAGTTTTAGTTGTAGATCAAAAAGTTTTTGATCTACAAAGAAAAAAAAAATAATAATAAAGACTTTTACGGGCTTTTAAAGGTATAATATTGTATTTAACTTCTATAAAAATAAGATGCAGTTAACCATTGAATACTAAAAATGTGTTTTATTTTAATTTTTTATTATAAATTAAATTAAAATAAAACACATTTTTTTTTAGTATTTAATGGTTCACTGCATCTTATTTTTATATAAGCCATTGCTCAATGACAAAACTGAAAAAAACGCAGACAATGCATATTTATCATTTTTTATTTTTTCATTACTACATTCACGATAATGCAAATTAATTTTTTTAAGGAGGGTTTTTTTGCACACAAAAGCCTATTTATCTTTAATTGACTTAATGGACCAAAATTTGATATTTGGACCACACTATAGATTTTACAGTATTGCAACTGTCATTGGAAGTGTATTAGAAATATGTTGCAAATAATTTGCTACAGAATTTATTTTTTGCGGTTGATTAATCGAGTTGTTGCTTTTAAATTCTTTGGCTTGTCCTTTTGGGATAAATTATTATGGATCAATGCAGAATTTTACAAAAACTATAATGATATAAAACTATCATATTTAATCCAAAGGACTAAGTTCTGTCAGGAGATTTCTGGTGCTAGATTTGTGTGTTGTATCATCTAAATAAGCTTTTAGAAATCTTTTCACCTCAGTTGAGTTTTATTGGACAATAAAATTTTGCAGAAGCAACAGATTCATACATCATTTGAAGAAGTAAAGCTATATGTGAACATCAAATTAAACTGATCTGTGTAATTTGTTGTAACAAGAAATTCTCTTCATTCTTTAAGCCACTTTATACTGTATAAACTACTCAACCAATCTGCAATGTCCAAGCAACCCCGATTACACAGATCCTTCATGGTTCGCTAGTAATTCTTGGCTGTTGACTGAATGTACAATGAGAGTCATGTGCATTGCATCGTGGGTTGGTAAGGAGCTTGTCACTATCGTCGCAGCAGAGAGCCCAGAGCAACGTGCCATGATGACATCATTATCTTGCTAACGTTTATTTACAAAGTTAGGTCACATGCGGGTCTACAACATGTGATGCAACACGTAGCCCTGTGGTTGGCTCTCCAGCTTTAACAAGATCTCCATCACACCTGGCAGTATAAACCTTTCATGCTTCAACACATGACTCCTGTCCTGATGCTCCCATTCTCTCCACTCCTGAGGAAACGTATTTATATGGTTAGGTCACGTGCAGCTCTACAACATGTGATGTGACACAAAACCCTGCGGTTTGCTCTCCACCGCTGATCCGCTCGCGCTTTTTTTGGATCAGGTGGATGGAAAGTTCTGGTGGACAACTTGGCGAAGAGCCCAGTTCGCTATCAAAAAGAGACAAACACAAAAGACAGAGAGAGAAAGAGAGAGAGAGAGATAGGCAGGTTTTGTAGAATGAGAGAACTAGCATTCATCTGACTAGACGCTTTAAGGATCACAGAGTGTAAAGATAAGAATATCAAGAAAATATGGGTTCTTAGGGCTGGAGGTGCCTAACAGTCAAAAAAGTAGACACGACTTTTTAAAATAGACATCTGCTTATGTAAATATTCTGCGTTTCAATATCTATCTATTCTTACTAGATCTGTATTTCTGAAATAACAAAAATTCGACTTTGGTTATATAAGAGGCAAGGCTAGATTTAAAAAAAAAAATAGATAATACACCGCCATAAGTGCTTTGCATACAGATGAATTGAATGCATTTTCTACAACAAAGCAGCTGCTTCATCCTTTTTGGATAAATCTATAAATTCGGTTCACACGTCTCTGTACATCTACAACAGGTTTATATATTCTGAGCAGACTCCATCAGGTAGCTGAGAAATGGAGAGGGTGCCAGGAAAAATGTGTGAGGGGGGACTAGATTGAAATCAGGAGAGAATTGGGAACTTGAGATTGTGTGCATAAGTTCATGTCTGCATGCATGGCTGATCGTGTCAGATAGGCAAGAAGAGAGAAAAGAGAGAGAAAGAGACACAGGGAGTGATCAAGAGAACTGTGGGCTTTGAAAACATTAGCAAACAGCTTTTGACTGCTTCCTCCTTGAGAAACTGCTTTGCTAGCCAGTGTGGGTCTGTAGGTATGTGTGTGATATTGTTGTGCTCTCATTGTGTGATACTGTAATTTGCTGCCATCTACATGAGCGCAAACACACTTGAGTATAAGGTTGTACAAGCGCTGGTTAAAATTTATAATTTATAACTATCAGAAGGGTTTTGCGTTTGCTTCCTCGGCCGTGTACTGTATAGTCAGCTTGCATCTTACTGTACTTTTAAGGAATGAGGTGGACGGCTCAGTAGATAACGACAATAAAGGAGAGGCAGTGCAAAGCACAGACCAACAGTGATAGCTGATCCAATCGCTTTAACTGAATATAGCGCTGCATTTAAAGTCAGTGCCTAAATGTCTGTTGGAGCAGTCCGAAAGTTCAAGCTCAGTGTTTTCAAGACAGTAACTCCACTGCAAGGAATGTCATTATTTTTGTGCAATTTGTGCAAAAGTCAACATTTTGTCAAATCAAATGTATAAATGTGGTTTTGTACTTCTTATTTTGCACTTAATGTAATTTTTAGTTTTATGGTTTTAACAATAGTTCAGGTTTACTGGATTCTTGTTATTCAAGTATACTATAAACTATATTCAAATTAAGGAATACTCCAGTGATTTCCTGCATTTGTGTGGTTACCACAGACAGGAATTATGACATGTAATGAGAAAACAATAGACAACATATTTAATATTTTTAAAGGAAAGTCAAAAAGCAGTTGTTAAATTCTATCAATTAAGATGGGAACTATGTGACCATATTGACTGAGCTAAAAAAAAATTATAAATAAAATCATCTAACCACCCAATAAGTTCAAAAAATAATATATGAAAGCCGTCCCAGCTCTGTTATTATACAGTTTCATCCAGCTGGGGAATTTTAAATAGTTTCTTTAATAGAGAGCTCAAGGATGACCAACTTGAGATCACAATCTGTTTCCACAAGAAAGGAAACACATCTTATCCCCTCTCCCCGTGTCTTAAATCTGAACTTGGCTTCCTAACAAAGTGTAGATTCTGTGCCAACAGCTGTTCATATCTTGTGCTCACAGAGCTCAAACACCTCATGCTAGCTGATGCTACTCAGGTCAAGATACTGCATAAAAGAAATGTTTTAAATGCTAAAGCATTACAAATAAGCTTTATTTATGCTTTTCCAGATGTTTTGTAATTCCACCTTGACAACTGACTTTAACACCAAGAAAATGATTATTGTTGATTTACATATATATTTTTTTAAATGAATATTCATGTATTTTTCCTTCCTTCCTTTTCCTTTTGAGTATACAAGTTTTTTGCTCTTTCTTAACTATCTACATGGTGTCTGTGGTAATCTGATGTTGTAGATGGGACTTTATGTAGAAGATTATACTGAAAAGCACTGGAGTATTCTTTAAAATAGACATAAACAAATGTCGTGCATCGTTAAAAAATATTTAGTTGGCCCTGGCAAAATGTACAGAACTGACCCCATTTATCAGTTTTTAATCAGAATTGTTAATCAATGATTTTTGTTGATTTGAAAGAACTTGAATTGAAGAAAAAAAATTTTTTAATTGTTTTTGTAACTCTGAGTTTCTTTGTATTTACATGCGTAGGCCATGCTAATCAGTCATAAATGACCAAGCTTGTTCAGGGCACAGCTGATCTGCACTTCGAACCAGACTAAATCAAAGATCACAGAGAGTTGTTGTTAGTATTAGAGAGTTTTAGCAGTATGTCAGCTACCATAGATACACTACCGTAATTTCCGGACTATAAAGCGCACTTATATAAGCCGCACCCACTGAATTGGACAAATATTAATATTTTTTACATAAATAAGCCGCACCTGTCTATAAGCCTACACAAGTCTATATGTCTACACTAATGTACTTTACACAGGCTTTAACGAAAGACACGTTACACACGGTGTAACGGGTGAAATATTTTGCGCTTCTATTAGGAGCATAGCGGTATTTTGGGAAAAGACCGGCACTGCATTCTCCTGGCGTGTGTGGAGACGGAGGATTATGTCCTTATTATTTTTTGGTGCTCATTTTTAAGTTTCTTGGACTAACCCGTAACGCTGTTGCAAAGAATAATAAAAAAGCACAAGTTTTGGAAACCTGTCTGTGCTTATATGATTTCTGTTCTGGAGTTAGCGAGCTCTCCCTTCACCCAGACTCAAAGCGTTACAACGGCTTGTATCTAAACAGTGGCCAACCAAGAAAGTCATTGTTCACTGTCTGCCTCCTTCCTTTCACAACTACAGTGGTACCTTGACCTACAAGTGCAATAATGTACGAGTTTTCCGAGGTACGAGCGGTCACTCTGTCGTTTTTTTTGCTTTGTTACGCGAGCAAAAAATTGAGGTACGAGCTCGAGACGCCGCTGCTAGATGGCGAAGCGAAGCCAGAAAGCGAAGACTGTGACGAAAATTAAGATAAGCAAAGAAGAAAAAGTAAAAATGTTAAAGTTTAGGGATACATAGTGTACAGGAGTGATAGTAAAAAAACTAGTTTTTTCCTCCGCCTCCGCTTATCGCCTCTAGCAGCCCCCCCCCCCCCCCCCCCCCCCACACACACACACACACACACACACAACCGCACACACACACACACACACACAGACACACACACAGACACACACCACACCGGCGTTTTCGTTAGTTTAAGACGTCTCATCTCCAAGGAAAATACACTGAACAAAACCGTACTATATCTTTACATACTCTTTCTATTATGTTTTTATACAAGATTTGTTATTTAGAAATGTATTTGCCAATTTAATAAACATAAAAACGGGGTGTCATTTTAAGGGTTGGAATGGATTAATGCCATTTTAAGTATTTTCAATATGGAAAACTGATTTGATGTGTGAGCAAATTGAGATACGAGCTCGTCTACGGAACGAATTAAACTCGTAGATCAAGGTACCACTTTATTTCTCTGGGGAGTTTATCACACAGGTGAAGTGCGTTTTCATTGGTCTAATGTTATGGGGTTCAGTTTTTTGGCTTGAAGTTTGTGAAACCGGGAAAAACCCAGGTAAAATCCATTAATTAGCCGCTTCGTTGTTTAAGCCGCGGGGTTCAAAACGTGGGGAAAAAAGTAGCGGCTTATAGTTCGAAAAATATGCTATTTCTTTTGTCTTTGACTATATATTATAAATGTTTTTTTTTTTTTTTAAAAGCTTGATTATCAAATTTTTTTGCAGAACCTTCAATTCATTTGTAAGTCTAATAAGACTCTTACTTAAAAGTAAAATCCATATATACTGTACAGTTGCAGTCCAATTATACAATCTGAAGCAGATAAATTGTTTCTTCTTATTTAGGGTCTCCTTATACCTTATGGGTAAATTTATAGAAGCACAGATCTTATAAGAATGTTTTCCTAACTGAATTTTCATAAAGCAATTTACAAATAAATTAATTCATATCCAGCTTGATAAATTAAGCCCAGTGTCAGTATAGTGCATTCTGATTTGAACTGTTGCCAGGCTTCAAGTTTAAAACCTCTGTAATTTGTACTGTTTAAACCTCAGACTCTGTAGCGTGTCCTCATGACAGCGAAAGTAATATTTGTTGTTTATGCACATATGCAGCATTGCAGTTACCAGCAGGCCGAGCCTGCCATCTGAGCGTCCGGCATAATGCCAAGAATGAACTCATACACAGGAAGCCAAACATCACACCTGGCAGTAAAAGCTTTCATGTTGTAACCGGTACGTACATACTGCATTCATTCCTGAAGAGATCTTGTAGCTCCTTGCTTGTTTGTTTGCTTTACATTAATTGTGTGCTAGAAATATTTATACATACAGATGTACTCTAAACACTTGCATGTTTGTGATTGGATCTTACAGCACTTTGTTAAATACAAAATACACATCTGCTAAGAATTTATAGCTGTTGGGATGCTAGCTCTTGCTCTGCCTGCAGTAGCATGACTACTGAATCCAATGACAAGGGGAGTGGTGGTGTTTTTTTTGTCCTTTTTGTTTGTTCTGTTTTTCTTGCTGCATGAATACATGGCTAATGAAAGATCTTGGGAAAAACTCCAAGCTAACACCAGGCCATTTCAGAGTGCGGTTTTGGTTGAAACAGAAGAAGCTTAAAAACTACACATTTAAGACAAAGAGCAGAGCCCGATATGCTTTGCTTTGTGATTCTATTACCAATCCCACCTAATGGAAACCAGTGTCCACATTACAACCAAACAAATATTTCTCTATTATATTAAAATATCCACATCTGTTTTGTACAAGACATGTTCACAAGTGAAAAAAAATGTCAAAAAAAAAAACATCAAAAATTGTTTTTGAGAAGACTCCTACTGTGTTTCCCTCTGCGCAGAGATGTAGTGAGTTGTGTCTTTAAGGCATTCATCAGGGACAGGTTTTAAACAGTGACTGACGCCTGGCATGAAGATGGACTTCCTGTTTTACAGGTGATGGGAGAGCAAGCAGCGTCCTCGCTATCCTCTACTGTCCAGCAGTGGTCTCTCTGGGTCATTATTTTATTTTTTTTTGGTTCCTCCGATCTCTGTTCTCTCTGAAAGCTCAGTCATTGTGAATCCTTTGTGTGGGGAGTTCAATTCAATGGCGCCTTGGATTCTTGTGCACAAGACACACTGCAATAGAGCACAGACAAAAGATGATGATTAGAAAAGTACGGACAAGGACATAAAGAAGGAAATCTCATGAAATATAGTAATTTCGAGTTACAGATATATCTATGCAATTGATAAAAAAAAATATATCATATACAGACTACAATTGCTGACATTGTTCAGTATAGGAGACCTACATTCATTAAGCCTTTCATGGCTAATAATAAAAAAGATTTTTTAAAAAATGGAGAAAGACCATGCCTTAATCTCCACCTTCTTATCAGTTAACTTTATATAATCAGCTTTAGCCAATGCATTTTACTTAAAGCTAAGAGGAAGTAGGTGTAACCCTAATATTATAATCACATATCATGAGTATCCATAATCATCACACAATCAAATATTCTGTAAAAAAGACAGACCTGTGTTCTAACACAACTATACATCTTTAAATATATCGTCTGATTTATATCATGTTACATACACCTGACAGTTAACACCTGTTGGAAAACAAATATATATAAATATTAATGTAGGTTTATCACAGTTAAGCCTTAAAGGGATTATGCAGTTGTCAGCTGTACTCTTACAGAACCTTGGTCTGTTACTTATCTGCATTCACATTCCAGTGTTTTACATTAATAAAATTGCAAATTAATTTGAATTCACTATTTTAATGTGATATGCTGTGTTTCATCTGTGTTTTCTGCATGCTATATATGTGATGGATAATTTATTGCAGTTATATCACATCACTCTTTTAATTTTTTATTCTGATTCTTTTGTAGTATAAGTAGATACCGTATACTTTTACCAGACACTTTCACAATCATGTCTCCGCAGAGTAATGCATTAAATCAGTGTTAGGGTCTCTGCTAATGGTTACATCAAATGTCAAAATGTGGAAAAACTTATTTTATTGACTTTGCACATGACATGATGGTTGAGTATGTAAAAAACTGTGATCTGACACAGCAGTGCACAGAGCGGCGCAAAAAACCAAAAGACATCCAGAACATGAGGGGGGGGAGAATAGTATGACTACTTTGAGCAGACAAAAAAGTTACAGATACTCAAATAATCGCTCTTTACAACTGTGGTGAGCAGAAAAGCATTTCAGAATGCACAAAACCTCAAATCTTGAGGACAAATTGGATTTTAAAGCAACAGATGACCTCAGGTTCCAATCATGTCAACCTAATAACAGGAAGCAAAGGCTACAGTTGGCACAGTCGAAATGAAACTAGACAGCTGATGATGATGGAAAAAATATGAGAAGACATTTCTCCAATTCTTAACTGTCCAATTTGAATAACTGGATAATTGCTTTAATGTGCCAATTCACAGTTGTTTCTAATAAAGTGGACAGCTAAAGATTAGGGAAACATAAACGTGTATAATAATACTAATAATACTATAGTAAAAAATAAGTATATCTGTCTAAATAAATAAGTTTATCTGTCTTTTCAATGTGTCTGTCTGTGTTATGTCTGTCTGTCTATTCTAAATAATGCCTTGTCATTTATTTCTATAAATCTTTTATTTTAAATCTCACGTCTATCCCCTTTTATTCATTTGTTTTGCAAGTAAGCTTTTCATTTCAGTAACCGGATATTTGAATGTCTCAAGCAACACATTATGAAAGTAAAGGTTGTAAGCCCAGACGTAATCATTTGTGCTTGCTCACATATAAAGAATTTCAGCGTGAATTATTTGTGACACATAAATATAGACATCTGCTGTCTTCTGGTTCCCCTGTGCAAAAGAAATAAACTGTCTATAAATCTCCTGAATGTTGACTGTGAAGATGAAACAACATGTTGATTGATGTAATAGTTAAATACAGTATACTGATTTCAGTGATAAGTAGGATATTGCTATTCTTATCGCTATTAACTTAGGATATAAATAGAATAAAATGTGCCACAAATTTGAATTTCTAGACTGTTTCATATGAAAAATTCGCCATGATTAATGATGAGTTTTTCAGCTTTCTTTCTCCTAGAGGTGAAAATTGAATCGGCTCCCAATTCCCTATATAGTGCTCAAGGCGTAAACATAGAATGATGTTGTATACAGTATATTAATATGTGCAAGTGGCATAGGAACTGAAACGTCTGCACATCTGGAAATTTTAAGCTCAGTTTGATGTACTAATGTTTGGTACAGAAATGGCCCAAATATTATGCAAGCTCATATTATGATGCAAACAAATGCAATTACCAGCTCCGCATGTGTACACCGCATGTGGCTTATTATGCATTATATATATAAAAAAATATGCATTATAATGCATTATAGATTATAAATTATGAAAGAGAGTTTTCCCTTGACCTTGTTTATAATGTCTCCTGCTTTGACACTTACTGTATTATAAAATATGCAACACCATTTTTCGAACTACATAGATTGTGGTGTGTGTGTGTGTGTGTGTGTGTGTGTGTGTGTGTGTGTGTGTGTGTGTGTGTGTGTGTGTGTGTGTGTTTAGAGGATGTTAGAAGGTTAGTACAATTCCACACAGCAGTATGCAGATGCTAATCCTTTATTAAGACATGCGCGCGCACACACACGAACATGCACATCAGCATCACCTTTTGCATTTAAATGCTTCCCTTATTAAAGGTGTTAAATGCAGGACAGGATATGTTTTGCTTAAGCCTCTTGCACTAGGATGTTTGAGGCATGCGAAATTAAAGTAACGATTTTTTTCAGAGTAATTAGAAAGGAGCTTTCGGCCAATTGAAAGCTCATCTTTAGTAGAGCGCAGAGCCGTATCCATTATTATAACCAGCACATCAAGCTGTACTACCACTCCCAGCAACCACGACACAGTAATGACAAAGAGAGCAGGAAGAAAGATTTATTTTTAATGTTTGGCTGAACAGATCTGATTGGACTGTTGGGCTATGAAATGTGTTTCTTAAAGTAGGATTTGTCACATTTTTGTGACTCATCCAATTTATATTCCACAGAGGAAATGCCTATGCACATCGTATTAAAAGCCACCATTCCTATACCTCTGGGAGCTTACTAAAACTTTAAGGAAAATAGTCATGTCCCACTGGGATCAAAAGTGTATATATATATATATATATATATATATATATATATATATATATATATATATATATATATATATATATATATTTACACTGTATATATTTTCCATCAGCAACTGACCTCATCAACAATACAAAGGACAAATTACCCACAATCATGTCTGATCTGCCTCCACAAATACTATTACTAATGTAAACCTCATATTGTCATCTCACAACACAGTCAACAAGGACCACCATATTGCAACCCGACACCTTTGGACTTAATTGAGATTGATATTAGCATTTGTACTGCCTCCCTTTTACAATTATATTTGCATTGTCTTACTTTAGATTCACTGCACAAATTGTATACTTAATATCTTTATCTTTATTTCATTTTCCTAGTTGTTATAATTGTTTTATATTTCTATAACACCAGGACACCATCACAAATTTCTTGTACATGCAAACCATGATGCTTATACAAAAAAGATGATTCTGATTCTGATAATACAAGAAGCTTCTATGCACACTATATTTGCGGACACTTGTTCATATGTGTGGTGTGTGCTTTTTGAGCATCACATTTCACATTAGTCCCAATTTGTGCTTATCATTTTCTCCACTCTTCTGTGAAAATGCTAAACTAGATTTTGGAGTGTGCTTATGGACATTTGTGTTCATCAGCAACAAGGGTGTTAGTAAAGTCAAGCAATGATGTAGGTGAGGTGAGGAGGCTTTGGTGCAGACAGTGTTCCAATTTATCCCAAAGCTGTTCAGTAGGGTTGTTATTAGAGCTCTATAGCAGGACACTTAAGATCTTCCTCTCCAAACCATGTAAACCATGTCTTCATGGAGCTCACACAGGGGCAATGCCATGCTGGAACAAGTTTGCGTTTCCAAGTTCAAGTAAACTTGATATTATACTGCATCCTATACAATTGTGCGCCTCCATATTTGTGGTAACATTTTGGAGAAGAACCATATATGGCAGCAAACGTACTTTTTTCCATATAGTGTATGAAAATGATGTACTCTATGATGATGATGCAGTCACCTACATGCCAGAGAAATAAGCATATAATATAGTATAGGGCAGATGTCTTTGCATTTTTGCCTTCATACTGCATGCACCTACTATTATCCAATCATCTAACAGCACAGTGCATACAATTGTGCACATACATATCAAAAGCTTCAGATAATGTTCACATCAAATATAAAAAATGTGATTTTAGTGCCCTTTATTGTGCCATAATTGATGATGCCAGACAGATATTTATTTTCTTTTTTATATTTCAGTGTTTCACTTTTTTTTTACATTTTTTTACTTACAATAGTGCATAGTAGATAGAATTTTACTTACAATTCTAACCGATAAAAGAGGTCAGAAGTAAAAAACAGACTGGTTTGACATGAGACCAAGGCTGTGGTAATACAAATAACAAAACATGTTAAGCAGAAAAGTATGTCAAAAGTTTTACTGCAAAAAGATCAGGCGATGGGGATTTCAGAAATAATTTAATCTTTTCTAGCACTGCTTAACTGGCTCCACCATCTCTCAGGATAAAAGACAGGTATACATCAAGACTCTTTTCAGTTTTGGCACCGAGGTGATGGAATGAACATCCACTAGCGGTACAAACAGCCGAGTCACTGGTTATCTTCAAACGAGCAGTGAAGACCCACCTCTTCCTGAAGTTTTTAACCAGGTATTCCATAGTCAAATTCACTTGATCAGATATACAAATAATGGCATGCATGTTTAAAAAAGTACAATGAAAAAAGTTTCTAGCAAATTTCCTCCAGCTTTGAAGATCTGATATGCTTAGAATGTGAACTTATAAAAGAAGCCAGCATATGGTACAATTAAGTTACAATATAATGAGTCGACTTCATTCGCAGCTTTACTGCAAACAGCCTCATAACTCTCTACTTTACTGCAATACATGTGCTGAAGGAAAAAACAACCTTTCTCTCTCTCTCTCTCTCTCTCTCTCTCTCTCTCTCTCTCTCTCTCTCTCTCTCTCTCTCTCTCTCGGTTTTTCTTACTCCCGAGTTTGCTTTTATTTTTTTTTGTACTATTCTTGCCAGTTCTCTCGCTGCTTTTCCACTCTCTTTCTAGCGTTAAATTATATTTTCATATTTTCCTGGCGCAGAGGAAGTCAAAACATGACTCAATAAGGAATTCAGCAGTAATTGCAGCCAATTTTTGTTTTTCCAAGCTGTCTCATTCTGAGGCTAATTTTAGATCGCCAGCACACGATTCTTGTGTTAACAGCAAGCTAAAGACATCAGAGTGGATTTCAGCAGACAATGACAATGTTGAAATAGAAATACGTGTTACAGCTTGAAGAAAATAAGTGAAAGGACACCTTAGATACTGTAAGCCTGCAGCTAATCAATTAACTAAAGATTAGATAAGCGATAGAAACAGCTAACTTAGTAGGTGAAAGCTTCCAAATCCCCAAAGATATTCTTATATTTTAATATTAGGATGTATGTTATCATTTTTAAGATTGACTGTTGATGTATTTAAATGAAATGTGAGTATGATTGGTCAGAAGATGCTGATTTATTCTCTATAACTGCAGCTCGGAAAGTAGTGGCAGCTCTAATTCAAGTCACATATTTGATCATTTCAATATTGAGAGTTCATTCACATGCATAAATGTATGCATGTAAAGGTTTTCTATAAGGAGATGTTTATTTAGCATCCATGCATTGTAACAGTCAGAGGTAAAAAACTATATTTTTTATTTTTTTACCACAACAAAATTTTCAGGACAGCAGACTTTGCTAGATATGATTTTGTCTTAGCTGCAAGAGCGAGAGAGAGAGAGAGAGAGAGAGAGAGAGAGAGAGAGAGAGAGAGAGAAAGGAAACCGGTGAAGGAAAGATGATTACAATGCATTAGGAAAGTACTCAGACCCCGTCACTCTTTTCACTTTCGTTATGTTGCAGCCTGATACTACATTCACTTTAATTTTTTACATTCTCATTCAGATTTTTTTCTTATTAATCTACAGTCAGTCCCCCATACTGGCAAAGTAAAAACAGCCTTCTAAAAATGACTGCATTTATTTTTATAAAAAAACTCGAATATCATATGTACATAAATATTCAGACCCTTTGCAACAACACTTGAAAATTGGCTCAGGTGCTTTCCAGTTGCATGAAAGATTTTTCAGCACGTTGACTGGAGTCTACCTGTGAAAAAGTATATTGATTGGACATGATTTGAAAAGGCACACACCACTCTACAAAAAACCTTACAGCTTACAATGTATATCAGAGCAAAAACAAAGCCATGAGGTCAAAAGAACTGCCTGCAGGTCTCAGAGACAGGATTGTTGCATGGCATAGATCTGGGTCAGTAACAAAAAATTATGAATAGGTCTGAACAATTGTAGTTTCAAGCTGCAACATAACAAAACTAAAATAGTGAAGGGAGTCTGAAGACTTTCCAAATGCACTGTATATATGGATAAAAAAAAAAAATGACAACTTGTCAATTTCTTTCTCGCTTTCATTTGTGTGTAAGCTAAAGTATTAGGCAGTTGTGAAAAAATACTGAAAAGTAAGAATGATTTCAAAAATTAAAACATTAAATATTTATTTTAAACAATGAACATATTTGAAATTAAATGAACAAAAGAGAAATCAAAATCAAGTCAGTCTTTGACTGCCCTTCTGCTTTCACTTCTTTTCACACTTTGTACATGTGCATGAACAGTGAATATTAAAATGTGTTTGCCACTTGACCTCTGAGAAGCATGTATGTAGAATCTGTCTTTTCCTAGGATGGTAATTCTAATAAATGTATCCTCTTCAGCACAGTTATCTGTTTGTGTTCCTTTCCTGGGATGGTTCTAATGGCAGCCTGTTTTATTATAGCATTTGATGGTTTTAAAGACTTTAATTGGACATAGACTTAAAGTTCTTAAAATGTTTTGGGATTGTCAGACCTTCATTTTCTAAGTGTTTCTTGCCATAATAGGAATTTGTACAGTAATTGTGGTAGCACTAATACAACTAATTCCCTCTGCACAAAACAACTGATGGTCTAAAGCAAATTAGGAAGGCAAGAAAGGTCACAAATGAACTCTTGACTACACAAACCTGTAAACTGAAAATCATTTCAACTGAAGGAGAGGGTGTGAACAAACTTTTGCCTGGGATACAATAAGACTTTATAATACATTTATTACAACAATTTCCATTTAAATATATAATCATTAATCAAGAGTGTTGTAAACCCAATGAAGTGCAGTTTCTATTACCTAAAAGAAGTTGATCACCTTCCTCTAACAGCATGTCTTAAAAGATTTTATTCCATTTAATGTTGTATTCGGTATACGTACAATTTACATAATTCCTAAATAAGAAATAAACTTTGTTAACAAAGTAGGGTAAAGCGTACTTTTGCCTCCTAAAATCTGAATTTGAAATCGAATGACCTGAAATAATAGGTTGCCAAAATCTTTTAATTTTACTGATTTACAAATGCACTTTATTTTCAATTTTTCATTTTCAGACTTACACCAGATGGTTTATTTATAACCTTTAGACTTACACACAATATGTAAAGATAAACTAACAACTATTCATAGAAATCCACCTTTCTATACTCAATCCCAGTGTCATTACTTACAGTATCTCAAAAAAAGTTAGTACACCCCTCACCTTTCAGCAACTATTTTAGTGTATCTTCTCAAGGGACTATACTATAGAAATGAAACTTGGGTATATTTTAGAGTAGTCAATATGCAGCTTGTATAGCAGTACAGATTTACTGCCCTCTGAAAATAACTCAACATACAGCCATTATTGTCTAAATAACTATAGTTGTCTCTTTGAATGTCCATACTGACTCATATATTATTAATAAACATATTCCATAAAACATATTTATACAGTGTCTATCTTTAGACATTTTCTGGAATGACATAATGATTGATACTTATACTGAATGATTGCTAATTCATGGATTGGATAATCTTTCTCCTTTAACTTTCTCAAGATGACCTGTTTGTGAGACACGAGACATTGTCCTCAGCCTTCAAAACAAGAGCATCCACATAATTTCATTCACTGCTTTATTGGATTTATGTGCAGACTTTCTTATTATCTTGAGTAGCTTTGACTGACATTTTATCCGTAAAGCTATGCACGATAGGCACCTACACTCACACATGGTGACAGAATTTCTTTTTTTACATTAAACAGTATATTCACATTAGAAATGTTTTTTGATGAAGAAATTGGTTTTATCAAACAAAACAAAAAAATCTAAGCAAATTTTTGTTTTGTGATATGAACGAATTATAACGAATATAAAATTACTTTCCTCGTTTGCATTTTGTTATCATTATTTTTCTTGCAATACAACTTTTATAAATGATATTATCATGTGTTTGTTTTATTGTTATAGGATAAAAATAATCCTAATAGACATTGATACCTGGCCTTAAAAATGACTCACACTTGGAAAATGACAATTCAGAAAACTTATTTTATCCACCATCAACTATATTTAGGCCTGAAATTTGACCACAAAGTATTCCAAAATAGACAGCGTAATTCCAAAATGTCTGCTGTGAAGATTCATGTCATTTATCAATGCTGATCTGCTCTGAATACTAAGTGATGATGCGTTCTTCTGGGACACGCTTGAATGCACATGAGGCTGCTGTCATCTTTCTGTCTCTGTATCTCTTTTTAGTCCTCTGTCTCACTCTCGCTCTCTTTCTCGTAAGCACTCCATCTCCACCTTCATCTGCAGGCCGTATGGCTTGAGGCAGGGATTGAATATGAGGTGGAGAGGTGCATCACAATCCCCAAGCTTGTTCTTGATTCAGACAGGCAGTGAGGAGGACGCAGCTACAGAGGCTTCTGTGTGTGTGTGTGTGTGTGTGTGTGTGTGTGTGTGTGTGTGTGTGTGTGTTCCTGAGTCATCTGACTCCCAAACAGTCCGTCAGTGTGGATTAGCTACATCCTGCATGCCCGGGTGAGGGCAACAGCAGATCATTAAAGTAAAGACTCCCTCCTCTGCCTCAGCAGAGAGGCACAAACATATATCCAAGCAAAAAGAGCAGCATTTCCACCTTCTGACTCATTCTCAGAACAGGGTTAATCAACAGGCCAAAAAGTCAGTTGAACCTCATCTTTACTCCAGGCTCGTAGTAAGTATAAAAAAAGATGACAGGCCAATTTATTATAGTAAAATATTCGGCAACAAGCACAAAGCACAGAGTCACATCCTGAAGCTTTTTATTACTCTTAAAACACAGCAAATTGTCAATAATTGCAGTATTTAATCTATTAATGAACAACCCTTTAATGCCATTGAGCATTTGTACTCTCAATTAGATTTTTCTACCACTAGGTATTAATAAGTAAAAAATAAAAAAGTGTTCAAAATGTTTTATTTATTTTTCAAATAATTCTCAAAGCATGAACTCCTCTTTTTTTTTTTTACACCAGCCCTAGAGACTCCATTTGTAAATGATAAATAAATGCATACTTATAGAAATATATCGCAATCTTTTTATTATTAAGCTTGGTTCATTACAAGCTTGAACACTTGTAAATAACATCTGAACATTTATTCAACAACATTTTTACTCTGTATATATTGTATTATTTAACTGTCTGGTCTACAATTCTGTTACATTATGTCTGTAATTCTAAACTTCTCCTGCACTGGAAGTCAAGTCAAATTCCTTGTGTGTGTAAGCATACTTGGTAATAAAGCTATTTCTGATTCTGATTCTGATAGATTACGAAGCACCGGCCATAACATGTCCCTGTAAATGTGATCTTACTATAGAAACAATCATGCATCTGATGGAGTGCATCTGAAATGACTGTCACAGTTACTGTTATAGAAAATGAAATGTAGTAGAAACCTTCTATTGGTAGAGAAAGAGACAGTGGAACTTGAGCTGGAAAACAATTAATGATATTGTATATCAAAAAAGACACTCGGCATCTGTAACACAAATAATATTCTATAAATAATATTTTAATTACATCTAGCAACAAATTTATTAGTGTGCATGGAAAACCATAATAAATAACACTAACGTTCTGTACACACTTAGGATAACAATGTCAATATTTGAAATTCCGACATATTTATATTTAAAGCGCAAGCATAATTTACATGTTTGTGCAACACTGCTGAGTACTTTTTTTGAAAATGTCCCAATGTTTGACAGCCCTGTTTATTTTATGGGTATAGTACAGTTGCACACATGCTAAACTTTTCCACAGGCTTTTGGATGCATAACATAGGACTATTTGGGGTATTTCTTTTGCTGGTTGCAGTGAATGCCTTTCAATTAAGGGAATTATCCACTGCTGATGGGTTTAAGGGCTTTTTTTAGTAAACCAATTACAGAATGACTTTAAACACCAGTAGTAGTGCATACATTACCATGAAAAATTATCCTGCATGTTAAGTAAAATATCCTTTAACCTAAAAAATCAATAGTCTAATATTATTTCCTTGTTTATTTGAGTAATACTGAGAATTGCTGTTATTTCTTTACGAGTTTGGAAAATATGTAGAAAATAAATTTTAAAAAGGGCTCTAACCCTCGTTCGTGACACATCACACATTTTTTCTATTCTATTTCTTTAATTTAGTATTAAATCTATTATTTATTAGGCATCCATTATTAAACATTCTTTTAACAGTGTACGATTTCACATAATAAAATAATTTCTTAGTAGTTATTACTAAGTACAAGTAATTCACAGTTTTATCACTTTGGCATGTAAGTATTTTACAATATTATGTTAATATTAGATGTATAATTTTAAGTTTGGGGAGACACATACAATAGATATGCATGCATTTATGGTTTATGTCTAGCTACTAAAAATACGCATGTAGTTAAATTACTTTGAGATAGCTGTTATGCAACATTCTGCATAGTTGAGCTTAAAAGTTTCAATGGTAAAAAATAGAAAAATTTACAATAATATTTTAAATCAAGAAATTCCAATAAGTTAATATGAAATGTGGGTTTAGCTGTAACATTAACATTATTTATTCTTTTTTTTTCTTTATAATCACTTTTTTAAAAAATTTGTTTTACCTAAATATAAATCTTATGTTGGTAAAAATTTCAACTATTTGTCTTCATTCTTTTATGCAAAACATATGCAAATTATGCTAATCATAATGCAATCAAATGCAAGTTTTAGCACTTGATGTGTTATTTTTTAGTAGCACTTCCTCAACCAATATTAACATCTGGAATGAATTCAAATTCTGCAAAATAAATAAATAATAAAAAAAATGCTACAGATAGAATATGCAGTGCCACAAGTTTGATACAACAACACAGCCTAGAAGATAGGTTTTATTTATGTCTGTACTTTTGAGAGTCACTAACAGCTGGAACCAAATTCCTTGTGTGTGTCAACACACTTGGCCAATAAACCTGATTCTGATTCTGATTCTGTTTCTGATAGACACAGCAAAGTGTGTCACTGTGTCATACCGCTCCCCAGTTATATATACATCCATAAGGTGTCATTTATGTATGAACTACTTCAATAGCGCTTTGCTATAAAATCACAATCATAATAATAAGAAGAAGAAGAGGAAGAAGAAGAAGAAGAAGAGAAGAAGAAGAAAAAAATAAAGAAGAGAAGAGGAAAAATACAAAACAATGCAAAGTAGACAGATATTAAAGTAGACAGATATTAAAGTAGACACATATTAACGTAGACAGATATTAAAGTAGACAGATATTAACCTTTTTAACATATATGGTCGATTTAAAATTCAACGAATATCCTTTTTTGAACACTTGAGCTCAACCAAAAAGTTAGACATAATCTTAAACATACTGTAATATAATCTGTGATCATAACTTACACTGTATCTAAACTGTAATGTGAGTTTGCTGACACTATATTAGGTAGGTATAGTGTCTGATATCATGCAAGAACCTCAAAGAACCAAAAGTTACCTCAGCATCTATTTTTATTAATGAAAACTGCATTAGTTCTTTATGCTCAACATTACAGCTACAATATTCCCTGTGAGTTAAAGAAACATCTGGGGCTGGCATTCAGTGGTGTAGCAGATGGAAATTAATTGGGGTGTATTAAAATTTTTTGGTAACATTCAGAAAAGAAATCAAGACAAGAAATCAGATACAGCTAAAGTATTAGGGGAAATAGTCAAAAAATAACATCATCATTATAGCGTTTTATCAGATGCCCTCCTATCCTGTTTATGTCAATCTGATTCTGGTTTGGGCACATTAATACATGCTTGATTGACCAAAGTTTCTCTTTAGGCTATACAATTAAATGTGCATCTGGTTTTTACAAGCTGACTCAACTCCATATTTAGTCAGTGCTAAAGGCAAAAAGGCGTCTCGAAACCGATTCATGTGACAGAAAGGTGACTTAAAGGTCAGCATTTAAAAATGACAGTAAAAACTCCCATTAGTGGCATTGATCTTTTATGACTTTAAATCCAGGGCAAATGAACTGGAAGTGCGGGAGAGAAACTGGGAAATTTCGGAATGTGCTGTGGCCTTGAATTTGCACTTGTTTTTAGTTATGTATAATTATATATCAGCTCATTTGCTTTCATTATTGAATCCAGGCATAATTGCAATGATCATTTGCTATCTTGACCAACCACATGAATATACAAACATATTTTAATCCAATATAGCAGTTAAAGTAATTGCATTTCTTTCTTATAAATAAAACACAATACAATCAATTCAAATGACATCTGCGATGACATTCTGGCTTTGCACAATTTTTAATGTAATTCCAAATGCTCTGGCAAATAGATTTCTTTTTTACAATTAAATAACTGACTGGCATTTGTCACTCTTGTTGTTCTTTTCGGAGCTGCATTTACAAAAGGTACGCTGCCAGACAATCAAAATATGTAATATAAAAATAACCAAGAATGCATTTTGACACCATAACATGGTATTTTAGATAACAGTAGCTGTGAAACACACTGAATAGTCGGTTTTGTGGGCTTCATTCTATTTTGATTCAAACTCCTAGCCTGAAAGATCACTTTGCTGTGACTTGCCTAGACTTGCACTTAACATTTACTACTTGAAATTCCTCCTTACCAAAGCTATTATGATGCATGACATTACGCCATGATGCACCACTAACAGAGAGTGTTCAATATAGCGCAAAATAAGGATATCATTGTACATGAAGAATTACTGTAAGGTTTTCACTTTGAGCTTCAGTCATGAAATCAATCAAATGTACTCTCTTGGAACTGCTTTCTTGGAAATAATAGAAAAAAAAATTTATGTTACCACACAAAGATTTATTAAGGGGGCAATCACTGATTATGTGAACTTCATGTACTCAAGCACTTCTGTAGATTTGTGTACAGAGTCGATATTCTCCAATGAATACAAATCAAAGTAGCTTTAAATGCCAATATGTCTGACTTTGAGTTTCTGCCAAACCTGTCTGAGATTTAGCCAAATGCCAATATGTGAATTGTAAGCTTCAAGTGTGTCAGTCGTACTCTTCACTTTCCTTCACCACAGTGGAGATTTATAGCAAATGTTTGGTCTCATCAATCACATGAAGGCATCTGCTTCACGACTGATCTTGGCAGTCATCTCCATGCCCATTCCCATCTCTCTTCCTGTGCCGGTTTTTATTCCGCTGATGACCTTCATCCTAATCATAGTGGAGCTGCACTAATGTGCCAGACGGTCCGCAGCTAATGCCAATTACAAAGTCCATGCAATAGAAGAATGAAGCCGCAATGCATTAAAACAGATGCATACTTCCAAAATGTCTTAAGGTTTAGTGTGAATGGCGACTACTAAACCACTGCAGACGTGATGAAGCGCTCAAATTGTTGCAAAGTCTCATTACAATAACAGATAAGAACATTCAGTAAGCAGTCAACAGGTTCTAAGGAATAACAGCCCAAAAATAACATCCCAGCAATGTTCCAAAAACATGCACTGTAATAACAGTGGCTTTACAATGGGCCTCATTTATCAAGCTGGCTACAAACAGGTTTATTCATAAATCGTTTGCAGTAGCAGATGCACAAAAAATCTGGTATTCATGAAAATCCAATTCCCTCTGAATATCATTCATATCCTACAGGAACTTGGGATCAGCAGAGAGATGAGAAAAGTAGGCAGAAGTACAAGGGGATGCGGCAGCAGGTAAAGAGGGATGTGGCGAAAGCAAGGAGCTGTGTGAGAAGTTGGACACTAAGGAAGGAGTAAAGGATTTGTACCGATTGGCCAGGCAGAGGGACCGAGCTGGGAAGGATGTGGTGCAACTTAGAGCAATAAAGGATGGAGATGGAAATGTGTTAAGTAGTGAGGAGAGTGTGTTGAGAAGATGGAGGGAGTATTTTAAGAGAGAGACAGAGAGAGACAGAGAGAGAGAGAGAGAGAGAGACAGAAGAGAGAGAGAGAGAGAGAGAGAGAGAGAGAGAGAGAGAGAGAGAGAGAGAGAGAGAGAGAGAGAGAGAGAGAGAGAGAAGGTTGGATGGTGTGGAGATGGTGAAGCAGGAAGTAAATAGGTTTACTAAGGAGGAAGTGAGTGCAGCAATCAAGAGGATGAAAAGTGGAAAGTCGATTAGCTCAGATGACATACTAGTGGAAGCGAGAAGATGTTTAGGAGAGATGGCAGTTGAGTTTATAACTAGAATGTTTAACAAGATTCTGTAAGGTAAGGGGATGTAGCCATTGGTCTGCTGGTACCATTTTTTAAAGGGAGAATAAGGGAGATGTGCAGACTTGCAGAAACTACAGGGGAATATATTTAATCAGTCACACCATTAAGTTATGGGAAAGAGTAGTGGAAGCCAGCCTGAGTGAAGAGGTGACCATCTGTGAGTAACTTTATGGTTTCATGCAGAGGAAGTGCTCCACAGATGCATTATTTGCTTCGAGAATGCTGATGGAGAAGTATAGAGAAGTTCAGAAAGATTTGAATTGTGTGTTGTGGATCTTAAAGACAGGGGCGGATCTGAATGTGGCAGAGCTGAAGATGTTAAGGTTTTCGTTGGGAGTGACGAGGATGGACAGGATTAGAAATTAATTTATTAGAGGGACAGTGCATGTAAGACGTTTCGGAGACATGTGAGGGAGGCGCGATTGAGATGGTTTGGACATGTGCAGAGGAAGGACATGGGTTATATCGGTAGAAGAATGCTGAGGATGGAGTCGCCAGAAAGGAGGAAACGACGAAGAGCAAGGAGGAGGATTATGGATGTGGTAAGGGAAGACATGCAGGTAGAAACCAGGGTAGTATGGAGACAGATGATCCGCTGTGGCGAACCCTAACGAGAGCAGCTGAAAAAAAGATCATCATCCCACAGGGGCTTTTTTGTTTTGTTTAAACTTGAATATTAGGAGATTCAGTCATGTAAACCTGAAAACTGTCACTTTTATTTCAATTAATTACGTTTCGATTCAACAGGGATGAATTGAAAGTGTTTATTTATACAAAGAAATATTACATCATTTAAAAAAAGCAAAAGAAATGCCAGCCTATACAAAGAAGAAGCCATAGTGTGTCTGTAGTAGCAAATGCACGGTAATGCAGTTGCTGAGCTGCATTACTGGGCATTTATTGCACTTTTTCACCACTTAGTCGTCATTTGATCATTTTGTGTTTTCTGTGAGCTTTGCTTTTTGAGTTTTGTAGACAACTAATTGTAAGTCATTTATAATGTGAATGTGCTTGGTAATTTATGGGTGAATTGACTTTAGCAACCAACATAAGAGTATAAAGCAAATCAGTGTGAAAGTTAAGTTAATGATAATGTCTAATGAGCATACATTTATATAAGGTAGAAACCTGTGTGTGCAATACAGTTTGACAGCACCTTCCATTAGGCAAATAAATTACTAATGGTGCCATTTAAAACAAATTAAATTTGTTTATTTGCCACCAGCTTTACCCCACCTGAGGCCTCAGTGCAAGCTGCCAACATCTCTGAGAGGTGAACGAGGGCAAAGTTAGTCATTGCACTACCTGAAAAAGCTTGGTCTGGCTCTACCCACAGCCTTACAGCTGCTGAATTGAATCGGGTGTGTTAAATGAGACTCTGAATAAAAGACTCTACATTATTAAAATTAGACATTTCAGCTTTAGATTATTACCACAAGCACATCATAAGATGTATGAACTATGAAGACTATCAGGATCAGAAACCCACAATAATATTTAAACAACAAAATTATTGAAGTGTTGAATGATCATTTTAGAGGTAACCTTTTTTTTTTTTTTTTTTTTTTTTTTGCAAGTATGCAATCCTTGTTTAAGACCAGTGAAGTCAAACCTTGAAAGAACAGAAACATTTGATATTTATTCAAACTGGCCTCTAAATGGGGTCAACAGGCCTATCAATGCTCCAACCTATCAATATAGTGGAGGTCAAAAAGAGTACTAATAAAGTGATAGCCAGACAGGAGACATCACATGACATGGCCAAAATATCGCTAATACCTATGATGAAGTCAATCCGAAAATTTCATTCACCAAAAAAATCTGATGTTTGATCTTGTACTGAATTGCCTCTGCTTGTCATGCACTAAAAAAAATTTTTTCCCATAATATAGTTCTGAAATTTCAATGCTGTTTTATATTCCTCTATACGGAGAGTGAAGAGTAATTAATATTTCACGTCAAGATTCTATGCACCAGGCTAATATAATATGCTTAGAATATTCGGGCATAGAGACTCAACTGTATGAGACAAATGACTATAGAGAACAGAACAGTGACTACAGAAAAAGTTCCTGCTGAAAATAGCATTAAAATACATAACAAGATTTGGTTTTTATCAATTACTACAAATTACACACAGCATAAGAATGCACAGCCTTGAGAACTTTACACAATGTTATGATGTGAAGAAGAAAAAATGTCTATAGAAATATCGTACTACTGTGCGTTTACTCTGGGCCTTGAAAACTAGTTTGGCAACTTGCCTATGTGTGCTATAAGGGGTGAACATTTTATTTCACCCTCAAAAAAAAAAAATTCTAATTTTGTTTTGCAAGAAAGGGACACTGACCACCAGTGATTTTATAAAAACGACTCAATTTGAATTTTACATTTCAAAGCCTGTGGATCTAAAGCACAACCCAAAATATGCAGCACTGACAATTTAGCTTTACCCACTAGGGAAGAAGCGTAGGAGTGCTCAGCTGCACCGATGCAAGACCTGTGATAATTGCTTGCAAACCTTATTTATTATTAATGAAAACAAGTGGAGGAGAAGCGTGACTGTGGAGCAAGTCGTTTAAAGACTGTCATGATACCATTCGAAAATTATAGTGGAAAAAAGTCCATAGTGCACGTTGTGCAAAATCATCACACACCCTAGTCCTCTGAGCATCACATCAACATCAACTAAGGGCTGCTCTGCCCCTGAGGGTAAATCCATTGCTTAGCTTCGCAGAAACGTGACACACAGCTGAGGTTTACACTTGAGTCACTGCATTATCATTGAGAAGGACGACAGGGTCTCTCAATCAGGACATCAGCGGGGTAATGCAGCAGATTTTAAACATTTTGACATCCTCCTTTGGCACGTCCAGTGCTCTGATTGTAAAGGCGAGATCAGTGGCTTTGATGAAAAGCTTATCTCTGACTGGAATCACAGCTCGGCTGCAGACTAGGACACACTGAGAACAACATCTGCAAGACACAACTAACATATGCGCACACACACACACACACACACACACACACACACACACACACACACACACACACACTTAGACACTTAACATCCTTTGCCTTTGATATTTGCTCACAAAGTTAATTTAAAAGCCATTGATTTTTTTTTTTTCTTTCACTGCCAAAGCAGCCTATGATTCAGCTGTATCAAACTCAAGCTTTTGAGGCTAAAATTCCATGCTCAACCACACACACACACACACACACACACACACACACACACACACACACACACACACACACAAACACACATGCACTCATACATGGACACACACAAGCTCTAATACATAAACAAAAACCTGACACTGTCTGTGGCATAATCTGTAGTGAGTATAGTTTTTGTTGTCACATGCATTGAAGCATGTCTCGATGCATTTCATGTTGCGTTTCTGCAACGGATGAATGAATCCTCCCAGGGCCGCTCATATGAGCTGTCAAGCTGATAAACGAATATGACAAATAAAATTGTTTCTAAGCCGAGGGACTGCATTCATTATGTATAATCTATTTGATGTTATGCAGATTTAAAAAAAGACAATATTTTCAAATCTTAATGCCTGGATTTCATTCACTCTTGCATTAGTAATATTGCAAATGAGTATTGGCTCATACTAACATCAGGTTTGGTTAGTGCTGATCTTTTTATTGACCTGCTGCAAGTCTTTCTTTGCTGCTGTTTTTCATATAACACAACCAGCACAGTCAGACATCACACCTCCACACCAACAGAGGTACCCTTCCTCAGCAAATGAACCACTTCCTGTTTACAGACTCTTGAACTTCTTGAACAAACACTTCTATAATCTTCTTAGTAATGCTTCTACAATTTAAGTCATGTAATACACTTTTGGAGTTCATTTTATACACTTGCAATGGCAATAAACTATAGTCAGTGTTTGTAAGAGTTCCTGAAGAAGTTTCAAGTCCTTAGATATGTTAAGGATATTTGCAAAGCCCCAGGCTTTAAACTGCAGTTCATCAAATGTACACAACTGCAAAGATAGGAACAAATATTTTATATAGGCGCAGCTCAATTAGCAAAAAGTTAACTACATAATTTTGTAAACATCAGCATTTGTGTACTTTATATCTTATGATTGCTTTTACTGATTTTTGGATTTGCCATGTTTGCTATTATTGTGTTTGTGCATTTGAGTTTCTAATTAAACCACATGCATCTTGAGTTTTCTCAAGTCATTCGTTCTCATTTTTCTGTTTGAGAACATGCTAAAATCCCTGTTTGTAGAATATAAATATCTAATATATTTAACATATCTATATATCTATGTATAATTTGTAGTAGATGTCTTGCAACGATTGCTATGGAATAAGAACTTCTCCAACCTTGCTCAAAGTCCTCCCCGCTGACGGCCATTTTTCCAGCTCTGATTGAAGGTAATGCAAGCACTGAGCTGTGGACTGCCAGGTGGCAGATGAAAGACACACAGCAAAGAAAAGAAAAGAAAACCACTAAAGGGTAACAGTGACCTCACTGGAACAAACAGAAGCAAAGGCATTTAACTACAAAGAGCTGGAAGGATCCCGAAAAAAACCACCACTGCATGAATTACTGTGTTTATGTATATAAGATATTGAAATTCAAATGCATGCAAGTTGAAATACACAGTGAGATCACTCTCCAGTCGAGCAGTGTGGAGCTGCAAAGCACTTAAGCACTCAGCACGTAGCAAAGCTTCAGGGACTGGCACGGATATGATGAGCTGCCTCCGTGTGTCTGCCATGAATATGGAAGCACTAGAAACTGCAATGTGCAGGTACTTAACTGAAAGACAGACAGGAAAAAAGAAATTTACAGAAAAAGGCTGCTCCCTCTCTCTCTCACTCGCTCTCTCTCTCTCTCTCTCTCTCTCTCTCTCTCTCTCTCTCTTTCTCTTTCCCTCCCTCTCGCTCCCTCTCTCTATTTTGAGGGGAAACGCGTGCAACACTGACACATATTTTCCAAGCAGAGAGCAAAAATGTGTGAGCAAATGTGTGAGTGAAAATTGTTCTAATTATGCAACACTTTCTCTACAATTTCTCTCTCTCTTCCACACCAGTTTGTCTAACTCCCTCATTCTGTCTCTCTCTTTCTCTCTCTCTCTCTCTCTCTCTCTCTTTCTCTCTCTTTTTCTCTCTCTCTCACACACACAGAATCCTTCAGACCATACTTTGAGAAAAGCTAAAAACAAGTGTACCTTATCAGATATTTCAGCTCAGGTTACCATGGCAACAGTAGCATTTATCGCAAATATTTGTGTACTCTCTCAGCTGATGCACACCACAGGCCAGACAGAGAGAAAGGGGGGAAGCGACTTCAACTTTATCATTGCCCCTGGGAAGAGAATAGAGGGGAGATTGATCAGCTCCTCCATTCCTGAAAGCCAGGCTGAGTATGAAAGAGAGAGATGATGGGGTTTAAATAATTTCATAGGCTTCTTACAATTTGCAATCCAATGGAAACATAAAACAGGCTGTATTGTGGAAATGTGCTTTTTTTCAAGGATAGTCAGACAGAACAGATTCCTTTTTTCTCTATGAAAAGGCTTCCGACAGTAACTGTTCTGAACAGCCATAATTCATGCAGAAATTCTATTTATGATTTGCCCCTTAATATGCATATATTAAATAAAAAAAAATAAATAAATAAAAAAAAAACATGCTATAGGCAGTGTGCAGTTTGAACGCAGAAATAGGAATAACATTTTGACTATATTAAATGGTCATGTACTTTGTTTTTGCATCTGTTACAAACATGTCAAATGTCTTTTATGTATGGGATCTAAATATACTCATAACTTATATACGTTCCTGTAATTGCCTCCCACACATTATGCATCCTCTGAGCAATTACTGGATTCCCTGAGTTATAATTTTACCCCACATTTTGACACATCTCTTCTAATTTTAATTGCGCTCTTGAAGGCATTCTCTACCCTTAAATATACTGAATGTGTTCATATTTGTATATCTGTGATGGTAATAAACTGGGGCTAATTTTGGAGCTGTTAGGGTTCTGCTTTGTTCTGCTCTGATGTCACTAAGGATGAGACTAGCACAGCTACAACAACAAAAAATGCAATATACGGGACAACAGTCTGTTTCTCATGATTGGTCTAGAAGAAGAGCTTCTTTTCTCACTTTTTTTTTATTAAGAAGAAATCCAAAATGTGGGATCCAGAGTTTTACAATGTAATGCAGATACAGAATACAAATGAGATACACTCACCTGACTCTAGCTATCTAAAAATAGAAGCTTTGGGAGTTTCGAGCAGAGTGTACAGATGAGGAGGTGAGAGCTCTAATCAGACTAAATGACTAAAGAGCTGCTTCTAGGCTGTCTTTGTGTACATATGTAATCCCATTGCAGCTTTATAAGGAGGCAACAGAATTTTGGGTAAAGTAGAAAATAGTTACAGATGTCAAGATATATATTAAGGCTGTTTATAATGAATGTATATTACATTAATTTGTATAATTAATGCAAATTTATTTTAACGCTACTAACTTTATTAACGCGTGATTAATGCAGCGCACATTTATGTTTGACCATTTTATAAAAAAAAATTAATAAATAAATATAAAAGAGGTGAAATTAAAACCTTCGACCCTTTTTTTACTCAGGAAAATAAATCAATCCTTTTTTTTCAACACTTAACATTCGTTTTACTGTTGCAGCAAGTCTCAAATCAAGCACCAAAATCCGCTATGATGCACACATCCGGCAATTGAAACCGTCCGTGTGGAAACAGAAAAAGTTCTGTCATAAATATTTTAAAACATTTTCAATAGTATTTTTTATGAGCTGCCCTGTCATTTGAAAATGTAAACAGGCTTGTGTGTTTAGGCAACTGGCTCAGTGCAAAAAGAGAGAAGTAATAGGAGCCTGGTATCTCTGTTCCTTTTTTATGTAACTAATGGACATGAACAAGTTCTTTGAAACACATCTCTGACCTTTGAAACATGTCTAGTCTTCATGCTCTATGTTCAGTATGGTTTCACTAATAATAAAATACATATTCATATTAATTCATGGCCATGTTGATTAGAGTATTAAAAACTTGAGAAGTATTAATTCAAGGTACATTTAGAACATATAGAAATCATAAAAAGTTGTGATTAATTACAAGTAACCTACAAACAATCAATTAATTTTGATTAAATGTTTGAATCGAATGACAGCCCTAATATATTATTTAAACATAGAAAAATATTATTAGAAAAAAATTTCTTTTTTAATTTTCTTATAAAAATAAATCTTGGATGTCACTGAAGATCACATCATTGTTAATTATACCCAAATGATTAGATTTTTAATTATTATTATTTTGTAAGTCATTTTGTGTGGATTACATACAAAAACAATGCAAAGTATTTTACAAAGTATTTTGCTTTTAGTTTTTTTTTTATGTAATTTAAAGCTTATTTAACATTTTGCATTGTTGCACAAGCATCCTTCTGATCTTATTTGAAGTCTATATTTTTGTGTTTTTAATTTCCTTTTCTATTCATACAGCACTTACAGTAACTCTGTAATTCATTTCCAATTATAATTTACACAGCTATAAAACTAATAGTACATGAAGCATAATGCAGGTCTCAGCGTTATAATATTACTCAACATTGCACATCACGAAATTCAACTCATATAAGTGCTCATAGGAGCGAAACCACTCTAACAAGATAACAAGTGTCAAATATGATGACCAGGCCTTTGCCTCGCTGGCTGATGGTGGGGAAGTTCCTGCTAACTGCAGCAGCATTGGTGTCCCAAAAGGCAGAAAGTGTAGCCTATTTCCATTCTCCTAAACATGCAGTATCTCATCCTGCTCTCTGGGGTCAACACAAAGAGCCAATTAAAGCAGCAGAAAATCCGTCAAGGCAAACATTACGGACAGAAGAATCATCATCATAATAAAGCAATCTCACAAAAGGGATGGATGAAGACATTCAACTGATGCTCCCAATGCCAGAATGTACAGTTTAAAAATAATGAAAGTACATGTCACCTTACTCATCTGAATATTATTAATGAGCTGGTGTCTGGTTGACATTGAAGTGAAGTATATAACATTTCCTATTAAGAAAATTAATGGCATGGAGGTAAATTTGCAGAAACATTAAGGCGTTTGAGCTCAGGTTATTTATTTATTTATTTTTTGGCGTTTGCATGAGTTTGTGCGCTGGAAGGTCACAGACTCCCACTTGCAATTCACTGGCTCCCTTTTAAACACCAAACAAGAGCAAGAATTGCATTTGGGCATATCCAGTCCCACTTGTAATTCATTTTTTCTGATGAAAGTGAGCTTGTTGTGCACTTTCCGGTTACAGTAGCTGTCTGGGAGTATGTGGGCTCACGTGAAGAGAAATCATCATAACTGTCATTAGATATAAAAGTCTCACACTTATCAAAGGAACTATTAAGACTCACAGAAGACTAGTGATATAACGGCCGTGTCTAATGATTAAGTTATTTACAGGGCGATGTAATGGCAAGAGAAAAAAAACTTTGAAATAAATGAATTATTAATGGTTTGTAATAGCCAAAAAAATGGGCAAGGACATCAGTATACTATCTATCAATAAAGGCCAGGATCTATGGTTTTGTATAGTGACATTTTAAATACAAAATTAAAAAGCCAACTAGCAAACGATTGCGATTGCTAAAAAGACCTATAAGATTCATTTAGCAATTATATATTGATAAAAATAAGTTTGCTAGCTTGGTAGCAACCTAGCTTTAAATTGCCACATATAGACATGCTGATTTTCAGCTGTCCTATTCTTACAGATTTGCATAAAATGCAACCAAATAACCACAAATCTTTTTAATTTTTTTAAATGCTAGATATGTAAACTCTGTGGCTTAAATAACCAATGTTTTATTTGTAGGATACACAGTGTCACAGAATTTACGTCATGTTCTCTGTGATTCATTTAACATTAGCTAATCCTGTCAAAACACTATAACAAATTTAAGTATTTTCAATATGTATAATTATCAAGGTAGCTTCCTAGCTTAGTATGAAAGTTCATACAGAACACTAACCCCTAATTCAGAGGCCATGGTGAAGTCGGTTTCATGGAAAGATTTTTCACTGTATTAGCAAATTTGCCCCAGGTACCAATCTATATAATCAGATTCAGCCATTCAAGAGGAGTCACAAGTATGTTTAAATTTAAGAGTACTTTAAAACAATTCGTCTTTATGCATTTTATTTGCAGTCAACCATCAAATTATACCAAGAGACTATGAATCCAGGCTTTTCCATTTGGCTCCTGTAATAACACATGGTTATACACAGTACTGGTTCAGTGGAAGGTCTTTTCCATGTGTGGTTGGTCTTGGGTTGTAAACATTAGCCTGAAACTTTTTTTTTTTTTTTTTTTTGCATTATTTAAGACCGACCCCTAAACTGGTCTTTGACAGAACTTTGGCATTTGTTAAGTTTCTGATTTAATCCACACCTAACTCTTTTGCCAACTCAGCATTTCAGGGTCGGAATCAATCGCTTTCACGTAAACATTTTGAGAATAGTTTAACATCCATTCTGAATGTAATTAATTTTAATAAACAGGCTGGGGGCTGGATATGGTTTTCTGCAGCATGCCGCAGAGGGCTTGCCAGTGAACTGAGAATGCCATGAGCGAGAGGCATCACAAATAACTGCTGGCTTCATCAGGTGTTGATTTTGCTGCACATTAAAGTGTAATGCATCATTATAAACATAGCGACAGGTCAGTTGCTGGAGATTTCACTATATAGCAGTCACTATATAGTAACATTGAAAAATAATTCTTGTCATGCACTGCCTTTTTTGTGTGTTAGACAACACACAGACGTGATGCGTTTGCCTTCCAGCATAAAGCCAGGAACCAAATCGGGGTTCCTGTGTGTGAGTTCAGGTCTCTCATCAGTGGGTTCAGGACCATCTGACCCTGCAACACTGCCCCTGGCTCTGGCCATTAAGCGTCAGATACACACAATGTGAAGCAAAAAGATGGTTATGTCCCTGTTCTCTTAGCTAAGGGGTTTGTTAAGGCTTGTTCGTGGTGAAGGTGGTGTAATATAATTATTACCAGAGGTTCATTGGGATTTTAGTCAAATCCATGATGTCATTAATGCGCTGTATGTTTAGATGTCTTTAAAGTTAATTACATTTTCCAAAAATGACAAATAGAGAAAACTGCACATGATGTATACAGTAAATATCGTTTTGATTGGACATGGAATGTTAATAAGGATTTTCTTCAGTATAAGCACACTCTAGGAAGCAAGGTAGTATCCATTTATTGTCTGTTTAAAACAATTGCATGTAGACAATGTTTAAAAACATTTGTCAGATAATAAATGCTTCTAGTTGTTTTAGGTTACTGAGTTCATCTCTACAAAGTCAGAGAGACAGCCTAGTCATGGTCATGTGACCTAATGGTTGAAGGAAACTTGCCAAAACACTACAACAAGAATTTACTTGTTGTTCAAAATAACAGTTTTTGTTAAAAAAAATTGGTTTATAAAGTGTGCATTGAATTAGCAAGTGTAACAACAACAATACATAGACTTTAAAACACTTCTATTTCTGTTATTTTGTACAAAGATAACTTTTCCCATGATCATAATTACTAGAAACATCCTCCGACAACATTGCTTAACAGACAGATGTCTAGAAATCGAATCCCATTTGAATAGTATTTTAGAAGACCTTGTGTGTGTGTGTGTGTGTGTGTGTGTGTGTGTGTGTGTGTGTGTGTGTGTGTGTGTGTGTGTGTGTGTGTGTGTGTGTGTGTGTGTGTGTGTGTGTGGTTTTAATGTATGACTGACAGCAAATCTTCACCAAGGACATTATCCTGATGGAACACCAACAGATGTGGTTTGTTGATGGTGAGACTCAGAAAAGGGAGAATTAATACAACCAAGATATTAAAGCTTAACCATGCAGTCTTTGCTCCTGTATATTGGATACTGCTCTGCAATATGTAGTGTAACAGATCAGTGATGTCTTACATAAAAAATATCTAACCTGTGTATGATGTGACACACTGCCAGTGCCATCTCTTACATTATTCCCATGCTTATCCAGTGTAAATCACTGCAATGGCACATTTGCCATCACTCTTAACTTATATCACAAACCTTATGTATAGACAGAAATCGTAAGAGAAGCTGTCTGACTTTTTTTATGAAGAAAATATGAGTGTGTAAAACCCACTGTAGAATGAGCCTTAAAGACTTCTAAATCAATCACTGGAACAGGTCTTTTCCAGAAAATTATTTCTGCTCGTAAATGTATGTCTGCCCGAGTGAAACCATAGGTTTTTGTCCAAAACAAACACCCAGACCCTGAACAAATCCTCAACTCCAGCAGTTCTTTAACTTTGATAAATTCTTAATGGCAACAGCAAAACCAGGATCTTTCGAAAACAAAGACTTTAGAAATTATATAGAATACACAGCAATAGCAATAACACATAAAGCACATTCAATGACTACATAAATCAGGATTTATTCATCCCTTTAGAGTATTAAATATGTATAATTGCAGTTCACTTCAGTTAAACTATGTGATCAAAAACAATGTAGTTATAATAGTGAAAAATGTAAAGAAAAAAAAAGTGATCCAAGTTAACCAAGTTATCCCATCAAGGTTTATATTGTTTTTGTGGGGGTTTTACCCTGATATTGAAAGATGCACCACAAACAAAAACCCTTATAAATATTCCAATTAACAAATAACTCTAATATTTAAGAATTCATACTAAAATATTTTGTAGCTATATGGAAACCCTATTGTAATAGTAACAAGGAAAAGCCCATGTGCCAGTTTCTGCGATTACAATGGGCTTTTAAGGATGGATTTCTCACATACTCCTCTGGATAAAATCGTTTTTTTGTACCAGACTGAAGCTCCTTTAACAATAGACCTGTGATTAAAGAAAGTGATGATAAAAAAAAGGGAGTCACATAAATTTAAACGTTCTTGCACTTGCGGTTAAATGGATGTTTTTTCCACTATTATCTATTGTCACTACAGTATTTATAGCTGTCCTATGAGCTGTAGCAGCCCATTATGTCCTTCCATTGGTGGCTTTAAGATAAGCTACATAGCAGTGATGACCATTTAGGATTTGATAGGAAAACAAATTCTGACAGCTTTGTGTTATTAACTGTCCTTTGTCAAAACGACATTAAATCCACTTAGCACGTCATTTTAAGAACGTTAATTTCAACTCATAAGCAAAGACCACTTTGGTTTTATCTTTAACAGCCAAACAAGGTGAAACATACAGCGTAAACTCGCTTTCATATTTAAACTAAACCACTGAAAGTGAGTTTCTTTGAGTTTTTGTGAGTAAAAAAACTGGTAAAAAAAAAAAACTTTTTTTCCTATTAAAATCATAAAGGGATATCAATGCAGTGTAGATCATCTAAAAGACAACAATGGAAGGGCAACAGGGGCTAACACGATTCATAAGACAAATCATATAAAGCCTACACCAGATGATGTGCAAAACGGCAGTGAAAGTACAAATATTGTGTCTCAGAGTAAGTTTCAATATCAGTGTCCACATAAATAAGTAGCAAAAATGCATGCCTCACAGTGAGTTAATGTCAATCTATTTAAAAAAAATCCTAAATAAGTACAGACTGCTGATATCTGTATTCACAGAAATGGAAATTTCTTGGGGCACTGAGAATTATAGGAGTCTCCAAAGGTTGATTATTAAAGTACAACACAAACACAACAGAAACTTAAAACCGCTGATGGGCATTTGAGTGATTTTATTTAAGGTTACTTACAAGAATATTAATAATATTGATAGTGGCAAATGAAACTAGATGATTGTTATAAGCCAAATTTTGGCTTCAAATTGGCGCTAGAAGTTTCCTAAAACTTTGTGCTGAGTCAATCAGGAGTTTCTAACAGCACTATGTCTTAACCCAGCAATGACCATGGACTTAGTAAGACTGCGGTGTATAAGACCCTTAACCCAACCCTATTCATTCTGTTCCCACTGAGTCAAAACTCTTGGATCCAAGTTAGTCTTAAATGGTGAGGTATTGTTAAAAAATAAAATCACCAGAGATTTCTTATTGACATTGTGGTCAATTGGAGCCATAAAACATTTATCTGAGCCAATTCTGTAAGAAAGCAAGGACTTGGAAATCCTTTGCTGCTTTGTGGATATTCTCTTTGTATTTTCTAACACACTGTTCAATCATAAAGCAAAATTGCAAAGCCCATCAAAAGTCATGGGAAATGGTGAAAGATCAAGTTTAGACCAGCATCAGGCAGGACTAGTGCTTTTAAGTGCTCACTGTTGGACAACATTTCTGAAAAATCTGACACTCCAAATTTGTTCTGTAAATAATCACAAAATCACACTATCCACTGTCACCCAAAGGAGAATGTGCTCCCTCACTTGGTTTCTTATTCTGCTTCTTTTTTTCCACAGTGTTGCCTTTGGCTTGCTCATTAGAGGTCTACTCTTCAACAGTGTTTGTTTTTAGCGCTATACAAATAAAGTAGAATTTAATTATTGGGAAAGTCCAAGAGGAACATGAGATGAAGAACAAAAAAAAGAGCAGAGGAGAACATTACTCTTCCTGACCTGAAGACAGAAAAAAAAAGCCAGACTAGTGTGGGTGCCCAACTAAGAGTTTTATTATTATTACGATGATGTTTCAGTTTTTGCTTATGTGTAAGTAAATTTTTCCTGGGTCTATTGGGAAATGTTTTCATATTTTCTGTTATTAAACATTCTCTGAAAATATTCTCATTTAAGGGTGCCAAATAAGTATTTTTAAAAAATAACAAAGTGAAGCAAGAAACGTATAAAGTTAGAAACACCAACTTAGGAAAAAAAATCATTAAAAGTGTATTAAAAATATACTACAAAATGAACTACATACATGCCAGTCTGTTGGATGCAATAAGAAGTTATATTTAAGTTTATATGTAATTGGGGTTAATTGATCAAAATACATAAAGTGATCAATACTTATATATATATATATATATATATATATATATATATATATATATATATATATATATATATATATATATTTTATTTTATTTATTTATTTATTTTTTTTGAAGTATTGATCACTTTATGTATTTTGATGTGGGTGGGTATAACTGTCAAACTTTTAATCATATTTTGTCTCTTGTTCTGTTAACACTAGCTCATGCCTATTAGCAAATAGTGGACCTCTCTGCTCCTTGTGGTCCTCTTAAATGTTTCCTGCCTAAAAGGGCTTGGCAGCTAGACCAGGACTAGATTAATGTATAAGGTGTTCAGGAAGTCAAGAGAAGCAGGCGGAGGCAATGTAGATACGTCTAACTTTTCTCTGCAGAACAATAATTCATTGTCTTATTTAAAGAGACACTGTGAGATAGTATTGCTAATGCTTGCTCTTCTTTTTAGGGTAAGACACTGACTACAGTACATGACTGACCTCCCTAAGTTCACCCCCCCCCCCATCTGTCTGGCAAGTCTGCAGTCCTCTGCTTTGCCAATCTATAAAAGTCCTGCCATTTGTTGTAAACGTCATGTCCTGTTCCACTGTGGTAGCTGCATGCACTTCATCATTCTGCAATGTCACCTTTTTTTTGTCCTTTTTTCACTGGTGGATAAGCTGCTTTTATACAGTAAAACAACTCGTTTTTTGCTACTTTAAACGAATTATATTTAAAATTATTTACATTCACAATCACTGTCTGTTATGTTCAAAAAGTGCAAGTCTTTGTTACTGTTTGAAGTTTTGTCATTTATGTAAATTACACACTGCCTGCTGATAAAGTAGTCAAAATGTTACTATTTACATGATTTGCATTTTGCATTGAACAAAAATTACTGATTTATATGTTCATAACATAATTAACCTTAGCTAGAAGAACCCCCATAATTTTGCTTCCAATTTGTGCTTACACCATCTGCAGAAAAAAAAAAGCCATAAATAAACATTGCCAAACAAACTGTTTTTATTTTGATAGTAATGTTGTCTAGGTTTCTTTCTGTAAAAACCAGCTTTATTTAAAGTTTACTCAGGGAGAAGGGAAATACAATCTGTTTGCATTTGGATATCAGCCAAAATGTCTGTGGTGCTCAATATCATCCTAATTTTCACAAAAATGCTGGTTTTTTTTTTAATTTAATGTTAAGAAAAGCATAGCTTTGTGCATTCTGTGCAAGCTATGAGGCTGGTTTGGTTTTAAATTAATTGATGATCAAATAAACGTATTATATTAGGCATTTTCATTCTACATATGCATATCAAAAAGTCAAATAGAAAAGCTAAACCGCACTCAAAGCATAATGAAAGAAAATCATTAAACAAAACACTCCTTAACTTGATCTGTTAGGAAACATGTGACTTTTCCTATTTCTGTATTAGTTTACATTTTCATTGTTTTGGGTCTTTGGATCCTCCAGTGGCGTGGCAGCAACTGAGTAAAATTCTAAATGTGTAGCAAGCAGTATTTGCACTTAAAGTGCACATTGTATAAGATTTAAAACCCAGCTTTGGATTAGAGCAGACTTTTTCATTAAATCTTTACCAATCAAACAGTCACTCGTGTAATGTTGTGTAAACTCTTATGTTTGATTATTTGCCTCTTATCAGTTGAGTTAAATGTCTAGGCATGGAAAGCGATCATTTAGCTAGGCATTGAACATGGCGGCTGTGTTGGTGGTATAATATTTCCCCAGTAGACAGCATGCATATCAACTAATTAATGCGCTGAAAAGAGCGATGATGATTGCTTTCTGTCGGACGAGTGCCAAATTATGTCTGGCTCCAACCCCTTCTTCATGCAAATCCTAACGCAGATACATACACAAGTCAATGCTATTAGAAACCTCATCAAAAAAGGTATGTTTTCATATTAAGTCTATTATTGTTGATTTTTTTCTTCAATGCTGTGCCATGGTTGTGTTATTAACAGCATGCCGTTAATTAGCTGTGTCGTGTGGAACTTGTGTTGTAAACAGTTTCAATAACAATATTGATGGTGATGTCAGGTCAGAGTTCTGCAGGAGCTGTAGGAAGGGTAAAAACCAACTAAAGCATTTAAAGAAGATTTTTCAATTGCATTCTTTTTAAGAAATGTCTTTCTTTTTAAGGAAAACAGCAAAGTCTAGAAAACATTAACTCCACATAATTCAGCTGCATGTGCCAGCATGTCTCTGCAAATTGATGGTGTTTCTAAATTAGCTTTGAAAAAGTCCTCACCAAGGCAACTTCTTCATTTTGTTGGATAAAATAGTGTTTTTGTGTTACAAAGAACACAAATGCACATGGGTTTCTGAGAACAACAGATGCCCATTATCATTTTATGATAGAAAAGTAGGTGTAGATGAATTCATGGCATTTTTAAACACCGCTTTGGGGAAACTGAGCCTGAGAAAGTGTAGTCATGCAACACATTTTACTTGTGTTAGCACTAGCAGTGGCAGAACACCAGCCAAAAGCCCCATTAGCTGTTTAATCTTTCATATAGCTTCCGAACTTTCCGTTCAGGAAATAAAACACCCCGTTTGGTAAATACTGATGGCAATTTTGCCAGTAACTGACAGTTGTTATGTTTGCTTTGGTAGATTATTAGGATAATAATTAAGAATGTCAGTATCAATTCCGTGTGATTACAATATAATATATAATCAAAATGACAATCTGAGGGGTCCAAGCACCCTCAGTTAGGACTCACTATTGTTCATACCAAGTTACACAGAACAATGAAGTGTTAAACACACTGCACGCACTGAAGACTGAAGACCAATGCTGACACTGTGAAATGTGTGCTATGATGGAACTGGCTGATAAGAGTGACTACTGCAGAAGAAGAAGAAAGAACAGAAAAAAACATTAGGATTCATAGCAATAATGAACAATGTTAATGTATTCTGTTAATGCAGAAGTAGCATGAGTTTAATACTACAAGGTCCCACTGAAGGACTTTAGATTTCATTGACATGATAAGTACTAATTTAGTGCCTTTGTATCTTAAATTTTAATTGGGAGTTTCGATTAATTGTTGTGTGAAGAAGGAAATAAGATATTGGATCTTTTCTAATTAGGAACCTGTCCTTTCAGATAAAGACACAAAGGGAAATTGAGAATCAAAACCTTTTAAGAGGGGATAAGCAGCTTAAGACCCTTTTTAAATGCAAAATACTTGTTTAAAGGTTTGATAGAATCTTTAGCATCAAAGTCATTTCTTTACTTCATCATATTTCTTCTTAGTCTGGAAAACCAGATGGATCCCACTATGGCTGAATTTACCAGCAAGAAATGCAAAAAATCCACCAACACACCCAAAAAAAATCTGAATTGATTACAATGTGTAAGGAGCCCATTTTAATAAATACAATGGTATAAACATCACTCAAATGATGATTAAAGTCTTGCTAGCTTAGTGTGATTTCCTTATGCGTTCAGTGTCACAATTAGTTTCATTTAGCTTGTGATCACCGGCTGTCAAAATGTCTGCAACAGTCCTGTGCTGTCACATTAAAACATAGATGTTTACGCAATAAAAAAGTTTTAAAAATGTTTAATTGCACTTGTAACATTATGAATAAAATTGCCAACAAGACTGATGTAAAAGCAATAAGCTTTAAGCCAAATGTTTTCTCATTTCGCTTTGATTTCTAATCACTTTTATAAAACATTGTAGCATCATTTGTTTAATTTATTTATAAAAGGAACAGTGGTATAGCTGGTATGATTGCCACCTTACTGCTCCTGAGTAACTCATTCAATCAGTGTCTGGTTGGTGTTTGTGTTAAGTTTCATATATCTTTCTTCATAACTGTGTGGGTTTCCTCTGGATTCTCCTGTTTTCTCCTTCCATGCAAATAAATGCCAGGAAGTACACTTACTACATTAAATTGTTAGTACTTAACAATATATATATATATATATATATATATATATATATATATATATATATATATATATATATATATATATATATATATATATATATATATATATTGTTTTATATATAGTGACTCTTTTTTCTCCAGAGAGCTTATGTGTGAGTCATGCTATGCAAAGCCTGAAGGACTGGCCTTAATCACTGCACATTAAAGAATCTAACAGGAAAGGTTCAAACCACCAGGAACCTTGCTATGTTATTCTGGCTCCATTTTTGCCAATCCTCCTCATGCTTAAGCAGTCCTTTTTTTATTCTCATACTGGTAAGTAGTCTGAGTTTATACAATATGTGTGATCAATATTAAACCCTGATGAATCAATGTCTAATGCAGACAGTGAGCCCTGGTCCAGTACACCCAAAGCAAGATAAAGAGAGGTTTTACACACAATGGCATCAGAAACTTGGCAAGAGTAATGCGAACACTTAACCTGCTATGCCATTACGCTGTCATTTTACCCCTCATAAACACAAATTGATGTAAACAACATTTGTCTTTATGACAGCACCAGAACAACATCTCAGGAAATAAGGGCCACTTGGCTTGAACGCTGTTTTTTAGAAGGCACTTGTGATGCTGCATTACATATGGTGAATGCCAAGCAGAGCATCTATATATCTTGTTTACATGGTTTTTAAATGTGTAGTGAAGCCAAGTTACTGACAGCGTTGGGCGCAAGCCATGACATGCAGTAAATTACAATACGATATCAATGCAGCTAAAAAACAGAGACTGTGCTTCAAATCTGACTCAAATTCGATTCTTAGCTCAATCCTGAGCCAAGTGGACACTAAATGACATCCAAAATCTCATAATCACTGTATTACCAATACTACATGACTTGCTAACGGTTGTATAATAGCAGTCAAACATTTAGAAATCTGCTTAGAACTACTTCAACACTAAATCCCACTTGTTTCATAACATACAACATTACATTCAGTAGGTTTCTTCCTGGTTTTCCCATGTCATTCTGCTTTCCAAAACATTCGTTTAAGTAAATTAGTTAGTGATAATGTGATGTCTAGCATCCCTTTTAGGCTTTATTCGTGCATTACTTCTAGCATTATTAGGATAGGCTCTGAATCCACAATGACTGGGATAAACCAGTTACTGAAGGCACATTAATAAATATTCAGACTGTAACATGCAGTGCAAAGTAAAACACTTCACATTCACATTATTTCACCTTGTGCATTTAGTAATGATCAAATACTTCAAAACATACAAAGCATAGCCTTTTTGATACCTGTTAACTGTAACCTGTTTACAGTATTTTAGATTATATAGTAAGATGTTTAATTCATTCTTTCTACATGACAATTAGTGTTGTATGAATTAAGATAATGTTGGAATACAATAAAAGGATCCTTGAGTATAATTCATGGCTGTGTTTATTTTTTAGAAATCCTGTTCACATGTGCTAGATCTCCAGTAATGTGTTCTTGGTCAGCTGCTTTTGTGGTTAAGCATGGGTTATAAAGGATACAGTTTCTTTTCACGAAGGAATAGCCTCTTCATTAACAGGAGCAGCACACGGGCTCTATGGTCTGAATACATTAAATGATTCCTATCATCGGTGGCTCAAGTACAAGTGGAAATGGATTGCTTTTGTAATCTGACCCAAACACTAAGTCTACTTCTCTGGTTTAATGCCAGCATTCGATGTGATTAACTTGTCTGTGTATTTTTCTTCCATGTGAAGGGTTAATGGGCTACTTAATTGTAATATTAGTTATGTCATCTGGGAGCAATTAATCAACTTTGACAACAATGGCTCTGTGTGGCAACTGATAGACTGCACAGTTTAAGCAAGAAACTTGAGACTGTTGATGAGGCAGGAAGGGCGACTCTCAGTTACCAAGGCAACCAAGTAAAGACATGTTCTACAGAGGGGAAAAAAAACATCATGTTGAACATAGATTTGTATCCATGATCCTTAAGTATTCTCTGTCCCACATTTTTGGTGTTTCCACCGATCTAACAGACACATAGAAGGGATATTAATTAGCTAATGCTTGGAACAAGTTGTGTTGGAAACAGAGAAATCTATTTATACTCCAGGACCAGGACTGGGAATCTGTACTCTAGAGGTTTGCTAAATGCTTCATTGCAATATGTGTAAAAAAATTACATTTCAAAACTGATTTTTTTTTTTTCCCCCTGTGTATCTGATGATTTTTAACCCAGCCATTTAGGGGGGCACAAGCCAGTGTACTCTTAGTGCCGGTCCCAAGCCCGGGTAAATGGGGAGGGTTGCGTTAGGAAGGGCATCCAGCGTAAAACATGTGCCAAATCAAATATGCGGATCACAAATGAGAATTTCATACCGGATCGGTCGAGGCCCGGGTTAACAACGACCGCCACAGGTATCGTTAGCCGACAGGGTACCGGTGGAAATTGGGCTACTGTTGGCCGAAGGAGGAGAAGGAGAGGAGGAAGGCGTCTACAGAGACGGCAGAAAAAGGAGCAGTGTAGGAGAGTAGAGGTTCGGGTTGGTACTTTAAATGTTGGTACTATGACGGGTAAAGGGAGAGAGATAGCTGATATGATGGAGAGGAGAAAGGTAGATGTGTTGTGTGTTCAGGAGACCAAGTGGAAAGGGAGTAAGGCCAGGAACATTGGAGGTGGGTTTAAACTGTTTTATCATGGTGTGGATGGGAAGAGAAATGGTGTAGGGGTGATTCTGAAGGAAGCATACAGTAAGAGTGTAGTGGAGGTGAAGAGAGTTTCTGATAGGGTGATGATCGTGAAGGTGGAAGTTGAAGGGATGATGATAAATGTCATCAGTGCCTATGCTCCACAAGTTGGCTGTGAGATGGAGGAGAAAGAAAGATTCTGGAGTGAATTAGATGAAGTGGTAGATGGTGTACCTAGGAAAGAACGATTGGTGATTGGGGCAGACTTTAATGGGCATGTAGGTGAAGGGAACAGAGGTGATGAGGATGTGATGGGTAGGTATGGTTTTAAGGAGAGGAATGTGGAAGGGCAGATGGTGGTAGATTTTGCTAAAAGGATGGAAATGGCAGTGGTGAACACGTATTTTAAGAAGAAGGAGGATCATAGGGTGACGTATAAGAGTGGAGGAAGGTGCACACAGGTGGATTATCTTCTGTGTAGGAGATGCAACCTGAAGGAGATTGGAGACTGTAAGGTGTTGGCAGGGGACAGTGTAGCTAGACAGCATCGGATGGTGGTCTGTAGGATGGTTTTGGAGGCGAAGAAGAAGAGGAGGAAAGTAAGGTTTGAAAGAAGAATAAGATGGTGGAAACTGAAGGAGGAAGAGTGTAGTGTGAGGTTCAGGGAAGAGGTCAGACAGGGGCTTGGTGGTGGTGAAGAGGTGCCGGATGATTGGGCAACTACTGCAGGAGTGATGAGGGAGGCAGCTAGAAAAGTACTTGGTGTGACATCTGGAAATAGAAAGCAAGACAAGGAGACGTGGTGGTGGAATGAGGAAGTGCAGGAGAGCATTAGGGGAAAGAGATTGGCAAAACAGAAGTGGGATCGACAGAGTGATGAGAAGAGTAGGCAGGAGTACAAGGAGATGCGGCAGCAGGTTAAAAGGGATGTGGCGAAAGCCAAGGAAAAGGCATATGAGGAACTGTATAAGAGGTTGGACACTAAGGAAGGAGAAAAGGATTTATACAGATTGGCCAAGCAGAGGGACCGAGCTGGGAAGGATGTACTGCAAGTTAGAGCAATAAAGGATGGAGAGGGAAATGTGTTGACTAGTGAGGAGAGTGTGTTGAGAAGATGGAGGGAGTATTTTGAGCAGCTGATGAATGAGGAAAATCAGAGAGAGAGAAGGTTGGAGGATGTGGAGTTGGTGAAGCAGGATGTAGATAGGATTAGTAAGGAGGAAGTGAGAGCAGCGATTAAGAGGATGAAGAATGGAAAGTCGGTTGGACCAGATGACATACCGGTAGAAGCGTGGAGATGTTTAGGAGAGATGGCAGTGGAGTTTTTTAACCAGATTGTTTAACAGGATTCTGGAAGGGGAGAGGATGCCTGAGGAATGGAGAAGGAGTGTGCTGGTACCGATCTTTAAGCATAAGGGAGATGTGCAGACCTGCAGTAACTACAGGGGAATTAAGTTGATCAGTCACACCATGAAGTTATGGGAAAGAGTAGTGGAAGCCAGGCTGAGAGAAGAGGTGACCATCTGTGAGCAACAGTATGGTTTCATGCCGAGGAAGAGCACCACAGATGCCTTATTTGCTTTGAGGATGTTGATGGAGAAGTATAGAGAAGGACAGAAGGAGCTGCATTGTGTATTTGTGGATTTAGAGAAAGCGTACGACAGGGTGCCGAGAGAGGAGTTGTGGTATTGTATGAGGAAGTCTGGTGTGTCAGAGAAGTATGTGAGGGTGGTGCAGGACATGTATGAGGACAGTGTGACGGCAGTAAAGTGTGCAGTAGGTACGACAGACTGGTTCAGGGTGAAGGTTGGACTGCATCAAGGATCGGCCCTGAGCCCTTTCCTGTTTGCAGTGGTGATGGACAGGTTGACGGACGAGGTCAGACAGGAGTCTCCCTGGACTATGATGTTTGCAGATGATATTGTGATTTGTGGTGAGAGTAGAGAGCAGGTTGAGAAGAGCCTGGAGAGGTTGAGATATGCGCTGGAGAGAAGGGGAATGAAAGTCAGTAGGAGTAAGACAGAGTACATGTGTGTGAATGAGAGGGAGGGCAGTGGAGTGATGCGGTTGCAGGGAGAAGAGGTGGAGAAGGTGGAGGAGTTCAGGTACCTGGGGTCAACAGTGCAAAGTAATGGAGAGTGTGTTAGGGAAGTAAAGAAAAGAGTGCAGGCAGGGTGGAGTGGGTGGAGAAGAGTGACAGGAGTGATTTGTGATAGAAGAGTATCTGCAAGAATGAAAGGGAAAGTTTATAGGACTGTGGTGAGACCTGCGATGTTGTATGGATTAGAGACAGTGGCATTGAGTAAAAAACAGGAGGTGGAGCTGGAGGTAGCAGAGCTGAAGATGTTGAGGTTTTCGTTGGGAGTGACGAGGATGGACAAGATTAGAAATGAGTTTATTAGAGGGACAGCACATGTAGGATGTTTTGGTGACAAGGTGAGGGAGGCGAGATTGAGATGGTTTGGACATGTGCAGAGAAGGGACATGAATTATATTGGTAGAAAAATGCTGAAGTTGGAGCCACCAGGTAGGAGGAAAAGAGGAAGGCCAAGGAGGAGGTTCATGGATGTGGTGAGGGAAGACATGCAGGTAGTTGGTGTAAAAGAGGCAGATATAGAGGACAGGGTGGTATGGAGACGGATGATCCGCTGTGGCGACCCCTAATGGGAGCAGCCGAAAGAAGAAGAAGAAGTATCTGATGATTTTTTGAATCATTTTCGCTTTTAAAATATTAGACTTTTAATGATCTTAACAACAAATCATTGGTTTGAAAATGAGCAATATTAAACAAATGGGTAAAGTAAATTAGCATATTAACGCTTTTCCATTAATTTCTTTGAATGTTTACAGCTTGTGGGTAAACTTGACATCTGGTTACAGAAAGTTGACAGTGTTTTTCCATTCAATGTTGATGGTTTCAGGAGGAGTTTAAAGTTCACTGCAGCAAACGTAAACAAGCAAATAGTGGCACATGAGGTTTAAGCAGGGCATTTGTTCAATTAACCAATTATTTGTTAAGAACATTAAAACGTTCACATTGTAAAACTTCGGGGCACAGTATTTGTATATACACAGTATATAAATTATTTGTATTGATTTATTTTACTTTGTTTTGTATACCGTGCCATGAACATGTCCTAGTCTTAGTGTCACTGAACACTGCTCAATAGCGCCTGTTCCAGCACGAGCGCGCAGCGTCACCCAGCTACAGGAACCAAAAGCGCACTGACGCATGCGCGTACACCCCGACGCGTGCATGTGCTGAATTTTCTGATTTTGATTCCTTTTACAATTCTAGACAATATCAATGCATTGTGTAAACTGTACATCTATTCAGGACCCACATTTAGACTGCTTACCTTGCACAGTGAGGCGCTCCGGTGAGGCCGTGTGGTCCCTGCGAGCTCCTGGAAGACCAGTTTTCCATCCAGAGGTGGTGGGGTTTTTTTTTTGTGCATAAAGTCCACCAAAAGCACAAATGCGGAGCGCCAGTTCATGTTTCCACGAAAGCTTTTGACTTGTTCCCCCCGTCGGCGTCCTTGTAAAGGGATGCATTGTCATTTTGGTTAAAGGGACGCAAAGTAAACAGTTGCATGACGCATTCCCTTCTGAAAATAATTTAAAAAGACGTATTCCCGTGGCAGCACTATGACCCAAATGACAGGACTGTCCCTTCCCAGCCATGGCGTCAGAGACACTTGTGCATGATATTCATTTTGAGATGCAATACCGGTATTTTGGCCTAGTTATGTCTACGGGGTGACATCTACACTTAGGTGTTTAATCCCAGAATTTGTGGCAAAATGGAAAAATAACTGATTTGTTCAACGCTCATAAAATAATTAAAAGGTTCTGACGTTTAATTTTGTGACATAATGAAGTTAGGGCAGTTTATTGTGGCGTCTAATTTGCTGAGTTTTCATAAAACATGAGACGATGTGTAACTGTGCATGTCCTTCACAACAGCTGTTACTAAATAGTTATTGAATCTCTCTCTCTCTCTCTCTCTCTCTCTCTCTCTCTCTCTCTCTCTCTCTCTCTCTCTCAGACGTGTATCTGGTCATCTCTGCTTATCTTTGATTTGAGAATAGAACATATTTAATGATAGTGCAAATGATTTCAACTTTATTGCATAACAACCTCACATTAACAGCTCGCTTCTTGCTCTAACATTGACGTCTTCTGACAATATGTAACTTATAAAGTGCCTATGCAAAAAATACTTGTTTGTTCCTTTCTGTATTTTTTTAACTGGAAAAAAAATATTCTGCCTACAGTGTAAATGGGCCAAAACTCACACCTTCCCAGGTTGGGTAAAGCTGGTGATTTTTGCGTCGCCTGTTATTCGAGTATAGGATGTGTTTGTCTAAAAAAAAACAGTAGCCACATTGCAAACACTGTTTCAGCCTAGGTCCATAGGAAATGAAAACGTGTGCCTGCGTGCGTGCGTGCGTGCCTGCTGCATTTTGTGCATGTCTGGTAATGCGCGCGGTTGTGTGTGGGGGGAGTGTGCGTCCGAGCGCGCGCAGCTTGCGCACTCGGGCGTGCATGTGTGCTGATAAGTGAATTGTGCAATCATCTTCACGTAACCCTCCATAGAAAGTCATCAGGGTGAGATTTATAATCATACATCTGTCTGTATGCTTCTTGACTGTGTACTGTTTCTCCTGCCAATGTCAGTTCCGTTCCCTCTACTCGGACTTTGCTTGTCTAGACCGCAAAGTGACTCCGTCACACCTTCTTCCATCTCCATGTACTCGGCGGCTTTGTCACCCAGTGACGACCCAGACTGAGATCCTTTAAACTTTTTCAGGAAATCCGGGAAATACGGGCATCCCGTGGGCGGGTACTCGACCACAGGTGTCTGGTCCTCATTATCAGTCTCCCTGTGGTAGAAGTAATTAAAGTTGGAGACGATGACTGGTACCGGGAGCGCAATGGTCAGGACGCCGGCAATGGCGCATAGCGAGCCTACTATCTTTCCACCCACAGTTATGGGCTTCATGTCTCCATAGCCTACGGTCGTCATTGTGACGACGGCCCACCAGAAAGCGTCCGGGATGCTCGTGAACTGTGACTTGGGTTCATCTGCTTCAGCGAAGTACACGGCGCTGGAGAAGAGCACTACCCCAATCACGAGGAAGAATATGAGCAGCGCCAGCTCGCGCATGCTCGCGCGCAAAGTGTGCCCGAGAATTTGGAGTCCTTTGGAGTGTCGGGAAAGCTTGAAGATCCGGAAAACCCTGACCAGTCGTATTATTCTCAGAATGGCAAAGCTCATGGCCTGTTGCCCGTTCCCTTGCTGCTGCGCAAGGTCCGTGCCAAGAGTTATGAAATAAGGCAAAATGGAGACAATGTCTATAAAGTTCATAATGTTTTTGAAGAAGGAGGCTTTGCTCGGACTGGCAAAAAAGCGCACTATGATCTCAAACGAGAACCAGATAATGCATACGGTCTCCACAATGAAAAACGGGTCGTTGAAGGGCGTAAATCCGTTGTCTGTGTGCGTCAAGTTTTTACCTGGGCTAAGGAAATCTTTGTCGTCCCTGAATTCTGGTAAGGTTTCCAAACAGAAAATAACTATTGATATGACGATAACCAACACGGACACCACTGCAATGCCTCTAGCAGGGCTCGAGCTCTCGGGGTACTCAAACAGGAGCCAAATCTGCCGCTTGAATTCGTCCTCCGGCAGCGCTTTTTCCTCCTCCTTGACGAACCCCTCGTCCTCGCGGAACTTCATCATGGCCTCCTCGCCAAGTTCGTAGAACTTGACCTCTTCGGTGAAGATGTCGAAAGGTACATTGGCGGGTCTCTTTAACCGTCCCCCTGACTGATAGAAATACAGAATGGCGTCGAAACTCGGTCGATTTCTGTCAAAAAAGTACTCGTTGCGCAGTGGGTCGAAGTACCTGATCCGCTTGGAGGGGTCTCCCAAGAGCGTGTCAGGAAACTGCGCGAGGGTCTTGAGCTGAGTTTCAAACTTCAGCCCGGACACGTTGATCACGACTCTCTCGCAGCAGCCATACTCGCTGTAGACGTTCTCGTATCCAGACTGCGGACGCCTGTCCGTGAGAGACGCCGTCTCCTCGTCGTCCATGGTATAGATAAAACTGGACCTCTTGCTTCCCCCGTCGTCGTCTTCCTCGTCGCCCTCGGCCTCCTCGTCCTCTTCTATCATAACGTCCTCCTCGGATCCGAGAAGCGCCAACTCCGAGTGGCGCAGGTCCCCACCGAGAGCCGCGCGGTGCCGCCTCCAGCGCGCGACTCCTCTCTGCTTTTTGCGCTCTCTCAGAAGTTGCTGCTGCGACTCGTACTGCTGTTGCGCCTGCTGAGTGGAGGAGGAGGAGGAGGGGCGCGAAGCAGTCCCTCCGCTCCCATGGTTGGCATTAGTAGAGGAGGCGGTGCGAGCCGGATATGGCTGACCGTAGGGGTGTGCGCACGAGCCGCCGCCACCACCACCACCTCCACCACCGCCGCCGCCACCTCCGTCTCCTGCTGCACTGGGCTCGGACGCCGCAGCTGCCGCCGCCGCTGCGCGTGAATGCCTTTCTCGCTCGCGCTCTCTCTCCCTGGCGCGAGCTTGTGCATATCCGTACGGCATGTGGGGATTGCACCCGCTGCTGTCTGCTCCGACCATAGCAAACTCCATTTTGGTGCGTGGGTTTGTAACCGTACAGTTTAATACAGTTATTGGACAAGACCTCAAGTGAGTGCAGCAATGTCCATAAATGCACTTGGAACGCCACAACGAGGCTTGAGGAAGATGTAAGTCCACTGAGGCGGCAAAAAAAAAAAAAAAAAAAAAAAAAAAAAAAAAAAAACCCTCACAACATGCAAGGTGTTTACAGTTTCATTTCATGGTCATGCAACATTCACTGATATTCTTCAGCTGAGTCCATAGAGTCCAGGTGCGTAAATTTAAAGGAACCTGTATGCCTATTGTGTTGCATCCGGGTCCAAAAAGAAAGGTCTTTTAAGTCCTCCATAAGATTGTTCCAAGAGTAAATGATGTCTTCGCCTTTCACCGCCACCTGAGGTGCCTTTTTTTTTTTTTTTACGAAGAAGCCACTTTGAGTTCTGTTAGTGATCCGTGGTTGCAATGTTTGGGATGAGAGAGGAGGGTGTGAGGTGGTGGTGGAGGTGGAGGTGGAGGTGGTGGGGTGCTGTTCTGTCCTCTGCCCCTCCACTGGCTACAGATGAATCACGGAATTATTTTGACGCCAGCGACAGCTGCAAAGGGCACAAAAACAAACATGTTATAGACTGCACTCATCCCCTCCCACCTCTCAGAATAAAAAGAAAAAATGTCCACACTAATATTAACATGACAGCTCAATACTGGAACAGTTTTAGAAATAATATTTACACATATATTATAGATAGTATGTATTATAACAGTGCGTGGATATAGCAGTTATAGGCCTGCACTGCAACAGGAGACAATACGTGATTATTACAGAGAGACAATTCCATAGGGGATTAATGCTAAGCACTCGCCACACGCCTTTCCCTCCGTTCACACCACTTACATGAGGAAAAAAAACGGAGAATATTTGCTTGGCTTCCACCTCCAACATAATACGCCGTAGCTATAGGTGAGGATGTAAATCCCAGGTTTGCCCAAAAATCCCCGCCTGCTCTGGACATCCTAAACCCATACGACGCACCCAGCGAGAGAACATGTCATCCTCAAGAGTCGAGGTCGCATCCAACAGGACCTTGCCACTTTGGGGTTGCAACAGGATCTCGCATCACCTGCACATCACATCTTCCAAGGCACAACAAACAATAAAAACGCACCGCAAGAAGCAAAGATGCACCTAACCTTCAGATCACTCGTGCCATTCGGAGCGCACGGATAAATCCGAGCAGCAGCGATATGAAACAAAAGTTGAATAATGACATCTGAAATAATCTTGGGTGAGTGGACGCGCCGCGCCGCGCGTCTGCCGCCGCTCGCTCTCGCCCGTTTTACCGTAGAGCGCGCGCGCCTATTATCGCCGAGGACCCTTGCGCGGCCACGACCGGAGCTGACAGAGCTCGATCATCCCCCAGTGGCCACTGAGGCTCACTGCGCTCTCACCCTCGTGCTGCAGTGCCAAACTCCTGCTTTTTCTTTTTAACTGTGCATGCTGCTAATCAGTCATTGGCTACAGCTTAACAATATTTTGTTAGCTTCTTACACCATAGTTTAATGCATAAAAAACGTATGTAGGTCTTTTCTTCATTAATAGAAATTAAAAAAATAACAGATACTCTGAATTCAGTTTCATCCAGAGTATCTATTATCTGAAAAGATGATGCACATATGCATTTGGAATTATAGTACATATGCAATCATACTAGAAAACTGTAAATACAAAAAACAAACAAACAAAAAAAAAATATTTTCTGTACCATTGGGGTGTTATATTATTTTCTACTTTTTGGATCTTAAATCTTTCACTTGAAAATGTGGCTATTAAAAAAGAAAAATCAGTTTAAAATCACTGTCCTACTTGAAAACTGGAACACTTTTAAGTCTTGAAAATTTGCACTCAGAAAGCAATCGATCTAAATAAGAGAGGAGAAATGTGAGAGAAGCAACAAGGAGCTTCAGACCTCCTATCTTTCTAATTCTAACTGGAAGTTGAGGAGACTACTTGGATTTGATATAAGAACAGTATTGACAGAAGCTACAGTAGCTGGAGTCAAATCACAAATCACAGTTATAGCACAATGCATAATTTCATGTGATTTATATATTGCTGGATTTGCCTTTCTAACTAACGGTCCATTACAGGAAAACTGCCATGGTGCATCTTTAATGACATAAATGATTTGCTGTTTTGCAAGCTTTGTAGTGCCCAAAAAACCTGCACACAGCATTTTATGGTTAAAAACATAAAATTAAGGTTATGTTTCATTAATTAACAAAGCAAAGCACTTTTATGCAAGTGTTCAAATTTCATTTAAATTGTATTGAATTGAATTCGTATTGCTTTTTAAGTGCTTGCACACCATACCCTCTGTATGAAGCTGATGAAACAAACACCAACACCCCTACACCATTTTAGCTACAAATCAAGGTGTAATTTTGTGAGCATTTTATGCCCGTTTTACGGCTCAGGGGGGATTCGGTCATTTTAACAACCATTCATCTCGTATAAAATACTGCTTTGCTTTTGGCACTTTGTGCTTTGCCGCCAGTGTGCATTGAGACCTAGAGACTTTACAAGTCTAGAATATTACTCCTTCCAAAGTATCATTATAGAAAGTCAGAACCTTGATTTTTGGTCTGGGTTAGAGGGTTTTCATCTAAGATGTTTGGCCCTAGTATGCCTGCAGTGGGCTGTAAGCAGTGTGCTTGTACACAGAGGGCAGTATTTCACTAGCTAAAATTACAGCTTAATGAAGGAGTCATTGGCAAGTGACAGATGGTCACATTACTATTCAGACAGAGGTTTAGGGAGTTTACTGCGTGGTTCTCAAACTCTAACAACGAGTGTTTGTCCACTTTTGAAAGATTTTTACCTTTTGCAATATGAATTCTGTATGGGTGTATTAACAGTCATGGATAAAATAAAAAATGCTACTCAGCTCAGGTACAATATTTTTGAAAACAGTAATATGGGAAATCATGATGCTTCAGTCTTATGCTGAAATAGTGTTCAGTCATAACCAATTATTCTAGCTCATATATAACTTATTATATCACAATATTCGTTCTCATTCGTTAGTTTACATTACTTATCTGATACTGTATTGCTGTCCAGTATTTTTCTCATCAGTCAGAAAAATCTGCCAGTAAAAAACAATACTGCTCAATCATAGTTTCATCTCCTACCAAATTGACATGAGCTAATTGGAACATTCAGTTGAAGGACAGACGTCACTGGCACAGGTCATGGCCTTGCATTGTAGAGGCAAGTAACAAAGATTGATTTCTCCACTGCCAATGTCTTGCATGACTTTTAGAAGTCATGCAATGTAATTTATGCAGGGCATCAATGTAATTGATGCCCTGCTTTTGATCAGTATAAATTAACTCTGTGGGTTAATAAAAAAAAAGAAATGTACACATATCCTTCCAAACATTTGTATTTACGAAATAACCCAAGGCATCAGTGAACCACTAACACATTTTAACAGCGGTTTTACTTGTATTCAGTCACCAATTTTCAGGAGGCAGGATTGTCACCACACATCTCCAGGTTCTTCATTTTAATCCTGACCTCAGGTATTGTTTCACATGTTCTTTCCATGTTCTTTCCATGTTGGTTTCCTGTTGGTTTTCTGGTTCTCTCTCCTTCTAAAAAAAAAAAAGCCACAGACTCTAATTTGCTCTTCAGTGCGCTTAAAGGTGTAAATGAAACGGACTGGGCCTCATACTGCCTACACAGGTTTATACTTGTTTCACAATGGGATTAAACTGGGTAACGTGAACCATGCCAGAATAAAAGTATTAATGTAGATGGATAAATACAGTATGGAAATGGAAATTAAAATCTAGGAGTTGGCAACTATGGGATGTCTGCAATTGTTTGGAACCTAGTTTAGAACTCATTGCCATGAGTTATAATGGAGGAGTGGAGTGATGCGCAACGTTTTTACGGCACAGCGTTCGCCGTAAAAACCCTTCTATAAGAATGGTGATAGTGTGAGTGCTGCGCAAAGGGCCGTTTTTTTACGGCATTATTACCAGTGAGGATGTCAAGATAGAGTTCTGTCTACTAATTCTGAAAAAATCAGTTTAGCCTTAAAAAAAGAAGTCCCAGGTGGTGTTCGAACAGCCCACACACCATAGAATATTGTGGCTGTTCGAGCTGCCATCCATTTAACAACTCGCATTATCACTGTGTTGAGCTGTTTCTTTGAAATTACGCACCCATGTTGTAATCGCATGAGCAGACGTGTTACAATCATGACGTCCTAATTGGCAACAATGCCGAAATTTACCATCCTTGTAAATGGTTTTACAGCTAAGGCTCATTTCGCACCACTCCGCTGCATCTTACAAGTAATTGCAAGGAGTTGTAAACAAGGTCGCACTGGTTTCAAACAATAGCTGACGCCACAGGGACACCAAATCCTAGTTCAAAAATGTCCTTTTAAACAGGTTGTTAGTATAAATATAGTATTTAAGAGTTTATCATCAAATCGGTGCCTTTCAATGAACCAGTGGCCCACCTCGAGTGACTTCTCCCACCTTGCACCCAGACATCCATGAATTGTCTCTGAAACAACCATGATTTTGACAAGGACAAAGCAGTTACTGAAGATAAATGCATAAATAAATAAAAAATCAATGTGCAATTCTAAGTGTCAAACATCTTTGTCCCTGTCATCATCCTTCTTACTGTCCCTGTCAAATATTCAATCTTGGAAATCTGTTTTTCCATTGGGTGAATGATAGGGATTTTAAATGTGCTCCCCCTTATATGTAGACCCAGTCAATTTATAAATACTAGACACTAGTTAATGTTTGCCTAGCATTGTTGCTGTTACATCATTCTTATACAGACATTTCTTTTCATATACAGACATACAAGTTGTCTCTCCAGATTCTCTTGAAGGGTAACGATAATTCCTGAGCTGACAGTAAATTGATCATAGTGTTTACTATTAATTTTTTTTTTAAATTACTCCAATTTTTTATGCACTAGATAATGTTATTTGTATACTGTGTTTGTATCCCAGGCGTCTTTTGTGTTGGCTGAAGGTTGCAGGCAAATTGAGTTTTGAAATGCTGCATGAACCCTGTGCTATTAAATTGTGGAGCTAGAGAAAAGAATGATTAATGACCTTCACCATGGGAACTGGTTAAAAGGCTTGATTGACCGAAGGTCAATATTGATTCACACATTCAATGGTCTAGCAAATCTTGGGGTGGGGGAATCGCCCTGGAAATCTGTGGTAGGTCGAGCTAATTAAAATCTGTTATAAAAAACTATTCAACACATCTATACAAGACTTGGTCAGATATCATGCTATCTAACAGATATCATGCTATCTGACAGCTCCAACCAAGCAGGGAACATCCTACATTGAGCAGCTTATCTTGTTGTCCATATTCTCCAAATTGCAGAAAATGTTGGTGGATCCAGTAATGTTTTCCATTGTAAGGTTTGTGGGAGGTTTGACCTTGAAGCCCCAGAACCTTCAGCAGGATCCAATTCAGACTAAAACTCTGTCAGACTAAACATTAAATGTCAAGGCCATGGAGCTTTGGGGATTAGAGTCCACCTCTTCAAATGGCATCAGAAATAAAAATGGAAAAATGACCTGGAGAAGTCTGGGGCCTCTTTAGCCCCGAGGTGGGCGTTTTGGCTGACAGGAGGGTATAAGTAAGATGGCTAATGGTGACAAACGACAGAAGATAGAAGAAATCTCTAACAGGTAAGGAGGCTCTCAGGTCATCAAAGTTTTTCCTGATATTTATCTTGCTTGTATTTTATTTGATCTTCCTAGATGTATACAGATTAACATTCAAGAAAGAAGCTTATTGATTTAGATTTAGCTATCATTTACATATTTTGTGTCTGACTTGAAGCTGAGGATGCGCGGAGCCACCATGGTGTTGCTGTTGCCGATGCTAGTGTGGGCAGGGTCCGAATGTAAGGCTCGCTGTCGTCTTACCAACATCTCCATTACCGTGGAGAGCGATGAGTGCGGCAGCTACATCACCATCAACACCACGGCCTGCTCTGGCCTCTGCCAAACCGAGGTACAGCACAGAAATCGTTACACATCACTGCAGAGTTACACCCAAAAATATTTGCAAATTCTTTTTATTTTATAGATGATATAATGTAGTGGCTTTATTTAAAAAAATAAATAAAAAAAACTCAAATGTAAAATGTTCTGTAACATGACACTTATGAAACAATCTGCTACATTTTTAGGAGAGAGCGTACCGCAGCCCAATGGCACCATATTTCCAGAACACCTGCAACTTCAGGGATTGGACGTACGAGACTGTCCAGCTGCCAGGCTGTGCTCCGGGCATTGAATCGTCCTTCACTTACCCTGTTGCTTTGAGCTGTGAGTGCAGTCAGTGTAACACCGAGATTTCAGACTGCGGTGCATTCAGCATGCAGCCAAGTAGCTGTCACACACAGGCCTACTATTGAACCAAGTCTTATTACCTCAGCCAACAGCTTGTAGCCCTTGTAGCGATCTGAACCAATTTCAGCATCCTAATGTTATTTAGAAAATCTTGCGTAACAATAGTAATATAATGAATAATATAAATAACAAGTGTATATCATCCTTTAATGATTTTTTTTCTCACCATTTGTGCAGACACAAATCTACAAAACTTGCATGTATAATGGAGGGAAAAACCCCTGACACACAATGAAAATGTTATACTACAAATTAGATACAGGCCTTCTGTGTTTGTCTTTGTGACCCTGATTATTATGGACACAATATGCTATTGCTCAGCAACACCTGAGCATGTAAAGACTGCTTCATTAAAACAGCTCACATGCAGCATTAGCATTTTCTGTTTGTTTCTGTAACACAGCAGCTGCTTCCAGACTTCCATACACACACACACACACACACACACACACACACACACACACACACACACACACACACACACACACACACACACACACACACACACACACACACACACACACAGTATTTTGTCCTGGATGTGAAATGCATGCACGAGTGCTTACCTCAGCCTTATAATTATTCTTTAGAGACCAATTATTACATTTTTTCTATCTACACATACTCTGTATTTACTCCAAAGAGCAGAACCCATAACCCGAGCTTGTTGTGCTCTAATTCACGGCTAATCAACTAGATGTTGAATTAACCTGAAATTCACACTGTGTGTCTGTTTATGCATGAACAGCATCAATAATTAGAGACACAAAGTGGTACATACACAAATAAAAAATCCTTTAATTGACAAACAGTTTAGAAGTAAAATTCAGAAAAAGAGAGATAATATATGTAAAACGAGGATGAGATTTCCATAAATGCACGCAACAGTTACTTAAAGACACTTTGGTGGATATCTAAAGGCAGTCATTGAAATGAGTTAACAATTCTTTTATAATACATTTATAATTCTTTTTAATAAGAAAGAATCTTAAGACAGACACAATAAATTTATTTTAGGTTTATTTTCAAATGTGTATTGTTTATTTTTACCAAATTCCTCCTTCTAAGAGTAGTCATTTACATTTATGGCATTTGCCAGAGGCCCTTATCCAGAGCAGTTGAGGGTTAATGGCCTTGCTCAAGGGTCGATCAGGGGCAGCTTGGTCAAGTTAAAATTTGAACTCATGATCTTCCAATCAAATGCCAAACATCGTAACCACTGAACAAATGCCGAACCCTTGTTGTTTCGGCACTCCCTACCAAATAGCTTGTTTTAAGTAATCAATATTTCCTTTCTGTTTTTCAGTCTAGATAGATTTCTATGTCCATAAACAAACCATTAAGTTCAGCAGTTATTAAAACCAAGTGTTTTAATAACATAATTCAAATAATCGACGCAATCAACCGACCAATGTTAATACCGCTAGTGAGACGAGAGAAATAATTAGGCAACCTAAACAATAGTTTATAAACAGGTTTCCCACACTTTAATGAACACCACATTTAAGGACTTTCAATGACTTTTTTTTTTAAGCACCATTTATTTTATATCAAGCACCTATCAAATTTACACCCCAGCATATATAGTCATAAAAGACCACTTACAGTACTTAACATTTACATGAAAAGTTTCAGAGTAATAACGATGTTTTGAATGTGTATTTTTCATAAATGTTTTGAGCAGTCGAGTTCGAAGAAATTAAATACAGTGAAGTCAATGAGCTCCAACTGGTAATATTCAAAGAACTGCTCAGGAAAGTTTAAGGTACTAAAATAAATAAATATATAATGATACATGCATTCCTCCCGTAGAAGACGGTTATAAAGTAAATGCTTAGCAGGATTTTAATGCATAAAGGACAGTGATATAAGAATAAATTCAGTTCACATTATATACAGGCACAGAAGAATGCTTCTTACAGAGCCAGCAAGCCTCACAGCACAAATGTCCAGCCCCTGCCAACTACGAAATCAAGAAGTATCGCAACAGAAGTCACTCGAACACTGCTAGCAAAGTATTTTTTAGAAATCACAAAACAAATATTCTAGATAAAGGGGACATCATTTTTGCTGTAAGTTTTGCTATCTGGCTAGCATTTCATTGAATTCAAACTCTTAAACATTTACTGACAAGATCAAAGCAATATTCTACTAAACAAAATGTATGTTACATTTAATACAAGCACTTTCAAGGACTAATATTTTCTTATGGCACTTTCCAGGCCTTGAATCCATGTGTCTGAAATTCAGGTACGTTCAAGAAGCTTGGGAACCCTGTATGAAGATTCGGCTCAAAGTTTGTCAAAATTATCAAGGGAGCTGAAAAAACATTCCTATTAAATTGATCCTTATCAGATTCCTATCAGGTTTGATTTTAAAAGATCTACACTGAAACCGAAATCTCTTGATTCTAAAGGGCAAGAAAGCAGAAAGTGAAAATGAGAATAACGAAGGGAAGCCTCCTTTTGAGGAATCATTTTAAAGAAATTTTATTTAGAAATTATACAAAATGTAACACTTTCCTGGAACTAAAATGGGAAAAAAAAATAGCATCACATTGTTAAATTTATATCTACAGAATATTACAGTTCTTTCATATCTTCAGAATGTTGTCTTACACACAGAAATCTCTCCACATGTCCAAACTACGGATTCAAAAGCCAAAGTTTTTTTGCATTTTCAGCCCCTTTATATTCCAGTCACTACTTTATGCTGACTAGATGTACGCTGAGCATATTTAACTGCATTGAACCCCTCAACACACATCTCCATTTTTTCTTCTCGACGGTTAGCTTGCGAACTTGTTCCTGATGATCTCTCCCCCCTCCACTTCCACCTGCTCATACAGCCACTTCCTGTCGCAGCGGCACTCGACGCCACACTTGCGAGAGCCGCATTCAGGACAGGGGTAGAAGCAGCCCATGCAGTCCACATCCAAGCAGTCGCACAGGTCTCTGCCACAAGAGATCAGCAGACCTCGGCTATCGTACACTTTGCTCTTCGCTGTCAAGACCTGCCTGATTTAGGGAAAGGACAGTTTAGAATAGTGGCTTTTTGGAAGTCTCATCATGCCCATATCACATGACTTTGGAACTCTTTATCTAATATTTGTTTTTTGTTTTTTTACAGAACTTCAGAGCCCACAAGTATTTTGAGCAATACTGTTTTCATAAGTCATATTTTCATACATGGAACCCAAATTCAAATCTGATACCTGTCACTGGAGGAGACCTTTGCCCCACCACGTCTCTTGTATGACTCATTTCCAGTTCTTCCCTGTAAACAAAAAACACATGGCATGTCATTTTTTAGTTACAATAACTTGAAGTGATGTATTTCAAACACCATGTCCATTCATTGAATTATAGGCTGTGTTCCAAATCATATACTACTGCACCCTGTGGTGACAATGGGGTCATTACATTGTCAGTTTATATACACAAGCTTATGTGCTTTTATAACAGCAGCTTTGAATGTCAGTGGTTTCTCCTAGCTTTAGGGTTCCAGGACGTTCTGGGTTATTCTGAGTTTAATAAAGCTCCTAATGGTTTATATGATTACAAACTTTTACAAAATATTGCAAAATATTAAATTCAATAAAATGCCAACAGATCTTTCACCTGGCCAAATAGCCGTGTAAAGAGAACTACAAGACTAAACATGTAAACATGCTCCAGTTTTAGTAGAACGGTGTTGTAGTAGAAACCTTTTGGCCAGAGTCTCTTGGGGTTTGTCTTTTCTCCTTTGGGAACTGCTGTTTGCCTCCATCAGAAATTGAACCGGAACGAGATTCCTCCTTCGTCCCTAATCCTCCACGGGTTTTCCGTAATTCGATCTGAAAGGAATTTAAGTGCTTTATTAAGTAATGTATTTACATCTTATAGCATAATCCTTAGGCCTGCCCCTTTACTTTAGATCTAATATGTACTGCTTTAATGCTGGATCAGAAAATTTACCCTACTATAATTGACCAAAGTAAAACGGGTCTAAAAGGGTTTATATGCACTCTAAACTGTTACACTGTGCACATACAGTACAGACCAAAAGTTTGGACACACCTTCTTATTCAAAGAGTTTTCTTTATTTTCATGACTATGAAAATTGTAGAGTCACACTGAAGGCATCAAGGGCTATTTGACCAAGAAGGAGAGTGATGGGGTGCTGCGCCAGATGACCTGGCCTCCACAGTCACCGGACCTGAACCCAATCGAGATGGTTTAGGGGTGAGCTGGACCGCAGAGTGAAGGCAAAAGGGCCAACAAGTGCCAAGCATCTCTCGGGGAACTCCTTCAAGACTGTTGGAAGACCATTTCAGGTGACTACCTCTTGAAGCTCATCAAGAGAATGCCAAGAGTGTGCAAAGCAGTAATCAAAGCAAAAGGTGGCTACTTTGAAGAACCTAGAATATGACATTTTTCAGTTGTTTCACACTTTTTTGTTATGTATATAATTCCATATATAATTCCACGTGTTAATTCATAGTTTTGATGCCTTCAGTGTGACTCTACAATTTTCATAGTCATGAAAATAAAGAAAACTCTTTGAATGAGAAGGTGTGTCCAAACTTTTGGTCTGTACTGTATGTATAAAGACAGAGTCAGGGGACTTTCATATCATGAGACTGAAGATATTTATATGATGCTAAAAATGTAGTGGTTTGGTACCAAAAAATGATTGTTGATTGATTGATGATTGTTTTTCCATATGTATTCAAAAATATATTTGGTAAGCATATTCATCTGAATTCCTAAATCTAGAAAATACTTCAATTGTATTTGTCATCTGCACAGTTTGAACGATCAACAAGCTCTTTTAATAAACCCCTCACTCCCCCTACCTTGACTTTGGTGCCACCCAAAATGATTCAATCTCTTTCTATGTAAGAATGTGCTTTTGACCCTTCCATATCAACTCTATGCCACTATGTTTTACTGTAGTCCACATAGACATACAATGTCAAGTACTAAGTACCTTTGGGCCATCGGCAGTGTGTGAGAAAATTGTAGGGACAGCATCTTCCCTCAGGAACTGTTTGCCGTTGTAATCTCGAAAGCAGTCGGGCAGGAAGTGCTCGGAGCACAGACACGAGTTTGTGGTCAGGGCGAAGTTTTTTCGACCCAGGCTTCGAACCCACTGCTCTGCTAACTGAGGCTTACTGATGGGGAATCTGTAGAGAAGGAGTTTAGTTCAGACCCATAGCCAGATCATCATAAATACAAGTTTGAATATGGTAAGGAAACCTGGCAACTCTGAGGAAACTTCTCTTATTGTAAATCCCTTAATATGCCACCTATATGGTAGGTTTACATAAGGGGGAAGAAAAGTATGTCTACAGTGTAGATGTTAAAAAAGTGTTTACTGGGTGAAATTATATTGTTATATATAAATAATGCACTATTATATTTCAATTAGAGTTTCAATTTCATTAATGCAATGTAAGTATTTGACACAGAGCTTATAATTGTCAACCAAATTTTAAACATAATATACATTGTTTTATTATTATTATTATCATCCGACAACATACACGAGGCTGAATCCCAAAACGCAGCCTGCTCCCTATATAAGCACACTTCTTAGGGTAAGACAGAATAGCGCGTGAACACTTCGTAGTGCGCTCTATACACAAAAAATGGCTATTTGGGATTTAACCTGCACGGACTTCAGGTGTAGTTCGTCAGTTTGCACTAGAAGCCTCTACACATTTATACGCGCCTCATACACAATGTATTACATATAATAACAAATAAGGAGTTTGTTTACATTTGTTATATATATCTCTGTGAGCAATTTTACCTGTAAAATCGTATTTCGGAGCCTTTTACGAACCGGTTTGAGCATCCGAGGGCTGAGCAAGCAATCGGCATGGTCTTAAAACGCCAGAGGTGATAAATACAAATGAGAAATCACCTAAATAAGCACCATTTAATAAGCATTCGGGTGTTTAGATTAATATAAACAAATTACAACGAGCCCGTGAATACTTCCGTCTGCAAACGGAACCATTGTAAACTGGCGCTTCTTACGTAAAAGCTGCATCGCCCTCTAGTGGCTGGAGGACATGTCACAAAGAAAGCAGACAACTGTGCTGTACTTAAGTTTTGGCAAACGCGTACTATACATTATTGCTATGATAGAGCTATTGTGACATAAATTAGAGGATCGTATTATGTTTTAATAGAATATCAACACTTATGTAAAAAAACATTTATTTTGTAACTAGTGTCTAGGATAACCCGGAAGTAAATTGGGTCTACGCGATACTGCGTAGAAATGAATGGATTTTGCAAAGTCAAGGTTGCATTTTTTTGTACAAACTCTTAAACCACTTTAATTTTAAAGACAAGGACAGACATTTTCCATGGAGCATTTTGAGCAGGATTTAGTCGACGCTCTTAGAGATGTGGTGAAAGCCGGCAGCTGGCAGTGTGTCGGAAAAGCAGCCAGGTTCAAGTCACCGTGCACCAAGTAGGAACCCCGTTAATTAATACAATTATTAATAAATATATTAAACGACATTTTATTACACGATTATTACTTTGCATCTGACTACTTTGCAATACGGCTCAGGTTGTACTCTGAAGATGGAGAACATATCGTTCTTGTACGAACGGAAGACGGACGGTTTTGGGCGATGGACTCATCTTGTCCGCATGAAGGTGTGTTATTACAATACCAGGAAAAAAAGAGAAGTTTTCTTTTTTTTTACCCCCTTTTTAAAATCCTACCATAATGACTTTAACAACAGATCACTCGTTCACTCTTCCGGCTGCAGACACAATAAATATTATTTAGAACAAGTGCTCTTAAATCCTCCATTCTGATTGGTCAGAAGGTCCGGGTTCATTTCTATAACAGCGGTTCTGATAATAGTTCCGGCTTTAAGGTTTTTGTATTAATGCGCTCCTGCTGTTCGGTTCGATCCTATTAATAATAATTTAACAAAAGTAAACGACTAATTGTAGACATGATGACATTTTCTGTTACTAAATATTTTATACAATAATAAGTATAAAGTATGCAGGAGCTTTGTGATTTTTTAAGAAATAATTCTGTAGTGATTTCTTATAACCTGCTGTTACAGTTTCTTCCTTCAGATTTTTTTATTATATTTTTATTATAGACTAGATATTCAATTTCTAGAGAGTGAAAAAAAATGTATATAAGGGAAAACTTGTCTTACTGTCCACAACATTAACCGTAAATAGTTGAAAAAACAATGTGCCATTTATCATTTACAACTAAAAATGGTAAATAATAGTAAAAAAGAAATCTTTCGATCGATAGATCGATAGATAGAAAGACAGACAGACAGACAGACAGACAGACAGACAGACAGACATCTATTGGAGGTGTTGTGACAATAAACCCGAACAGCTTTGTGAACAGAAAATCTGCTTCAGGTCAGGCCACAACACACCAACCTACAGTAAATTATTTTCCTGGAACAATATGTTGTGTTTTATTTTGTTGCATAAAGGTCGTCCATCAAAAATACAAGTTTGACTACGATGTTAATACAATTTAAATACAAATTTATTCATCTGTAATTATGTAACCACCAGTTTGCAGAGAACACGAGAACAAGAACTGCTAAGCTTTTCATAATTTCTATCATTTTTTATTTAATTTTTTTTTTTTATTTAATTAAAAGTTGAATTCTGTATATATCTATGTTTGGACCAATACAAATCTTGAATCTTGAAGGAAACATCAGTGTTCAGGTGAAACTAAACTGCCTCTGTCGCCATCTAGTGGTAACCTGCAATACAAACGTCTGAACAAAGAAAGCACTTGGAATTGAAACTTCAGGATTACGGAAAGTCCGACAGGCCTAACAGTTACATTAACTTTAATATCCGTTCTTGATAAATATTTTACAACAAATGTGTTTCTGAATGAGCCAGGGTCAGTAAAAAGTACAAGCTGTTGATATGTACAGTCTCAGCTCCAGAATCATTGATTTTTGCTGATTCATTGCTGCTTCCAAGTAATTAATTTGACTAGAGAAACTCAGACTGCTTTCTGATCTTCTACAAGCTGTTTAGGCCAAAGGGCTTGGGCCAAATTTGGCATTAAGCTAGGGTCTTAATGTGACAGATGAATACTGGCATCACTGCATACTCAGATGCGGATGTCTGACTCAGACCCAGCGTCCTTGAGATGGTCACTTTCAGGCACACAAATCAGACCTCAGCTGGACAGCAGTGTGGTTATTTTTGCATATTCACTCATGCATGTATAGAATGACGAACAGGGCAAATCTGGCCCAAGGCGGTAATGAACAGTCCGTGGTATTTTGAAACACACTCAACCGAACTAGTGGCATGTTAGCCAAAGGTGGGCAAGAGAACTGGATGGCAGAGTATTTATAAAAGGGTATTTATAAAATCCATGAGAAGAACAGATACAGATACAAAAAAAATAGATATAAATATATCATTTATAGAACAAAAGATATCTCTCCCCAGAGCTTAAGTTTTCGATAAAACTTAATCTCTAAACAAATTTCACAAGCTGTTTAAACTAATATATCTATGATTTGAACATGGAGTGCAAAATATAAACAGGGCAAACAGAAAAATGGGAAATGGAACCTGGTTATTCTTCAGTGTTCATGCACACCAGGTGTTTCCTTACCATCCTTGAAAGATAGGAAGGGTGAAGTACTAAAAAGGGTTTGATACTGAGAAAAGTATTAAAAAGCTAAATACTTTTAAATAGTTTGTCCAAGAAGAGAGATTAGGGGAAATCTTACATACCTAGAAGCTGCTCAGGCTTTTGTGTATTGTCCTGATTTGTATTTCTTTACTGATAAAGGTTTTCCTTGTATTGACAGGGGGCCCACTTGACCAAGGAGACATTGAGGACCTTGGAGATGGCAAACTGGCACTAATATGCCCATGGCACTATTTTGATTTTAGCCTGGAGACAGGTTCATCCGCCACAGGACTACAGGTAGGTTGCAGTAATGAAACTGTCAGGGATTCTGAACTGAACTGTTTCTGACATTATGCCACATTCTTTTATAGAATCAAGTATATGATGTCAGAGAAGTGGATGGAAAACTGTATATAAATACACAAAGTAGTTTGTCTCTTTATCCAGTCTCTGGGGCAAAAAAGGCAAACCAAGGTGAGTGATCACAGTTTGGAAGATCAGGGATTCAGCACTCATATTCAAAATGTATTTGTCACATACACATTCATACGGAGTACAACATGTTGTGAAATGCTTTAACAGGGGCATATTGACTGTATATGCAGCCATTATGTGGTAAATGATTGTTTTATCTTTTGTATCACTTATAGTTTCAGTATAAAGTAGTGTGTTCTTTTCCACTTATGCTATGCATTTATGGTCACAATATTAGGCACATGGACCCTGTGAGTGTACAGTGTATTACAGCTGATATACAGTACAGACCAAAAGTTTGGACACACCTTCTCATTCAAAGAGTTTTCTTTATTTTTATGACTATGAAAATTGTAGATTCACACTGAGGGCATCAAAACTATGAATTAACACATGTGGAATTATATACATAACAAAAAAGTGTGAAACAACTGAAAAATGTCATATTCTAGGTTCTTCAAAGTAGCCACCTTTTGCTTTGATTACTGCTTTGCACACTCTTGGCATTCTCTTGATGAGCTTCAAGAGGTAGTCACCTGAAATGGTCTTCCAACAGTCTTGAAGGAGTTCCCCGAGAGATGCTTGGCACTTGTTGGCCCTTTTGCCTTCACTCTGCGGTCCAGCTCACCCCTAAACCATCTCGATTGGGTTCAGGTCCGGTGACTGTGGAGGCCAGGTCATCTGGCGCAGCACCCCATCACTCTCCTTCTTGGTCAAATAGCCCTTGATGCCTTCAGTGTGACTCTACAATTTTCATAGTCATGAAAATAAAGAAAACTCTTTGAATGAGAAGGTGTGTCCAAACTTTTGGTCTGTACTGTATATTATATACAATTAGCTTAAGATAGCACATAATTGTTGTTATTTGTCCAACAGTTTTTTCACTGTCAAGTAAAGTTAATTAGCAAATGTTTACAGTAGCAGTACAGTAAATCACACTCTGTATGTAGCTTTACATTATTATGGTTACAATCGTTTATTTATTTCAAAGGTGATTAAACCGACTGTACCTGTGCGTTCAACAGTTGATCAAAATTGAGTATTCACACAGCCCATGACATAACTGTTCTTAAACCAGTGTTGATATTGAGGTGTGTAGAAATATAGAAACAGTGCAGATGAACCTGAAACTCCACAGCTACACATCAGTGTCATGTCTGTGCTAAGAACGAGCCACCACCCAAATAAAATCTGCTCAGCACAGGTCCTATGATGATTCTGTATTTTTTCATTGATAGAGGGAATAAAATTCCAAGTTCAATCTTAAACAAAAAGTGTTTAAATGTGTCAAATATAAGCTACGTAACTCAGTGTATTTCAAGGACATCCTGTTTTGTATGGAAACCTTCCCTAGACGCCACGTTGCCCACAGAACCAAAGTTAGAATCATCAGAAAACACGCTGTGCTTCTGGGCAACGAAAATCCTCTGCACATCAGACCCACAAGAAAAGGTTAGCGTTCCTTCTTTCGGACAAACTCAGAAATAATGAGCAATTGTTATGCATGACTGTGAATGATTAGAGATCTTTGACTGTAGAGTTCTCAAATATGATTGGTTAGACGGTGTTGATTCATTTTTAATAATCTCTGAGAATAGTAAAACAAGGCAAAGCACAGGTTTATAATAATGCACTATGTAAGGAAATGTATATTTAATGTTACGGGTGGAGTCTGCAGTGCCAGCATTTTGTAGCATTCTGAGTTATTGCTGTTCACGTAAATTTGCAGTTTTCTTTGTAAGCTGACAAAGAATCTGGCTTATTAATGAAAGAAATGGAAGTAGCGAGAACATTTATTCAAAGCTCCTCTAATGTACTAAGAGATAACAAATACCAACTTTTCTTCCCAGATGTTTCACAACATGTAACTATGACAGGATATGCTGTGGTTTATAAAAAATCAAACACAATTTTTTTGTTCAGTATCTGCTTTTATACAAAACGTATCACTGTAACACCTATAAAGGCGTGCCTTGTTGTATTTTATTTTCTTACAATCCTTGTGTTTATTTGCATCATTGCTCAACAGTTCAGCTTTACCGTATGTCTCATAGACGACCTTTTTTATTTCTGCAATGCTTTTCTGTATCCCAGGTGGCTTTGACTAAGCAAGTGCAGAGTTGGTGGGACACTGGGGAAATAACAGAGATCGGTGAGTGTGCACCGCCGGCTCAGCCTAGCAGAATAGATAGCCTGACTGTGGTGGAGCCGGGCAAAATCAAACGTGGCAAAGGAGGAACGCAGGTACACACAATCCCATCAAGGAGAATCTCAGTTGAGTTAGTAATCAAAACCAGAAAGCTTTCCATAAAATATGAGATTATTTGTTACTTCAAAGTAGCATTTTGTATTCAGTGACCTTTTTACCAAGTAGGTAAAATATAGCATTGTAATTTTTTATGCCGATTAACTTCCTGCCTTCATTCCATAAAAATCTAGATGATCGTTCATTTCCAGTTTACTTCCTTCTTTGTAGGCAAGCCGAATTGCTTTGCTTCATTCTCTGGCTAACATAGAGCAATGGGCCATTGACCTCTCATGGGATATCATTGCTCGATTCTCCACAGTCAAGCTGAGCTCTGGAGACTCGCTTCCACGAGCGTTCTTTAGCGACTTTGTCAAAGTAGCCGGCGATGAAGCCAAGGTTGGTCTCTTAACCTGATTTCACATCATTTGAAATATGGTCTGTTATCGGATTGTATTGTAAACTGTTTTTTTTTTCTCTATTTCAACAGCATTATGAATTATTAGAGCAAAGGATTAAGGAACATGGCACCTCTTTTGGTTCTCTTCCAGTACATAATGGTGTGAATGTTGTTTGTCTTAAATCTCTTAATGGCATCATCAAAGATGGATTATAAGTGAAGCACATGTTTTGTCTTTACAGGTTTGTGGCAATCAGCAGCAGACACATCACATGATCTTCTGGCTAGGCTGGCTATAGTGCACATGGTCCATGAGGCTAGGTACTTTACAAAATTATTATAGTTACGTCATATATATAAGTAAATAAATACTCATTTTAAAGAAGTGACCTGTAATGTTTAGAGCCCTTTCCTGCTTGCAACAACTAGGTAATCCCCAAGCCATGTCCTGAAACCATGTTTTCCTAAAAAATATATAAATAGAAAGAAGAAGAAACTAACAAATGTAACCAAAATAATGAATTTATCAACTTAGTTTGTTTTTGGGTGGGTTTGTTGTGTTTGTTGTGTTTAGGGGTTTAGATGTGCACCCTCAGACACTGTCCCGCTTTGCAGCGCAGGGAGACACAAGCTCAGTAAAGATCCTGGAGGTGATTTATGCTGATGAGATAACGCATGTGGCTGCAGGTCTCCGATGGTTCACTTACATTTGCTCCAAGGAGGAACGGGTAGGAACAATTCATGCAGAAATAAGTGGCACCTTTATCTAATTCTTTTTCCCAATTCTGCACAGCTTTAGCAAATAACTACTAACAGCACTTACCAGTAACATTATAGCTGGGTAAAATACCCATCATCCCACATTTTGTTGGTTTCATTTACATTTTTGATTAGAAGTTTGAGAATCTAGAACCTGCTGCAGAAAAAAAATATTTAAATGAGACAAAAATGCCATTCCATCCCTACACAGGATTGCCTTTGTGTTGTATTTATCCATCGTTGTATCTTTTATTTGAATTTATTTTAATGCCATCTCTCAGTCTGCACAGATATATATTCAATATATTGGCACGTTTGATTAATGTTTAAAAAGTATTTTTATTAACTATCACACAAGGTTTTCACTTCACAAGAACGTCTCTTTTCACAAGTATTTGTATTTCATACACATTTGTCCTAGTTGCTGTGGAAAGAGTGCTTATATGCTGCTTATATACTGTGTATATTTTGCCCCTCTCTTTTGGCCATGCATCATTTCTCCAGGATTGTTTGGCAACATTCCACAACTTGGTTAAATTGCATTTCAAAGGGTATTTAAAGCCTCCGTTCAATACAGAGGGAAGGAAGACTGCGGGGATGACCGAGGAGGTATATAGATTGCATTGCAGTCACCTAAGTTTAATATCTGAGCCATTGTCTAATTTCATTATCACTGATTGTAATTTCCATTTTTAGTGGTATGTTCCACTTGTTAAACCCTCCAGCTGACTGAAGATCTCCTGCAGAATTTCAGCTGTAAAACTATGTATTTTCACTAGTATATAGTCAGCCTGCCAGTATTAATATCTCTTTAACAGAAAACACATGGTTAATGGTTATAGCTTCTGTTTGCTGTTGTAAAATGGTTAATTATACAAAAAAAATTTATTGTTCTATGTACTGTATTAGGTTTATTATCTGAAATTTGAATGTAGTGCTAATTGTAAAGATATCATTGCAATAATCATTGCTTCTAAGAAAATCTAATGCATTTCTTGGTCATTTTAAAACAGTAAAATGTATAAAAAAATTATATTTTATATTTTTTTGCTGATAGTCTATTCAAATTTTCATTGTTTATTTAAATTTTTTGTAAAATTCCAAAACATTATTTATTTCCAGGTTAAAATAAAAAATAAAAAATCAGAATTTTAATGTTGGGGTGTCAAACCTTTGGACCTATATTGTGTAAGTTTTGGAATTAGTTATAAGCAAGGCACCATATTTAATATTGTTCAATAAACACTATACACTCAGTAAAGTTTACTGTCTGTCCATTAGTGAAATTCGTTTGGTTGATGTTTTCAAAACCTCATGACAAATCATCACGTAAATGTGGCTTATTTTGTGGACAGGGGGCGCTGGCGAGTCAAACATGAGCAACAGCCTTTACTGTGAATGAACATGCATAACTTTTAGTTTGATGGCTAACTCTATAGATTAGTTTTCATGTACGTGTAAGATTTTGGTCTGTACTCTCAGGAACAAGAGGAGAGACAATAAAGCTCAATGTTTTTATAAAGATCTTATAAACCCACAGCCAGTGCATGGTTCTGGACTAAATGAACTTTAAGGTATCTCTCAAATAAGTTTAAATACATTTTCAAGCTTTATTACAAAATATGAATCTGTATACTCACACAGTGGACTCACTGGGGAATAATAGACATTGTGAAACCAGTTCCCTCTGAACGAGTGTAAAGATTATGCGACCATTCTGATTTAGCGGTCTTACAATTTTTTTTTTTTAAGATTTATTCATATACAAAATTATTTAAATCTTAAAGCCCTTAAACAAGGTTTTTTTTTTTTTTTTTTTAAAAAGCACCCTTCATGGTATATACAGAGTCACCGTGCGTGTGTTAGCCAGACGAGACAGCCGTATTTTCCATACAGCGTGAGCCTGTGTCATTTGTTTTCACTTCTGCTTTTGTATTTTTGTGATTCGCCACCCCCACACATACCCCACACCCCCCTAATGATCAGTGAAGATGTTAACAACAGCTTCTACACAAGAGCTGCTCTGTTTAATTTTCTAACTCGTTACACTTCATCTCTTGAATGTATCAGAGTTTTCTTTTTGAATATTTATTGTATCTCTTCTGTTTAGAGAACAGAACGTTCATGTTTTAATTGGACATGCAGCTGAAATGGTTGTGTGGGCTCTGGGCTGGAAGTCCATAGATGAAGTTCAGTGGAATTAATGCAAAGGTGAATAATATAAAATGGAATGTAAAGGGCAAGCAAATCGTCTAATGCTCCAAGTTCAACAAGTAGAGCTTTCTTTTCAACAGACACTCAAGTCTCTACTATCACTTTCTTTTTTATCTTTCTTTCTGTTTATCTGTCTGTCTTTCGGTCCATTGTTCTCCCTCTTCACATGTACATCTTCCTTTCCATGTGGCACTTTACCAGCACTTCACCACTGAACTGATATGTGAGCTTTTTCTTGATTTTTTTGACCTCTCCAGTCTTGCCATAGTTTCTCAGTGCCCTGGCCATTTTCTGGTAGGTCATCTTCTTGCGGTTGCCTTTTTGCACTCCCCAGCGGTGGGCTAGAACTTCTTTGTGTTTGGAGGAGAACTGGAAAGTTCCCTTTTCTTTGTCCACCCACCAGATGCTTTCCTTCATGTCCCCGTTTCGCAGAAGGTCCAGCAGGAACTGATACAGACGAATCTTCTTCTTGTTTCCTAGGCAAAAAAACGACACACAAAAACAAAGAAAAGTTGGCTTGTTTTCAAGGTGGGGGATGTTTGGTGATTAAAGATTGTGACATTTCGCAGAAATAGTTTTTTTGTTGGTCTGGCTCAAGTAAAATGTTGGGAAAGCAAAATTCTGTTTTTTTTCGTCGACATTTATTTGCATCTAAGTCAGCACTTATTAAAAAACTGTTTGGTCAGTGCAAGTTGGTTGGTTATTATGGCTTATAGAAATTCTTCTAACTTATGAAATCATTATAAAATATTCGATTCTTACACACCTTGTCTCTAAACACATGTGGATATGCCTCATAAATGTATCTGTAGTAGGAAGGGGTGTGCATTAGCCAGCGGGTGGTGTTTTAAGGAAGAAGTTGCTAACAAATGAATAACGTGTCACACCTGTTCCCTGTTTTTCCTGAACAATGATTAGAGCAAAGCAGAAAACAATGAGCGATATGGAAAGCTACTGAGTTATTTGTGCTATCAAGCTTGACATTAGGAAACTTGGGGTGTTACTGCTAGAAGTAACCCAAAGTACCATTCCAACATTCACAGTACAATACACAGCAATATGAAACACCGTTACCTCAGGACCAAAGTGGTACATAAGACCTAAGTCCCATAAGAACATAAGTTTGGGTTCTCACTGTGTCTGTATGAGTTTCTAACAGGTTTACCAGTTTGTCCTGACCTTCCAAATGTGAATGTGTGTACATTGGGTTCTGTGATGGTCCATTCAGATTGCATCCATTATTTTTTGAAGAGGCTCTGGTTTTAGCAGCACCCAAACTTGGGGTGAAGTGCTTGCTGATGATGACTGATTACTTTGCAATTTGATTTCGAGCATAAATCATATACTCATTTGCGATCTTAACTCAAGTCTGCTATGTTTCTGAGAGACATACTGAATTCACCCAAAAATCAGATTATTTAGAAAAGACCTTAACATCTTTAGGCATCCATAGATTGCGTTGTTAAGTACAGCAAAATTCAAAACTTCCGGTGTGGTCTCTAGATGTAAGTTATATGAAAAAAGATTCCTTACCATGTTCTACTCCAGTGGTAGAGCTGATAAGTTCCCTCGTACACTCCTCATCAGACACCTCCAGTGGGGGACTGCGGCTGCCAGGGTCATCATCATCCGAACTGCGCAGTTGTGTTGAGGGCTGCACGCTATGGGGGTAATACACAGTTGGCCGGGGCAAACAAGGCACCTGAAGGGGTAAAGACAAGATATTACTTCGGTGATTACAATTATAAGAATAAAAAATATTTGCAGTTGTGATTGGTTTATTTAAAATGAACATCTTGAAAGACAGCATCTTTGGTCACAACTATACCATTGTTTAAAACTTTGCTGCTTCCCACAGTGATTTGTGACAGTATCTGACAAAAAATAAATAAAAAATGAAACCCACACCTTTATCAACAGGTGGCTGCGCAATGTTATATCGAGATATCTTAAGAAGGCTAAATAATAAAAGAGGAAGTTTCACTCGTACCACTATAAACTACTTATAAGGTATACGCATTTTATTATTTTTATATAATACCACACCCTCCTGCCTGACCATGGTTTTACATTCATTTATAAGCGTCCACCGGCCAAAGTTTAACAAAGACAAAGAAATACGTTAATAACACAAATATTGCTAAATCTGTTTTGTTTCAAATCGTGTGAGCTGACCCAACCTCGAGAATGGTCATGTTGTCACGTGTCGTTTCATGCGACCCATTAAAAGGCAACTTCCACATGACTGAAAAAAGGTCATGTGTGTTGAATTGTACCCAAAGAGCTATATATTGTCTAATTAGGACAAAAAGAAAAAAAAAAATCTAATGGGATCTAATGGGTTCAAACAAGGCCCTGTGCTTTTGAAGGAAGGGCTCCATCTGCCAAACTAGCTCTAAATAACGTGTATTTTAAGTTAGCTTTGGCTTGAATTACAATCCACACTTATGTTAAATAAGGGGAAAAATGATAATAATTAGACCAGGGAACCATTTGTCATCCTAAAAAAATATTAAAAATAAAATAAAAAAAAAACAACCCACTTGGATATAATTGAATTTATGTACATATGTTAACACAAGGTCACAGTTGCACTTTATAGTCATATTCTCAAATATAACAGCAACACATCAGATAAGACTAACAGAAGAAGGTTATTTTCAGACGAAGTGTTACAGTTTGTGCTGCCGCGTCTTAGTGGTCGATGTGTGTTACAAGAGGCAGTAAATCAACATGCCATTCTTTTTCCTCCTGCAACTCCACAACCCTATAAGAGGGGAAAAGCCCTCTTTTCTATAGCCTGTACTGTGGTTAGTATATGATAATAGAAGCCCGCCCAAATATAGAGGATCTAATCACAGTCACGCTCTAAACTGCTTCCCATTCTGAGCTAAATATCATTTTCAGCCTTTGTTTCACTGTGCCCTGCTCATTTTGCACTTTGTGTTTCATATATTTTGTTTGATGAGAACATGTTTTACAGTATTTTTTTAAATGATGAAATAATTTAGATTTTTTTTGTTTTGTTTAAACCTACTACACAATTCCTTTTTCAACCTTAAAACATTTCTACCAGTGTACAAACAAAAATTCTATATATTATAAATTATGTAAATTATATATATATATATATATATTAATAGAAGCTTTGCAAATTGTTTATCACATGTGCTAATGACATTTACACACCACACCTAGATTTGTCTATTATTAGACTCTTTATTGTTTTTAATCATTTCTCAATAATAAATTAAACAATATTCAATTAAAAAATGATAAGAAATTCTATACATTGTGCATAAGGCACGCCTAATTGCATGGAATTAAGATTGTAAGTCCATATCACTCAACTCGTGTGTTGAACTTTTTACGTTCTGTGTGTTCATGTGCATGCACTTGCTTTTGTTGTCCGAGCACATCTGTGCGTGTCACAACTTGGTGCGGTGGTGTTTGTGTAAATGGGGAGGGGGGGGGGGTGTAATGGCAGTTAGTGAACATTGTTGCTGTGGTGAAAGTGGTGAGGACAGGCCAGGATAAGGGTGAGTTGAGAAACAGCCTATGTGCAGATGTATTTGCTGTTCTCCATAACAGCAAAAACAACTGAACCAATTGACCAATTTAACACTAAAATTTCAGCAAATCCTGCAGTTCTGTTAGACTGTAATCCATTGGAATCCAAACAGTTAAGAACATTCTAGTGCAAAAAAGTCCTTTATTTATTTATGTGAATTAGTAAAAAAATAATTCCGTCTAATGCTCTTTAACCAGCAATAAAAAATATCTGACCCTTTCCCCTGTTAATCAGTTAATCTGTTAATATATATTTCAGGCATTTCTTTTGTGATAAAATTGTGTTTTCTGTCTTTTCTTTTCCTTTATTAACTGTAGTTTATCAGTAAATTAGCTGTGATTTGGTCACCCTCACCTGTGAATGCAGTGCCAAATGTTGTCCAGCCAGACTGGGTTCCATAAACTGGCTAGTCTCTACATCAGGAAAGCGGTGCACAGTGGAAGGATGGACCTGCTGCACACTCTGGAGCTCTGTGAAGTGGTTCTCTGTCAAATTGTCAAAGTCCCCAGGGTGGACATGGTGTGCATTGTATTCCCAAGTATGATCTACTGTAGACAGAAGAGGCAAATGCTGACAACTTGTACAAAGCATTAATGCTGCTGTCACTATTGAATATTTTAAAGATAATTTGTAGGGTGTTTTTTATGACTATATGCGTCATTCTGCTTCCTGTTAATGCCACGGTTTCCTTCAACAGTTTTTAATACAGTAAACACGTCAAAATACCCAGTGTTTTATTGTCCTAGTTTGGTTTTTTCCATAATTGGAATGCTATCCTTCTTAGAATACTTTTTTATTGCTTTTTGCACTTTTTTCAATTTATGGATTGATTGTAATATAGAATTGACAAATACAAACCTTTCATGAGTTCAGTAAAATGAATCTCGAGGGACAAAACTCAATGGAAATGTTTCAAATGGTTCTAACACACTTGTTTTGCACAGGTTCTTTTGTAATTAGCCTTTCTTTAACACTTTTACACAAATTGAGATACATCTGTGTGTATTACCATACTTTCTTTGTAAGAATATACATATTTGAAAGCATGATTATTTGTTTGTTAAATTTGTCTGATAAATTTGTGGGGCTGGTTTAGATTCTTCTTGGTGGCAGACCCTTGGGGATATTTGTCGTTCTACGTCTGTAGTTTTCTTGCCTGTCAAATTAATGCATCTGTTTCCTGCTTTGGTCGGGTCACTTGCCTGGTTCCACTCGCTAGCTCACCTAAAACACCCCCACGAATGAATTCCCAGCAGCTCTGGGTGTGATTGTGAACCGTTAGCTCAACCACGTTGGTGTCAAAATGGGCCTCTAAGGGTTACACATAGTTACCAAACTATTTTGGTAACGTTTCGGTTAAAAACCAATTGCATCTCTTATACTTTTTCAAAAACGTGCATTTGTGAATATTCTGCCCAAGCATAATGCAATAAATCCATAATGATAAACTGATGTAAATACAAATAGCATCTCACCACTATGGCTTTCTCCATCGATGGAGATATACGGATAGTCCACTGGTTGTCGATAAATGTCAGATTCATAGATCAAATCTTCTGGCTGTAAGAGGAAATTAAGCCAAATTTATTTTGAGTAAAATACAGGAATAAACCAAGAGGTTTATACAAAAAAAAAAAAAATGAATACAGTATGAGAAAAGCCTCACATCTTTATTTACAAGTGCCCAGTAATCTTTAAATTCAGATGGTGCCTGTGACATCCAGCCAGTCCAGCTTTTTTTCTATTACACATAGAAATTATATTTTAGTATTGATAATGTTCATATTTGAAAGTAAATTAATCCTTTAGCTAGAATGTGGTTGTTAATTTTAGTGGTTTGTGCATAATTCAAATTTGGTCATAAGTAGTTTATCGTATTTGAGGAAAAATCTATATTGGAAAGCTAACAACAATTTATGATTGAATCTTCAATCGGTAAAATAAAAATGTAATAATAATTATATCATCATCACTGTATACTATAGCTACTGAAAGTATAATAGATTCTTTGTATAATGTATATCATTAATATGCACTAGATGGACTAATCTGGAAATGGACTAATAATTTGTAGCCTCATGAACAGAACTACACATGACTCACGCTCAGCCTTCAGATGAATGTCAACGTCCATATCTCAACATCAATCGTCAAAACTTATTTATTTTATTGTTGGCAAAGAAAACACGAAAAAAATCCAAACTGGCAATATTATTCTAGAGAAATGTTTGTCATTATACTCGTTTAGTAACAGTTCATCACTAACAGAAAATATAACTTTACGATGACTGAAGTATTATCACATCAGCGATTATCAGGAACTTGCTTCATCACTGTGACTCCAAAGTCTTGGTTTTGCTTAGTTTTACATTAACATGGCATAACACACACACACACACACACACACACACACACACTCACACAAATACAAACACACTCAGAAAACGAGGACTACTTACAGGTGGCATGATGTACCCCTCCATTCTGTATGAAGACAACATGGAGTCTTCTCCGCTTCACGTACTCTAGCTCGATGCGCTTTCTCAATTGCTTTCAAAACAGCCCCCGAGCCATTGCATAACACTAGATTTCCTCTTACTAAATAAAACTAAAGACTCTTTGCATACACCTTACACACTGGGGGCCACGCAGCTCCCGGGGCCCCTAAAAATAAAGCCAAGTAGATAAAGTTTTAGCCTTACAGTGGCCGTAGTAAAAAATGACAGAGCTTTCTGTTGGTTACTTCTTTATTTTTGGTATGTGTGTGTGTGTGTGTCCTGTTGGTTCCTGATTTTAGAGTGATGTCAGGTGGGGATTATAACTACTCGGTTAGAACAGACACACTGTGTCACCTCCCCCAATAGCCAATCAGACAACTGAGCCGACGTTGTCCACCTCCAGGCCTTCCATTCTACAAATTTAACGTAGGATGAAGGAATAATTGGTGCCACTTTAGATGACTTATGGGGAGGGGGGGGTGTCTTCTAATTTTCTATTTTGCAAGGTACAGTAACCCTACCCTAGAGTCGTATATTCTTCTGCAAATCGGGTTGTGTTTCATATCTCGGTTCAACGTTTTTATGCATGATTTCAGATAGTAGACGCCAAATTAGTAGTTAAAGATTTGATACACAATAACAGTCTTTGTGTCTGTTTTTAAAATGAAATAACACAATTTGACAACCAGACTTAATTTGACTTATCAAAGCCTTTTCTCTTTGCAGATATCAAACAGGGATAAGGTGGCGGGTGAGACGTTATCTCGCAACACTTTTAATCTCTAACTGCAGTTCCACAGAGACAAGCAGGGAGAATAGATAACATCGTCATGCGACAGTGCATAAAAAAACTTACAGTTTTAAACAATAGCAGTGATGCTGGCAGTTATTAAGCAACTGAGATCATGCTCAGAGAAGATTGAGATAGTTTTTGTTTTATCACAGTATAAACCATTATCTTGGTAGGATCTTTTCAAGTCTGTATTTTATGCTGTCGATCCTAGCATTTTGTAACTAACACAAAATTAGGTTGAATATTACTATTGCTATAAAACATATTAGAAATAAATCATTCATATGTTCTTATGTATATATCATCTTCAGTATCTGTTTCAATGTTGTGAAGCAAGGTGTGAGGCAGGACTACACCTAGGATGGGATGTGGTCTTAGGAAGCCATCGAGCCATGAGGAAACCCACATGGACATGAGGTGAATATAAAAACCCTGGAGCTGTGTGGCAGCAATGCTACCCACTCAAAGAAATGTTCACCCATTAGCATTCACATTAAAGATAAGAAAAAATTATCCATATCATTTATAAATCCTGTCAGGCTCAATCCTTCTCGGCAGCTGTCAAGTATAACAATTACACATTAATTTATGGTTGATTTATAAGTATTATATACACATTCTCTTAGAAATCCTGTAAAATTACATTGTGTTAAATAATTGGCCTTCAATGACAATGCATTTAAAATGTTCCTGTCAGGTGACATCCTGTCAGGTCAGTTCATGTTGGCCAACTGGCTAGCATGTGGCGATTATGAATATTCATTAATATAAAAATAGATTTGCCAACATTTATGGATTGTTCAGGAAACTCCAATAACTTGTCTTGAATTGAATGAATGTTTTTTTTAGAGACTTTGCATTAGGTTGAAATACTAATAAAAATTAAATGAGAAGTTTGCACAAGGTAACACTTAAAGTATCATGTCCTTTTAAAATGCACATTAAAATACATTTAGAATTATAAAGTTTAAATACTATTTTGTATTATTATGTAGCCTATGTAGACATGAATTAGAGCATTATAAAAAGCAAATAATAATAACAATAATAATAATGATTTATTATTATTATAATTATAATAATAATTATAATAATAATAACAAAAAACTTACTGTAAAAAAAAAATCTCTGGGAAATTAGCAATCCTGAGTAAATCCTGTCTTATTAATCTTGTTGTATTGATAATAAATAGAATGTATAAATCCTGTCAGAAATCCAATCAGGTTAATGCAGCCTAGCTAGCTGAATACTAAAAGCAGGGAACAGTATTAACATTTATGTTTATAATTCATAATCCAGTCAGAAATACAGTCATGTTAGCACAGGCAACTTACTGACCAAGGCTAACAGTTAGGAATATCATAATTAAAAAATTGTCAGAACGTCTAACAAATTAGCACAGGCGATCTGACTACTGTATTAACATTTATATGTATCCTTTAAAACTATTATAAGATAATTAATATTTAAAAACATGACTTAGCCATCACTTGGACTGTGATCTGTTGACAGACGGTACTTGAGCCATATCCTAAATAATAGTGTTGCACAAGAAACACCGCATCATACTACAATACATCAGAGATTTTATATGCAATGCAAAATAAAAAAATTGAGTCATGTTGTTGCCCTTATGCTGAATTTGTTTGAGAATATCTTTGGATTCCAGTTTCTGTCATTGTTTCAGTTTTAAACCAGAGCAGAAGGTCATACTAAATGTTTCCCAGAATTGGGGAAATTTCTAAAGACAATTTATTATGTAAAAAACCTAATATAAGGACTTTGCACTTTTTGTTTCTTAGTTGCATGACAAGCTGCTCTTTTTAATCATTGCATTAAACGACAAAATGAGGTGAATATTATAACTATAAATATAAGTGATAACAGTATATATATAACGTTTATGATGTTTCATCATTTTAAATGTCATTATAAACTGTACTTTGTTGATTGTGATTCTGAAATTTCTCTGACTGTTGTCAATTAAAAAAAAGAAAGTTAAGCTGATCCAATGCTAAATATGACGTGCCTCTAAGGTGTTTAGTGCATTATCGCAAATAAAATTTGAAAAGAAGACAACCTCAAATGTGTCCGCTAGTAAAAAGAAAAATGAATGAAAATTAACTACACTTGATTATTCATTTAATTTAAAAGTTTGTTTTCAAAGAATGTGTTTGTACACAGTACAGTGTAAAATTACTGCATAAACTACATTTAATGCATCATTTAGCAAAGAGTTCCCATGAACATTTCAAAGGATGTAGTGTGATTTAGTTTTTTAAAAAAGGTATGAACACAAACAATGCATTTATGCCTAACCTTTGTATATGATTATATGATTTCTTATAAATTGTTGCAAAGCCACAACAATTGTGTTGGTTTTTCATGTGATTTCATTTAGAGGAGATGGATTTTCTCTCAAATATTTGACCTTATCATGGAATTCCCATTTGTCTTAAATGTTGGTTAGTTTTACAAGCATGTGACTTACACTTGTCCATGTAGTTATGTAACCCTAATGATTTTAGAGTAAGTAAGTAAGTAAGTAAGTAAGTAAGTAAGAAAGAAAGAAAGAAAGAAAGAAAGAAAGAAAGAAAGAAAGAAAGAAAGAAAGAAAGAAAGAAAGAAAGAAAGAAAGAAAGAAAGAAAGAAAGCTTTTACGTGTCACATATACTTTACAGCACAGTTAAAAAAAATATTCGTATACATACAATATTAGTATAGTTAGATTAGTTCTCTCCTGGCCATTCTAAGCATTCTGGATTGTTTTAATGCCATATTTCTATTAATTCTATTAATAAAAATATTAATTCTATTAACCATTATGTTAATTTATCTTCCGTAACCGTTTATCCTGATCGGTTTTGTGAGTATTCTGGTCTGCGTTGTGTTTTGCATCGCCGATCAACCTTTTGGAATGGGTTTGGAAAGCGAGAGGAAAACAAAGAACCCAGAGAAATTATATAAGCAGGACCTGAGTTTAGGAATCAAGCTAGCCAATGGATCTTTGATACTGCAATGTTATCCACTGCAATACCATGCTATCATGAACTGTAACAAATAAAGGCTTGCTGCAGATTTGTAAATAATGAAACCATTAAACTGAAACAGGCAGATTAGGCTTCTGAAACTGAAGATTACAGGCAAACCAGACATTTTAAAACTAAAGTTACTTCTCCACTTTGAATCCAATTCGAGGAAGTATGAGACACTTCCCAATTAAAGAGTCTGACTATGTATACTCCATGAACCTAGGGGGGAAAAAATCATAAATATACATATACAGTATAAATATATATATATATATATATATATATATATATATATATATATATATATATATATATATATATATATATTTATTTATTTATTTATATATGTGTGTGTGTGTGTGTGTGTGTGTGTGTGTGTGTGTGTGTGTGTGTGTATCTGTTCATATATTAGTTTGTGTGTGTGTGTAACTGTTAAAATGGGGTATCTGTCAGTTTTGCATACTAAAAGTATGTCTCAGCAGTTGAACCCGTATCATGAGCCAAGCAAAATATGATGAGTAGTGTAAAAACTGAATACTAAGAAGCTTCAAATACCGGGAATGCAGATGATTTTTAAGCAACTTGGATAAAAAAAAAAAAATGAAGCTAATTTACCCAGTAAAGATTTACAATAAAGTTTTGAAAAGTCCAAAAGTTTGCACCCCCATAGGGTTATAAATAAGGGGGATGGGGGAGAAGGGGGGAGTCAAATGTATCTCTATTTTAAGATATCTATAAAGACTAGAACTTCAAAAAGTGGGCGTATGCTGCAGTTCATTGCAGAATTAACAAAATAATATTCTATAAATACATTTTATCATGACACTCAGTCTCAGATATGAACCAGACATACCACAAAGAATATTGTAGGCAATGGGAGTCAGCATGCACACTTCTGAAGTGAAATATTTCATTTTTTATTTTCTTTTATTTCTGTTATTTGAGATAATGTAGAGACACTTGCAATGCACCTTAAATTGTTAAATATAGTCTTAATTGTTATGCATGGGGCATGCAAACCTTTGCACTGACCATCTATTTTAAGCATTACAAGCGTTCACATTCAACACTTTGGTATCTGTGTGGGGGGAAAAACCTCTATAGATGTCTCGATAAGATCATTTAGTATGATATATATATATATATATATATATATATATATATATATATATATATATATATATATAGAGAGAGAGAGAGAGAGAGAGAGAGAGAGAGAGAGAGAGAGAGAGAGAGAGAGAGAGAGAGAGAGAGAGAGAGAGAGAGAGAGAGTGAGTGGCACAAAAGTCCTCAAAGCAACATGATTTCTGTGTGATTAAATGTGTTCAATTCCCCTTGATTTTTGAGTGTTAGTAAATGATTAATTATCAGCATTTCCTTTTAACTAAGAATGTTCATATACAAGCATTAATTATTATATTTCTTATTGTACTGCCTTTGTTCCACCACAAATCCAGCTGCTTTAGCCACTGGAGCCACAGCTGTACAGCTGCGTATTTTGACTGAACCTGATGACATTTTGAATTTTCTGGTGTATTAATACACACTGTACATTTAACAGCCACCTCAGCATCTATTTTCCCCCTGTGTTATTTTAGGACAGTAATATAATTTACAGGTTTTACATATATATAGATGGTGTTCCAGAGACAGTGTAGATAAGTGATCATCTGGAAGGTGATAAGTGGTCATTTCTAGTCATTTCTTGCTATTAGTTTTGTGAGCTATGCTCTTTACTTTTTTTTTTTTATACCCCTTTTCCATGACAAGTAGAGGTTTCATTAGCATATACTGGACGAGGCATTATTAGCCTAAGTTTAGCGCCAAGCTTCCTACACAGCCTTTCCTCATCAGCTTGCAGGCATGTTGTGTGGCTCTTGCTTCATGGTCCCTGTTAGCTAGTGCAGGAATGGCGCAATCGTGGGAAGGCTGCATGCATCTTGCTTAAATGTGTATAGTCCTGACCACTAGTTTCAGCACATTGCCTCTGGGTGCTTGTACTTATAAGAACTTACAGAAGCAAAAGCAAAACTAGCTTTAATTTAGCTACAGGCCTGAAATGTTGACTTTAGCAGTAAACAAACTCACTATGGGTATTTGGATAAATGCTGAACATGGAATTCTATTTGATGGTAAATTAAGTGTATGAATTATTTTATGTCCAACATTTACTGTGCATAAGGAACAATTTTGATAATGTAGCCAATATTTTATATTTGTTATTGTTGAATTTAATAGAAACATACATTTTTTATTAAAAATTAGTAACCACAGTAATAAATACTATCATTGAATTTTGTTAAATAAAAAATGACTGTGGATATACTGTATGTATTTTGGTGGTGCATGGAAGATTTTTTTGAAAGATGTCATATCAACATACAGTACTGTATGTCTGATGCAGTTTTAAACAGTTTAAATGTGCCTGACTTATAGTATAGGCTAATATCTAGTCAACACAGTCCTCTGGTTTGCCAAATAAGACAAAGTTATTAACCAGGTTTCAGCAAAATTTCTAGCTAATTTTCAGCTATATCTGAAATAACTCACAAGACTTGAAACTGAAGCCTAAATAATTTGGCCACTGGAAAACATTTTCTTCTTTTTCTCAGTCGCTGCATAGAAAATAAGGTTACGGTACAGTGGTGCACATGCATTTTGGAAACCTTCCATAATTCCTTTTTCTCTTTCCCAAGCTTTGTATAATACCATATAGTGTTTATCAAAGTAAATTATTCTTTACACTGTCTTCATTTCTTTACACTGCAGCAGAAGTAAACAAGTTATTGTTGAAAGTTTTAACTGGTTATGAAAATGTGTTCTGTCAGTCGATTAGTTAAATAGGAAAATGTTGTACATATTCAAATAAAGCTCTTGAACTGATGGTGTTTGAGACACCTCACTTTAAATCATTCCACCCTCTTCTTATGCCTCTGCTCAAAAGACATGGAATTAACATTTAAGGCTGAAAATAGAGTGCGGGAAGATCGTGCGAGGTGTAAAAATTGTAACGGAATGAAAAGGGAAAGATAATGAATATGTAGGAAGTTCACTAGGAGGGAAGTAGCGTCATTTCAGTTAGTTCATTATAATAAATCCAGGTAAACATCAATGTCACAGAGGCTTAAATGTTAAACATACTATAAAGCTGGGTTTAATGTGTACGTGGAGAGAAAAAAACAAAAAAACAAAGAGAAAGAATCGAGAGAACTTTCACTTCTCTGTTTGAATGAACAGCTAAATAAAGACTCAAAAACGTTTTTGTTTTCTTTTTCAGCCAAAATGTCATGTCCTTTTACAGACATGGACATTGATTTATGTCTTTCACTGATACATTTAACTTCTGCTTTAGTAAACAGAACACATTTACTCTGATATATTACAGGAATGCACATGGAAATCATGATTTCTTATCATGATTACCTATTCTGAGGTTCCGACATATAAATCCGTGAGTAAAGAACTGTGGTACATTCAGCTTCTATAAAAAGAGCAGGATATTCTGACTATTACTACCAGTTTTACATTTATGGCTATTAAATGCCTTTAATGTCTGTTTTCAATGCAGCTATAATGCAGTGAACATACATGCAGATCTGCAGAAATAATGCAGTCTCTTCTGTGTATCAGGCAGAAAAGCAGAAGTTAGTGGGGGGTACTCTCTTTCAGGTTCACTTCTTGTTAGGCTGTATGTGAATGACTTGTGAGAGAGTTTGCATTGTAGCTTGGTCTGTGGAGCAATTGTGAAGCACGCAAACAAAATGTGTTAGCCTCTGAGCATATCTTTTGTTTTGTGCATGGCCAGGCAGGTTATGTGTTGCTTAAAGACAGTATTATGCTAGTGCTTAGCTTTTAATGCTTTCTGTACATTAAAAAACTATTTGATTCAATGTATTAGAAAGTACTGAATTGTTTTTTATCTTTACGGTTGTTCTTTATGCTACATCCAACTTGGCCTGCATGGGTGTACGACATCTGACATAAGATGTAATAGCAATATCAGCAGGAATTTTTGGCCTACAAGGCCTGATTATTGCAACATAAACAAACCGGATGTATTTCTGAGAATAAAAATTTGGCTAATCCTGAGCACAAGCTATTAGAGGATCATTACATTGCATTTAGAAATGTGATATACAACCGTTATACTAGTATTGTTCTGCTTATTCTAAATAACAGCACTGTTTATTATCTGTTTTAATATTAGCCATAAAGTATGTCCCTGTGAATATACATATTGACATTAAAATTACATTAATATAAACTTTTGATTTACCGCTCTTATAGAAAACATGATCATATTTCTGAAAAAATTCTGACTCAATTGAAAATTGAATCAGAATTTTTTCAGAAATATGATCATGTTTTCACAGTACTTTCTAATACAATTGAAAATTGAGTCAGGATTTTTTTAGAAATATGATCATGTTTTCTATAAGAGTGGTGAAATATATTCCCTTTATTTTTTAACTTGACCATTTGTAATGTAAAGCTATAAACCCAGTGATACTGAGCAGGACAAAGCGCCTAAAAAAACATAAAAGCATAACAAAGTCAAAGAGGTATTTGATCTTTTTCTGGCAAATCCCTCCTTCATAAACATCCTTTGATAACTTTACTAGTAAACTAATAAATGTATCAATTTGGACAATAAAACAAATGCTAATCTCCTGTCCATTTTCTGCTGTTTTATCTTCATGATGATGCATGGATTTTTTTTACTGTATCTAATGTAACACTAAACCTGCAACCTATATCTTGTACATTGAATTTGCTTGTGAACCTTTTGCAACAAAATAAATAGTATTTCTCATATTTCGGAAAGAAATCTAGAGGACCACGAACTGTCATTGAATTCTCGCATGAGAATAGTCTTTTTGATTGTGCTCGGAAGAACCTACACTTTAAATATCCTCCACCACCAAGAAACTTGAGGTTTTAGAAGAAAGGCCTATCGTGGTGACACTTTTTTTTCGTATGTGCCTTGTGTACTCTAGCCTGAGGTGTTGATGCACTAGTCACACATATGCCTTCAACCTGACCACATGAACTGCAGGTTTAGAATGCTTGCGATGTTGGAGTGTTTTTACCATTATTGTCAATGTATGTTTTCAAATAACGCAATCCACAACGGTTTTAATTATATCCTAAGGTTTTTATAGCTTTTAAAAATCGCCCCCTAACAAGCTGGAGTGGTCGAATAATTACACTTATAATAAATGTATGACTATCGTCTTACCATGTGTTGCACAATATATTATTTTTTTGTGTGCTGCCAGTCTGTTTCCTCTTAGCGGATTAGCTGTGTCATGCTTTCTCATCGCATAAAAGCGAAGAACTAATATAAAAATCAACTGCTGTTAAATGTTATAATGATTATAATTAAACTTTCCCTCAATGCGACTGTTCATCATTGTTTGTACACTTTACTGTTAAAGAGTGGAAATGACATTTACACTGACAAACATAATTTGTCCATATACAGTAAATACTTACGCATAGTCAGCCTGGTGATGACCAAGATCACATAGTTTAAGATGAAAACAGGAAACAGTGGTATATTGCAAAGGACATGTTGCACTCCTCCTGTTTAAGGATGAGGTATTCAGATTGCAGTTGCACCAGATTGATGTCCACATTCTGGTGTTGACACCAACTATTGTCATATGTCCACTTTACCAACTCAAGGGCTATTTAACCATTTTACACAGTTGTGTAAAAAAACAACTTGACTAGACTGAAAATAGCATAAGCTAGGAATGTTGATGGTTAATGTCATGTGGAAGTCTTTGTATACTATACAGACTGGATCTGTGTTTGTAATATTTTTTCCCTTTTCTTTAGTTATTTTTCCTACAAGTCAAATAGTATCTGATATCTTTTTTTGGCACAAGGTTGTCAAAATATTGAAAAGTTGCAATGTGACTGGCTCTCCATAATTCCATGTATATGGAATTCCCTGTGTCAAATGTGTCAAACAAATATGTCATGTTTGTGTCAAACAAACATTAAAATAAAATGACATTTTCAGACCAAGCCTGATATCTTCACACAATTGTGTCTTTATATGTTTTTTTGTAATTTTCTATTAGTTCTGAGTAAACCAGATAAGGTTCCATACCGGTTTGCCAGTGTAAATTGCTTTATATTTGTTAATTAAAAAAAAAAATTTAATTATTGACAAATTGTACTCAAATTGATAAAAAAAAAATCAAACAATATATATCCTAAGGAAGAGTCCATCCAACATAAACTTTACATACATTTCTACACTCTTTAAGTCTTCTATATAAACTTAGAAAAAACAGTTAGTTTGATTAACACAATAAAAATTGTATTAAAAAAGAAAGATTCCTCTATTTTTAGGAAATTTGTTATAACCATATTTCACACAGCTTACTTTTAGATAAACCCTGGGTATTGTTCTTGTTTTTTCAAAATCCTTAATATTTAGACCTGGCAACATATTGTAATATAAATCCTTTAAAATGATATTTTTGCTATATTTTAGCCTTAGGATGTCTTTTTGTCTCTTTTCCCTGAGAACGCAGGATTTTCTAGATCGTAAAGCGTTTCTCAGATCTCGGATGAAAATAAAAGTGCACCTGTTAGGAATGTGATGGCTTTTTGTTTGGAGTCAGTGAATGGACTGGCCACAATAGGCTTAGTTTCCTGTCTGTTAGTGCACAGAGGTTTTGGTGGCCTCCTTCTCTTTCATAATGACACAGAGTTGGCCTTAAACCGAGTGTATGGGGGACATCCAGTCCTTCTCACTTCTTTTTCCTAATTCCTCATTTTCTCCAACCGTGACCATTGCCACAAAAGATCCATAACAGCAACTATTTCTGGGAAAGTGAATCCTATTTTAATATTTGATATCAATCTCTCACATACACAAGCTCTCTCTTACACACACATATATGATTGTATATATAATTAAATCCTGAAACAACATAATCTACACCATATGCAGTTTTTGAGCATTTTCTAAGAAATGCAGGTGCTCGTCTTCAAACCTCTATAGTCCGTTGAAAGAATATTTAAAAAAGTGTTTTAACTTTGCAAAACCAACATACAGTAAATGAGGAATTTGCAGTCTCCAGTGAAACATAACGATGATGAAGCCCCAGATTCCTTGCTGTGGTTGCTGTAATATATGAAAGATAAAAGAATCTCAGTATATTTTGAACAAAAACAATATCATTAGTTACTGTATTAATGAACATTGCTTAATTTTTCTATGCTATTTAATCAGTGTACAGTAAAATCTCAGTACAATTCCTCTGTCAGTAAAAACTTATACAGCTTAGCAAACAAGCAGCTTTGTTATGGTTTTAGCAGGTGATGGGGAAAACGCAATTCTGTCATCCCCAATTGTTCTAAAAGCACCATAAATCTCCCTGAGTCCAGTAAAGCAAGACAAAACTCAAAGTGTAAATTTCCAACAACTATACATGTTGCATTTTCAAGCTGCATTTTCTTTTGCGGTATTCTTTTTAGAAACTTATCTCTGTGGCTTGTGTTTTTACCATAAGCCACATCAAAGGTATTTCATCGTCCATGCGAGCATGCATGTGTAAAACTTCTTGTTGTGGAATGGGAGGTTGACCTAAGCATGGCTGTGTGTTTTTATCTATAACAAAGCACACTTCCTGTAAGGCCCATTACTTCCTGTAATGGCCAGTATAAGTGGTCACATCTGCTCTAACAGACAACCAAACCAGAAAAAAATAATGTATTGTTTGAGTCTTTTTTCATACTTTCATTTCGGGACTAAAAGATGCAAGCCCAATTTAGAAAATCTAGTGGCGCTGTGTGAGGTGTTAATGTGTGAATGCAATGATTTTCAAAACTCATCAACCCCTATTTTATTCCCAATAGAACATAAAACATATTAAATGTTTAAACTGAGGAAATGTACCATTTTAAGGAAAAAAAATAAGGTCATTTTGAATTTGATGACCACAGCATTCTTTTTGTTAAGTTGGGATGGGGCAACAAAAGTCTAGAAAAGTGTCACCAAAAAGAAACAGCTGGAGAAACATTTTAACTAACTGGGTTAATTGGTTACAGGTCAGTAGCATGACTGTGATATATGTGGCAAATTATTATTTTATTATTATTTCAGAAGAACTTTTCTCAACATAATCAGAAATCAACATTGAATGCTTGTGATCTTTTGGCCCACCAGAAGCACTGAGTATAATTATGTATGATTCTGTAATGGAAATCACTACATGGGCTCTGAAACACCTCCAGAAATCATTGTCTGTGAACATAGTAGTCCAGATTTTTCAACATTTTAAAACATTTGGTGCATCATGAAATAAAATAAAATATATGACAAAGAAGACCCAGGACTGCTGAGCAGCTAGAATCCTGTATCAGACACAAATAGAACAAACTTCCTCTCCTAAAACATCAGCAACTGATCAGCAACTTGTTTCCTTGGTTCCCAGATGTACTGTATACAGAGTCTAGTTAAAAGGAGAAGGGATGCTACACAGTGGTCAACACATCCCTGTCCCAACCTTTTCTGTTTCTGTGATTGTAGTTTTATGTTGTTTTATGTAGCATCAGTGTTCTGGAGGAACATTGTTTCATTTCACTGTGTACTGTGTCAGCTATATATGGTTGAAATGACAATAAAACGCTTCTTGACTTGACTTGATTTTAAAGATCAATATATGATACTCCAAACTGGTGAAACCCTCAAAGTGCTATTCATCCAGCTATGTAGCTCACAGTTCTCCAAACTTTCTAGCTCTATTTAAAATTTTACTGTTCCATAGTACTGTATGTCTTTTCCTCCTTCATTTATTCATTTAACACTTTATCTTTGTATTCATCTTGTGGAGCCAGAGTATTTCCCAGAAACAGTTTTCTTCCTGTGCCAATGTGGTTTTCTTTGGGGTTCTACCTGTTAAAATCTAAACTTGGTTTGAATGTGTATAAATACTGTATACTGTATGTACCTGCAATGAATTGTTGTCCTCTATTGCTGTATTCTAGACTTATGTTCAGACTGGGATTCAGAACAACTTTAACCAAATGAAAAAATGATAGCTAGATAGTTTAAAGAACTGTGATGCACATAGTTGGATAAATAGCACTTTGAGGGTTTCACCAGTTTGGAATGAATGAATGAATAAATGAATTAATTAATTAATTAATGAATGAATGAATATAGTCACAATAACCTATAGTCATTATTGTCAAAATAGCTGGCAACAAAACTGACTACACCCTAAGTAAACATGTCAAAACTGTGTACAAAATGTCAATATTTTGTGTAAGCACAATTGTTATCCAGCACTGCAATACTCTTTCTGTGCATTTAATTCACCAGAGCTGCATTGGTTGTTGCTGGGATCCTTTTCCACTCTTCACAGAACTGCTGGATATTAGACACATGGTGCTGCTCCACATTCTGCTTGAGGATGCCTCACAGGTGCTCAAAAAAGTTTAGGTCTGGAGACATACTTGGCCACTTCATCACCTTCACCTTCAGCTTCCTTAGCAAGGCTGTTGTCATCTTGGCGGTGTGTTTTGGGTCGCTATTATGTTGTAAAACTGCTGTTCAGCCCAGTTTCTGAAGGGAGAACATCATGTTCTACTTTAGAATGTAACAGTACATATTGGAATCCATGTTTCCACTCAATGAACCGCAGCTTACCAGTACCAGCAGCACTTATGCAGACCAAGACCACCATAATGCTTGACTGTAGCCAAGACAAAATTTTCTTGGTACTCATCACACATGCTGGACATCATCTGAGCCATTTATCTTAGTCTCATCAGATCACAGGACATGGTTTCAGTAATTCCTTCTGGGATGATGACCATGTAAACCGATTTGTTGCAGTGTATTGCGTATAGTCTGAGCACTGACAAGCGGACCTTCCGCTTCTGCAACCTCTTAAGCAATGAATGCATCTGTTTTTTTAAGCCAGCTTCTGCACCTGACACACAGCATGAGGACTCAAATTCTTTGATGGTCGCCCATGACCTTGTCACCAGGTCACCACTGTTCCTTCCTTGGACCATTTTGATAGATACTGACCACTGCAGACCCGAAACATCCCAAAAGAGCTGCAGTTTCGAAGATGCTCTGGCCCAGTCGTCTAGCCATCACAATTTGGCCCTTGTCACACTCGCACAAATCCTTACCCTCGTCTATTTTTCCTGTTTCTAACACATCAGCTATGATGTCATCAGCTTAAATTTTCACTTGCTGCCTAATATATCCCACCTACTAACAGGTGCTATCATGAAGAGATAATCAGTGTTTTTCAATCACAGGTCATAATGTTATGCCTGGTTGGTGTATATCTGTAATATGTGTATATATGTAATCCACTTGACAAATGCCAGAGTTGGTCCAGGCCTGGAGTAGCCCCAAAGATTTCTAGACCCAGATTTGATTTATGATGAAGATGCTCTAATAAATATCTTGAAAACCTATATATGTAAATCCTCTTTGCATAAACTCCTTTTAAAACTGTTTTGGACAATTAAGTGATTTTCTTTTTTTTTTTTATCAGACTTGGGTCAAAGATGGCAGATGTTGATCAAATTGATGCAGTGGTTTAAAAGCAGGTAAAACGTTTACTTGTATACAGGTTAATTTAATGTTCATGTCCCATGTAAAGATATAAGTGTGGCAGTGCAATCTTAATAAAAATATGAATAGTACATCCATTTCAGATTCATGCTATTAGTAATCAGATTCCGTCATGTAACCAATGTCACCTCCCACATAAACAGGCTAATATTAAATATAGATAATCTACAGTGTAATGCCAATGCATATCTTTCTTTAAAGTAAAGGAAAAATCTTTTTATGTTTTACAAAATTAAAACTAAAATTTGGTAAAAGGATTAAAGTTTTGACTGTTTAAAGAGGCTTAGACTTTAGGACAAGCTAAGATGGGTGCTTCTGAAAATACTCCTGAGGAATGAGTAAAGACTCTCATGTCCTACACTACATGCTGTGTATATGTTGACTGACAACCACAGCACACACACATTCATACACTGGCATGTATTCACATCCCATGATGGTACTGTTAGCTTTGCGGTTCTATTGCTCCAAAAAAGGTTCCTCTTTCTATATGTGCATTGCATAAGTCATGCCAGTATGACTCAAAAACTGTTTTGTTCATCTGTAGCATGGAAGATATTAACCCTATCCTTTACTCTTTCTATAACCAAGGAAAATGAGGACAAAGGTAGGCTACTGATTCAGGATTAAAATGAACAGTTTCCACTGTAAGTTACTGTGTGAGACTGCACTGAGCTGAGCTTGTCAAGAATTCCTACACAGTTCCAATGTTATATATACACATATACACAGCTTAAACAGGAACACTCTACATGAATCCCTATTCATGCAATTATCCAATCTGCCAGTCATGTGGCCCACAATACATAGCATCATTCAGACACAGGTCATAAGCTTCAATTAATGTCTACTTTAAACTTTGGAAGCAAAGGTGATTTCAGTAACTTTGCCAAATTGAGAGAGAGACCAAATGTATATCGTTAACACTGACATGAAAGCTACATTAAATTAACTAACAACTCTTTACAACCATTGTGAGCAGAAAAGCACATCAAAACATACATGTTGACTCTTCAGACTGATTAACTTCAACAGCAATCTGCATCTACAAGTGCTCATCTGCAGTGAGCACATGATCCAGTTGACAAGTAAATACTAGAAAAGCATCACCTTAGGAAGGAATCCCATGCATCTATTAATAAAATTGTTATAAGCCTTTTGCTTTGTTTTTTGCTTCTTTAATCAAGATTCCACAAGGTTGCATCTGTTTGTACTTCTGTGGGAAGCCTAAAAGATTGCATATAATCCTACAGCACAGCTTCACTGCAGATTCTAAATAGATAAGATAAGATAACATTTGCAGGAAGCAAGGAGCTGCTAATTATCCAAAGAACCCATGTAGAATCTAGGGCTGGGTTGAATTAGTGATTGTACAAGTCAAAACATGTTTTGCAATGTATATACAAAATTGTTTGCAAATTCTCAATACACAATCATCTTGTTTCTGTCACTTATGTCATCTATGGGTCACTAGCACTACAGGTTTCTTTCAAGATTTTCTTAATCTGGCAAATCAATTTCTGAAATCTAGCATCACGTAATAAAAATATTTCTATTCATTGGTTTATGTTTTTCACACAAGTGAGACATCTTGTGGCCAAGTCAAACGGGAGGAATATACATGAGCCATTTTACCATAAAAGCTTCTTTTCAGTCGACTTTCAGCATTTTCTTTGGTTTAGACTTTATTGCTCAAGCTACAAAGAAGTGTTTTCTTTTAAAATAGATATCGAGTGTACCTACCATTACCAATGTGATTTATATATTTTACTTAATTGCTTGCTCTTTTATTTATTTATTTATTTATTTATTTATTTATTTATTTATTTATTTATTTATTTATATTTGGGTCCATTTTGATGTGTATTTCTGTTACTCCTATTTCCAATGGATTTAAAGAAATATTTAAACACCAGATGACAGAGTAAACTTGATCCAATGAGTGATGGGTTCAAGATAAATCTAAGCTCAATATATAGTGTCTCATATGAGAAAAACAATATTAACTAAATCTTTTTTGGTAAACGGACAGTAAAAAAAAGTCTTCTTAATAGCATGCACACAGTCATTCAGTAATTGAAATTTTAAAACCTTTCTTTTATTTTAACATGATATTTCAATTAATAAATTATTATTTTATTTTAATTGAAACCAGAAGCTCAGTGCTTTATCATATGTGATCTAAATATAACATTGGAACTATGTAGGAATTCTTGACAAGCTCAGCTCAGTGCAGTCTCACACAGAAACTTACAGTGGAAAATGTTCATTTAAATCCTTAATCAGTAACCTACCTTTGTCCTTATCTCTTTTTCCTTCCAAATAAATTTTTATTTGCATGAACTTTTTCATGACAGCTTGTAGACTTTTAATAATGAATAAAAGAAAAGACCATAAATACTTTTGGGAGGTTGGGGGAGGGTGCGGATAAAGACTCTAGTCTACATGCATGCAAGAATATTGTAAACTATTAATTTAAGTAGATAACAACTTGATGGCTCGCTGCTCTCACTTACTAATCCTATCCTATCCACCTCCTGCTTCACCATCTCCACACCATCCAACCTTCTCTCTCTATCATTTTCCTTGTTCATCAGCTGCTCAAAATAGTCCTTTCATCTTCTCAACACACTCTCCTCACATTTCCATCTCCATCCTTTATTGCTCTAACTTGCAGCACATCCCTCCCAGCTCAGCACCACCTAAGTAATTACATCTCATCAATTACACAGGCCTACATAGAGGTTTTTGTTCCGTGACTGTGGCTTTTGCACCCCCTCTTGGAAGGAATGAAAACTGTTCCAGACATACTGCATGGTTCAGTAATACTTATACAAAAATATATTTTTATTACACTTACGCATTTATTAAAAATATACAGTGGTAGGCTGTGCATTTGGTACCTGGCCCTTCAGTGGGGACTTACCCGACTTAATCCACCTCTTAATACCACCACTATCACGTCGCAATTATAGAAATCATCAATACTATACAAAAAACGCAATATAACAACACGTGGCATTACATAGAGAGGGGCATTTTACATATGGATGGTGAATACCATTTTACTAAAGCAAAAAACCCAGTTAAGACAACTCCAAACCTTTACACTACAACCGCAACTGTGCCACCTACATCATCTGGAGACAGAGTACATGTGTGTGAATGAGAGGGAGGGTAGTCTGTCTTACCACCTACATCATCTGGAGCAGTTCAGAACTGTCTTAGGTCTTCTTTGTCGCATCTTCCTCTTTATTCTTCTTATTTCGGCTGCTCCCATTAGGGGTCGCCACAGCAGATCACCGTCTCCATACCACCCTGTCCTCTACATCTGCCTCTTTTACACCAACTACCTGCATGTCTTCCCTCACCACATCCATGAACCTCCTTCTTGGCCTTCCTCCTTTCCTCCTACCTGGTGGCTCCATCTTCAGCATTTTTCTACCAATATAATTCATGTCCCTTCTCTGCACATGTCCAAACCATCTCAATCTCGCCTCCCTCACCTTGTCACCAAAACATCCTACATGTGCTGTCCCTCTAATAAACTCATTTCTAATCTTGTCCATCCTCGTCACTCCCAACGAAAACCTTAACATCTTCAGCTCTGCTACCTCCAGCTCCACCTCCTGTCTTTTACTCAATGCCACTGTCTCTAATCCATACAACATCTCAGGTCTCACCACAGTCCTATAAACTTTCCCTTTCATTCTTGCAGATACCCTACTATCACAAATCACTCCTGTCACTCTTCTCCACCCACTCCACCCTGCCTGCACTCTTTTCTTCCCTTCCCTAACACACTTTCCATTACTTTGCACTGTTGACCCCAGGTACCTTAACTCCTCCACCTTTTCCACCTCTTCTCCCTGCAACCGCAGAACTCCACTACCCTCCCTCTTATTCACACACATGTTCTCTGTCTTACTCCTACTGACTTTCATTCCCCTTCTCTCCAGCGCATATCTTCACCACTCCAGGCTCTTATCATCCTCTTCATGATGCGCCAAATGTTTTCTATTAGTGAAAGATCTGGACTGCAGGCTGGCCATTTCAGTACCCGGATCCTTCTTCTACGCAGCCATGATGTTGTAATTAATGCAGTATTGGGTCTGGCTTTGTCATGTTGGAAAATTCAAGGTCTTCCCTGAAAGAGACGACGTCTGGATGGGAGCACATGTTGTTCTAGAACTTATATATACCTTTCAGCATTGATGGTGCCTTTCCAGATGTGTAAGCTGCCCATGCCACATGCACTCATGCAACTCCATACCATCAGAGATGCAGGCTTCTGAACTGACAATGTTTTCTGGAAGTATTCCTGAGTCCATGTTGTGATTTCCATTACAGTAGCATTCCGGTATGTGATGCAGTGCCGCCTAAGGGCCTGAAGATCACGGGCATCCAGTATGGTTTTCCGACCTTGACCCTTACGCACAGAGATTGTTTCAGATTCTCTGAATCTTTGGATGATATTATGCACTGTAGATGATGATAACTTCAAACTCTTTGCAATTTTTCTCTGAGAAACTCCTTTCTGATATTGCTCCACTATTTTTCACAGCAGCATTGGGGGAATTGGTGATCCTCTGTCCATCTTGACTTCTGAGAGACACTGCCACTCTGAGAGGCTCTTTTTATATCCAAACATGTTGCCAATTGACCTAATAATTTGCAAATTGGTCCTCCAGCTGTTCCTTATATGTACATTTAACTTTTCCAGCCTCTTATTGCTACCTGTCCCAACTTTTTTGGAATGTGTAGCTCTCATGAAATCCAAAATGAGCCAATATTTGGCATGACATTTCAAAATGTCTCACTTTCAACATTTGATATTTTATCTATATTCTATTGTGAATAAAATATACGTTTATAAGATTTGTAAATTATTGCATTCCTTTTTTATTCACAATTTGTACAGTGTCCCAACTTTTTTGGAATTGGGTTTGTAAATAAAATACAACCTACTCACCAGAGATTCATACTCATAATTTGCACCGCTCCTCAGAGGCTGTAAGCATGTGTTACCACTAGTAGTCACTGGTCTGGAAGCGGCAAACAAAATATTTCCCGGGCCGAGACAAGCTTTGGGGTTGGCCGACCTCTCCTCATGATGTTTAGCTTTTCTTTATCTTTTCTTTATTTTTAAGTATGTCTGAGACCAAATCAATTTCCCTTTCTTTGTCAGCCATTGTGAGTGTAAAAAAGTCTAACGCAGATGTATTAATGTGTGCAGAGTGCTACAGACATGTTTTGCTAGTCGAACTTTGCTGTAACCCTTTCCCTCTGACCAACCAATCAGAGGATGGAAAAATGCTGACCCTATTTTGGGCCAGCTAGCTGCCCTGTGAGGCGAATTTGCCCATTGCTAATATAGTCTAAGGTACAACGGCCTTAGACTATATTCTTAGACTGATTCTAAAGGCCCTGGGCAGATTAGATTGACATGGCAGCACATAGAGGCTAAAATCTGATTGGACAAAAAATCTAACATACACATACACGTACTGGAAGCAGTGCAGTTAAGAGAAATGCTACAAAATGAAGAGAATAAACTGGGAAAAAATTAATAAAATTTCATGAAACAAATATTAGAATTTGGGTTGTAAATGTAGGTCAGTGCTTCTGATAGTGTTTAGGCAACTGACAACTCATCACTGGAAATATATTTATACATTTATTAATACCTTTACAAAAGAACATATTGAAATTGATTAACAGCTTTATTCATAACATTAACTTCATAACTCACTTTGTCAGAAGATAAAATTTGTGAAATAGAGTGCATGGATTCATACCAAAGATTTTTGAAGATGTTAAAATTTAATTAGATATATTCAGAAATGTATAAAATTGTACTCATGAGAATTATGTATTCGAGTTTCTCCATGTGCACACAATCTTTGTTTTGTTCTGATATCCAAAAAGACTTACATACACATTCTGCAACTACTCAAAAACAATATTTTAGGTCACATTGTTTTTCAGTTTACCAAACCTGAGCACAAAATGTTTTAACCCAGCTCTCTGGAATACAGTGCATTAAATTAAGTCTCTAAAGGATTCTAGCAAATTTAAAGCAAGCAATGAAAATAGCTTAATATATACATCAGTGATATACAGTATATTAATCTGAAATTGAAGGATTTTGAATTAACAGAATGTTAATTTAAATTAGAGAATTCAATTGTGAGTGTAACATTTTTTTATTTATAACTTACCTTTATAAATGATATCAACAAATTAATCAGTACAATATTATTTTACTTACAATAATAATAAAACATATTATCCTGTTAGATCAGAAGTAATCTAAAAGCAATCTGAATAATTCTGAAGCAATTTCAAAAGTAACTCATCAGTTCTCTAAATGACATCTGTAATTATCAGCAGATGAAATTTATTAATTTATCTTTCATGATTTTTCTTTTTGGGATGAATAAATTATGTGCCTATTTCTTTATATATTTACTAATATAACAACAAATTATGCTGTTTACAATTACAATTATGTTCTCGGGCCCAGTCATTATACTTACTGGATCTCCTTTTGAGATAATGCTTGTTAATAAGTTTTGTTTGAGTATCTGTGAGGTCTGCGTTGTGCACAATGAGAAGCATTGCCACCTCACCTTGGAATTCATCCTGGTTCTCTGCTTTCTTCCCACCTCCCCAAAGCATGTTGACTGGTGTATATAAGATACTCTATATCAGTGGTCCCCACCCTGGAATAAGTTGTACATATATTTACATATTTATCTTTATAACTATTTGCACAATATTTTCTTTTTTTACTTCTTGTAGATGTTAAACTGCACTCCATTGCTGTGCATATGTCCTATTTACTAACAATAAAGATCCATCCTATCCCATTGTATTCCTGCCTCATACACAATGTTCCTGTGATAGACATCAGATGCAGGGATGGAATCCTGATCCTGTCCAGGATAAATGATTAAACGCAGGTTCTACCTGGCCTGAAAAAAGTTTCATAGCCTGTTGTACTATAAAGATACACTTTTATATGGTATTGTGAGTATACGCAGTTACTTTAATACACAGTGAGAGTGGAAGCATTTTTTTTTTTCTCAGTAGACATGACCTACAATTATGATTCAGCACAGCTGGAAAAACAGTTCTGTAGACACATGCTAATGATGGATCCAGATGTTTGGTGTCCCTTATGCCTACAAGGCTTTTGTATCCAATAGGGTTTCCACCCTGGAGCCGGAAATACCCTCATAATTTCTAAGCCACGCCCATTTTGTAGTCTTACATAGATTTTCCGGTTTGTCGGACGTGACTTCCGGTCGGTGAGACGTGGCTTGGGGTAGGATAATCAACAAAACAGTTAGCTCAGACTCCCACACTCCTTCCTCACTTCTAAGCTTTGACTCAACCGTGCTGGATGGCAGGGGCAAGCCGGAGCAAGCGTTTCAGCAATCTCAGCAGGGTAAGAGAAGGAAAAACATCACTGAAATATCGATGCGTGTTTCTGAAAGAAGCATTTTTATAGACTTATTACCCTAAAGAGTGTTGGAGTCCATTACATTTAAATTTATTTTAAAAATAAAATCAACCTCCCCATTGTTTTGAACGCTACCAAACTAATGTGTAGATCTGCTCATTTTATGTCGCCTGCAGGGATTTAATGTCTCCCAAAACATTTCAGTCTTTAAACTATAGCTGTAGTTTGGCACTAATCCTGAAACTGTGCAGCAGTGCTTTTTTTTTGTGTAGCTTATGTTGCATCTAAAGTTAGTATGAAGTCATGGTTGAATCACATTTCATGATTTAAACATTGACTAAACATTGATCTCCCTGACTTCATATTCAATCATTGCTCCATCCACTGCTCTGCACAGGACCGCTTTATCCCAACACTTTTATATTCAAATAAGTATTTTCGTTGTTTGTAAAAATTTTTTTTAATTTGTAACATAATTAGGTTATAAGTAATTAATATTGATGTCTTTTCATTTGAAACGGACCCCAGAAATGTTCAGCCATGTGCAGGCCAAAGTTAATCAATCTAAACTTCGTGTAGTCCTGGGATGAAGTGCGCATGCTCACATTGTAAACACCCCACCACTAGATTACGTTATGGCGCTTTTTTCCATTGCTTGGATTGTTATATTGTGTTTAGGCTTTCAGATATGGTAACAATGAAAAAATCATATTTTGAAAAAATAGCCACTATGCACAATATAAAAACATGGGGAAAAGGTTTCGGTGCATTTAGTGTCTCTGCACTAGGTGTTTGCCAACCATTTTTTTTTTCATTTTTTTTTTTCAATCGGATCAGATTCTGATCCTTTTCTGATTTCATCACTGTTCAAAATTTTGCCAACTTGTAATGCAGACATCAAAGGTTCAGTGGAGGCATTACATTTTCCCGTGTCTCATGTACATTTGTGTCCTGTTACACAATTTAACAAATTTACCATGTAAATTATGCTAGTGGATCAGTTTTTCCTAATGCAAATAACCATTTGGCTTTTCAAGCTAATTTTGTCTCTTACAACAACACCTATTATCATTATATCATGAATTTTAATTGGGTGGCCAGTCATTTATGATTGCAAATTTGCTCATTTGTGCATTAGAAGAGTTTTTGAAGATTAATAAAGGCATGCATGTTTTCATTTGAATTTCAAACATTTCTTGTTGAATCCATTTTTAACCCCAACTAACCCCCCTTTTTTCTGTTATATCAATTTTTGTGTGTGAAGATTCATTTCTGCATTGCAGCACCCTGCATGTTGATCAGGAGCACTCTGGAGAAGTCTGGCCTCATGAGCACCAGTCCTGGGAGGCCCATTTGGGCTGTTGCTGCTCTTCTGGTTGGTGCCGCCTTGCTGGCCGCCACCTCTACGTCTTCTTCCAGTGGGAAGAAAGTGGCTCAGACAGCACTGGCTCATGCGACAGCGGCTGCTACGGGTCCAGGTTCCTGGTGTGCTGAGGAGATGCTCGGCTTCCACAGCCTCACCAAGCTGTTGTCCAGAGAGGGTGCAGATGTTTGGTTTTGCTCCCTTGTGGGCTCCATTGCTGTGGGGCTGAGTGGAATCTTCCCACTTTTGGTGATCCCTATTGAGGCAGGTGCAGCACTGAAAACTGAGGGTAAGAAACACCTGCTTATTGTTCTCTCTTCCAGTGAGGGAATTTTCAGATCTTTAACTTTGAAAATAAAATGATCTAGAATATTGTGTGTTCAAGAATGACTCAAAGTTGCAACTATTGCAACCTTAAGAAGAGGATTAAGGTGTACACTGAAGCATGAACCTGTCAGATAAACTAGTATGAGAAACAAGTGTTTATATGAACACTTTTTATTAATAGTTATGCATGATATGAATGGTCTGGTTTTTGTTTTCCCTCTGTGCAGTGTGTAATTTACTCATGTCCTCCAAAAATGCTTTTAAAAGCTGGAAACTATTTCTCAGTAAAAAAAATGTCATTGTGCTAGAGGTCAGTGGTTTACACTGGATTTCTATGTAGGCCATTTCGAACATACTTTTGGCTCTGAAAAAAATTTTCTGAAGAAAATGTAGCTTGCCAGATTTTGACCAGTGATATTTTATTATTTGATAATCTTGATTCTACATGTTAGGCAATTGTAAGAAACACAAAGTAATGAGTTTCTTTGTGTGCCTTACAGTATATTGTTTGTGTGTAACCCTTTTTTTTATTTACATTTTTTTTTTATATATAAACCTGTGAAAGACTTTTGTTATTGTAGAATAATGTCATTCTGTCAGTTCATATTAGTTGACTGTTAGTACAGAGTTATCTTGTGATGTTTCCAGATGCAGCTATAGATGATAATCCTCTCAGCGAAAGCTGAACTCATTCGGAAAATATTTCGAGCAGAGCCCTTCAGCAGTTCCTTCTGCACCTGTCAAGACTTGTTGTGTCCAATTGTGCAAGAAGTACTTAAGAAATGCTCAAGAAATCAAAAAGCAATCCCTGCAAAAGCACCCTCATTGCTCAGTTGCTTTTTAAAGTTATAGTTGCTTTTAATTAGAGGTGTATAAATATACTTTTCCAGTCTGGTCCCAGGAGGAAATGATATGAGTCAAGTGGAACATCTGAGTTTGACCTGTACAAGCAGAACACAGTGGGTAGGAGTTTGGTTAAAGCCCTATTAATTATTGTGCATTGGGTGTGCCCTGTGCTGCAGGTGATGAAAGCTGGCCCATGCTTTAAATAACAGATTTGGCCTCGTAATTCTTTTGCACAAAAAAAGCAATTGGAATAATGTGATATTTGTTGTCGCTACATACGGCATACTATTAGGATAACGATCCCCTCGTTTTCATTTGCTGTCAAAAGTAATGCAATCTCTCTTATTTATTTGAGCAGCTATAAGAGAGTAGATAAACTAGCATTTCAGTTTATTAGGAACACTTGTCTAGTCAGCAGATCACATGGCAGCTGCACAATGCAAAAAGTTATGTAGATACAGGCCAGAGGTTTAGTTAATGTTCAAGTCAACCTTCAAGCTATTGTATTTTAAATGTGGCATGGATGTTGGCACCATATGGGCAACTGAAAGTACTGAAATCAAACACTCTTTACTACTGTGGTGAGCAGAAAAGCCTCTCTAAAGGCTATCGCAAATAGAGGCTCAGCTGTCACTCACTTAATGTTTACATTTCTGTGTAATCTGTTGTGTGTGGAATTCTTGATCAGCAGTTTCTTAAATGCTCAAACCAGCCCAACTGAAACCAGCAACCATTCCATGGTTAAAGTAACAGAGATCCCCTGCCTGTATCTGCATGATTTTAAGCTGTGATTGAACTAGGGCTGCAAAGAATCATTATTTTAATTATCAGTTAATTAGACGATTATTTTAATTATTGATTAATCAGATGATTTACATTTTATTTTGTTTTGCTTATTATATTTTTTATATAAAACTAATTTATGGTATTTATGTATTTAGTTGTACTTAAAAAAAAAAAAAAAAAAAAAAAGCATTGAGTTTAACTGTCTTTAATTGAGACATTTAAAAGCTTATAATGGCTGTGTTGAGGAGTGCAGGGAGGATTTCTCCTTTTGAACAAATTCTCTCATGCTTGTTTGTTTTTGTAAAAAAAAGGGAAAAAAGTGTGTAAATCAACATGTTGTATTTTGCAGATGGCAAGTTGACAACCATGTTTAAAAACCTATAAAAAAATATAATACGACATTGTTTTGTAAATAAAAACAGATATTTTAATTTGTGTAGCTATAAGCATCTGGAATATATAATCAATTAAATTGTAATTGATTGTAATGAATTGATATATGCATAAATTAAAAATACAAACATTAAAAAAAACAAGCATTTAAACGTATTTAAGTCGCAGAAAATCACATTTAAATACAGAGAAGTTGCTATTGTAGTAGACAAAATGCTATAAAAAGAGAATGGAACGGAGAAACACAGCAAGCTCGCAGGCTTAATATATATATATATAAAAAAAAAAAAAGTAAAAATAATAATTGGTGTACAAATGAATAAGAATTTGCTGAAAACCAAAACAGTGACAGAAAATGTCATCTTTTACTGCTGCTGTTATTTGCTGCTGAATTACATTTGGTTTGCACTGGTTTAATTGAATCCATCACTATGTCGGAACAGATCCAGTGTGACAGTCCCGAAGTTACAGTTTGCACAATAGTATAGTTAACACTTATTTAAACTATACCATTTTCACATTATGAGGATTGTACAGTTTTTACCGTACGTGCTGATGTTTCGCCTTCATCCGTGACATCAGTGTGTTTTCTTGTAACGTGCTCGTGAGTGACTGTGGTACTTCCATACCACACAAGATCCGCTTTGTATAACTTCCAGGTACGGTTTTATTTGCGTTTTAGTTGCGTTTAATATAAAATGCTTCCACGCCTTGGATGGTTGACCCTGTACTGTCCACCATTTTCCCAAGTGGCTATGTTATCTTACCTCACGCTAAACCGAAATTTGAGCCCAACTAAACGAAAACAGCATCCGTTGACAACGAATTTCTTTATCGATTAGTTGTTGCAGCCATAGTTAGAACGTTTAGACATTGTGATTGATTGGTTAGATAAATGTGCAGTTGTTAATAAAGTAGATGGTATATATATTTTGTGTTAAAGTTTGACCAATGACAGTCTGTTATTCTCTGCACTAATGTAGCCTTTCTATCGCACCACATTTTTATTGACCCAGATCATGGCATTTAAAATAATCCGCAGAACTGCATGTTAAAAGTTTGTCCGGAAAGGTCTTAAAAGCTCTGGAATGTTTTTTTTTACGAGAACATGGCGTAATCCTTAAAAGCTACTGGATAAGGCCCGATATTTCCAAAATAATATTTTTAACTGACATTATAGAAATGGACAAAGGTTTGCATCCCCTATGGTTTTAGAATGGCAATATTTGTTTTCTTTTTTTTTTTTTTTTTGCCTGTATAAGGAAACACAGTTGAAAATACACAAGTACAATTCTTTTTGTCAAGCTGTTTGGTTTGTAAGCCTCTATATTATGTTTAAAACTGTTAATAGGATAGTCAGGTTGTCTTGCGACACACACACACACACACATGTTACATTGACAATAAACTAAATAAAATTATAAACTATATCATTAGTTTCATTTTGTTTTGGGAAAGACACTTCATAATCCTGTCAGGATCAAATTCTTAAGAGCATAATGACATGTTCATTGTAATCCTGCTTGTTTTGATGGCTAGTTTTGCTCTGTTATGACTAGGGTTATGTTGCTCAAGCTTTGTAATGTTGCTGTTTAAAAATGTATGTGTTAAGCCAGAGGTTAATACTAACACTGACTCATTTTCTTCTTGCAGCCGGTTGCCAGAACCTAAAGAAGCTGCTGAGTTTTGCAATAGGAGGTCTCCTTGGTGACATCTTCCTCCACCTCCTCCCTGAAGCCTGGGCAAACACACCAAGCAGTAGTAAATAAATGTTCTCCTTTTTTCTATTGTTTATGACCCTGGTCACTTCGATTAAATTTTTTATTTTTTTTGTTTGTTTTTTGTTTTTTGTTTCCTTTGCATTCATTGTGATGTCCTGCTTTTTCTTCACCCAGACATGGTATTGAAATACATCTATTCATCCATTTGTTCTTTTTATCTTTCATTCACCTGAATGCCTTTTGTTATGCCTTTTTCTAAAAGAGTTATTCATGAAGGGGCTATTATTATAACCATGGAAGCACAATACTCTGATCGGACAGGTGTTTTTTCAGGCTTTTCAGACAGTTCAGGAACACGCTTTTCAAATGGGTAGATGTATCTTACTGATTCCCAAGAGGAAATTGGGTGCTTTTCCAGCAATGGTACCATGTAGCACCAGGTATAACAGGCATTATATAGTAACAATTAACACTGTTAAAGACACCTCAGTAATTACCGTAATTTCCGGACTATTAAGCGCACCCAAATATATGACGCACCCACTGAATTTTACAAAGATTTTTATTTTGAACATAAATAAGCCACACCTGTCTATAAGACTACACTGAAACTAATACACTTTACACAGACTTTAACGAAAGACAGTGTCTGTTACACGGCTTGTATCTAAACAGTAGCCCACCAAGAAAGTCATTGTTCACTGTCTTCCTCCTTTCTTTCACAACTATTTCTCTCGGGAGTTTTTCTTTTGGCATCGTCGTGCGTTTAAAAATCACCATCAGTGAAGCTTTTCTCCCGATGCCGTGCAGCTCAGAACACAGGTGAAGTGCGTTTTGTTCCCTGGCCGGTTGTTTTCATCGTGACGAATGATTCGTCTTTCCTGTAGACAGTCCGAGTGAGCGGCAGGTCAAACGTCAGAGGAACATCATCCATATTTATGATGTGGTGCGGCCCGATTCAGTGGGAGCGCATCTGATTTAAAATAAAGAGTTTCATTGGTTCACCTGAACCCGTTCGGGAATTTCATTGGTCTAATATTATGGGGTTCAGGTTTTTAGCTTGAAGCTTTTGAAACCGGAAAAATCCATAAATTTGCCGCTTTGTTGTTTAAGCCGCGGGGTTCAAAGCGTGGGAAAAAAGTAGCGGCTTATAGTCCGGAAAATACCGTAGGTCTAAAAATATACTGTCATATAATAAGGGGCAAAGGTCCCCTGGTGGTCTAGTGGTTAAGATGCAGCGCTCTCACCGCTGCGACCCGGGTTCGATTCCCGGTCAGGGAACCATCCCCAGCCACTCTCAGTGCCGGTCCCAAGCCCGGATAAATTGGGGAGGGTTGCGTTAGGAAGGGCATCCAGCGTAAAACATATGCCAAATCAAACGTGCGGAGGATCCGCTGTGGCGACCCCTTACGGGAGAAGCCGAACGAAAGTATAATAAGGGGCAAAAAAAGGTGCAGATGGACAAGATGAGAACAAGAACAAAATGGGTGTTTTGTGGTGAACATCTATAAAATGTTTATTCTCCTCAACATATTTAGTATAAATTTCTTTGGTTTGTGTCCTTGGTCATTGAGTTGGTCCATGCTCTATTGTGTTAGTTGCTCTATTGTAAAAATTGTATCATGGTATTAGCCTCACCTTCCAGCTGCACATGTATCTTAATACCTTATTTGTTTTTCTTTGGGTTGACTAGATCGGAGTGTGCAATTCTACCGTAACCAAGGCTTATGGGTGGTTACGGGACTGTTGTCCTTCCTGCTGCTGGAGAAGATGTTTCCAGATGAGGACGGCGCTTCTGATAGTGCCTCAGACAGCAGTGCAGCAAACCATGAAAACATTGTAAGTCTTCTATGTGCAATACACATTATTTAACAGAGCTGCTGAATTCTGATTGGTCAGGTGTTGATGTCTACAGCAGACTCAACTCATTGACTCATGTACAGGTTTGAAATGATTATCTTTCATTATTTTTTTCAGTATAATGTTTTTTTTTTTCTTTGTGTCTTCTCCAATGAGAAGTTTAACAATTATGGAAGGAGTCTCCATTGTCACTGTTTTTTTCAGTAATTTTTATTTGAAGTGTGAACATCTGGTTTCTTTACAAGCTTATTTTTTTAATCATTGCTTTGATAGAGAAACAGATGATATTGTTTTAACTTCTATAATGTAAATGATAATTTGAATATAACCTTCATTACTTTAATTAATAATTAATGTTAAATGCATTTATAAGTGTTATTGATGATCTTTATTTAATAAACTCATTTTTAAATAATTATTAAAAAAATATGGTTAAAACTAGAGGTCAGCCTATTCATATTCATATTTTGCAGATTAATCGGCACTAAGAGCCGATTGCGGGAACTATCGCCAAAAATCCATACTGATTGTTTTTCCGAGTTGTGTCAATTGCTGGAGTGGCTGAGAATGTCTGCGGTTATTACAACAGCGGCCTCTAGAGGCGAATCACTGATGCCACGGGAGACTAAGAACGGAGAGCACTATATTATATTTATTAATTGTATAATTAATTTGAGGTCTTTATTTAAATTTTTTTGTGGTTTAAAAATGAGAATCAAATGACCCAGAGTTTGTTGGTGATTTATTTTAGTGATGTTGCACCAGCACCCCATGAAATTATGATTTTTCCAATCTTTTTTTTTATTTTATATATATATATATATATATACACACACACACACACACACACACACACACACACACACACACACACACACAGTGGAACCCAGTTATGTCGATGTCCTAGGGGGTCGCCAAAAAGCCTCGAGGTAACCGATGATCGAGATAAACGAAAATCAATATGGCGGCAATATATTAACGTGCTTGAAATTTCTTTATGTACATGATGTGCGTTAATAATTGAGAATGTGCATGCACGTGTTTTTGGAGTTTTTTTTTTTTTACACAACAGCGTTGCCGCGATTTGTTTAATGAAGGCATGCTATAAAAATACATACAGTACATGTTTGTTAACTGTCAGGAATCCACCTGCCACGCCCCCTTCGGCGTGTCAGGTGCTTTCTCGGCCGCTTTCTCTGAAGCTCCCGGCTTCAATCGCGCACATATGGTGCTCGTTTAGCATCATCACCAGCTCCTATTTAAACTTCCACACTCTCACTGTCCGTTATTGTTGGTTCACGGCGGTCGTTGTTATCGCGCATGCGTATCCCGGGAGCAAGGCCCTTAACCCTCTATGCTCCGGGGGTCCCTTATGAGGGAAATATCAAGGTCCGTGACGTCGGAGTGACGTGGGGCCGCCTTCCCGTGGGCTCACCACCTGCAGGAGGGACCGTAAGGGACGGTGCTGTGAGGATTGGGCAGCAGTCGAAGGCGGGGGCCTGCTTAGACTGCTGCCCCCGCGACCCGAACTACGGATAAGCAGGAGAAGATGGATGGATGTGTGTGTGTGTGTATGTATGTATGTATATATATATATATATATTAGTTGTATGTACAGTGCATTCGGAAAGTATTCAATTCACTTCACTTTTTCCACATTTTATGTTACAGCCCTATTCCAAAATTGATTAAATTCATTATTATTATAATTATTTTTTTTCAAAATTCTACAAACAATACCCCATAATGACAACGTAAAAGAAGAGTGCACCTTTTTTCTTTTTTTGGGTCAGATTCTCCCATTCTTCTTTGCAGAACCTCTCGAGCTCCATTAGGATGGATGGGGAGCGTCAGTGCCCAGCCATTTTCAGATCTCGCCAGAGATGTTCAATCGGGTAATCAGGAAAATAAAGTAATCCATTTTTAAAAAAGGCTTTAATATGAGATGTAGATAAAGTGAGCGCTTTCCAGATGCACTGTATATCATTGCTTTTCTGCCCTGCCTGATTTTGTTGTTTAGTCTTATTTTTAATCTATGCTTATACCGGCATCGTCTCATTGGAGTTTTGGTTTTGTGCAACATATTTCTGAACCTCACGATGGCACCATATCAGTAAAGACCAATGCTTAGTGTCTATAAACATTTTCACTGTGTTCACAGGACTGCTTTAGTAGGAGCATATGTTAAAGCAATGTGTGGCATATTCACTTCAGTGGGTCTTGTGCTGAAAAGGAGTTCCATGTTTTTTTAGGAATATTGAATAATGGGTGAATAATTTACCATTGAGAAAATTCAGTCTGAGGATTTGCATCTTTCGTTCTGAATGTGATTTCTTTATTAAAATTGATGCTTATCCTTCGCTCCTCATTCCTTAGTTGTCATCCTAGTTTAGATTTTTTATGCCATGTCTGTCTAACCAGATGTAACGCACAGCCTTTTTCCCCCAAGTGTCTGGAAACCTAGACAAAACGAATTCCAGACGTCCTTGTTTATATTTTTGCATGTTGTTTACTTTCTTTTCCAGAACAGACAGATTACATATTATATTTATTCTATATACTATAAGGGACTATTTCTACTTTGCACTCTTTTCCCTTTATCATTATAAAATGGTCATTGCTCAACCAGTCTATTTCTAGTTAAGTTTTGAGACCCCAAAAATAATGCCACTCGATGACTTTATAAGTAATGGTTTGCACAGTCATTCTCTTGTTCTCTGACATGTAAAGTATTTGATTTGAGAATCCTGACTGAACTGGAAGTTGATTTTAGTTTGCATTGGATATTACAATTGAAAATTGCACCTTTGGGACAGCCTGGGAATTACTGACATAACCGGCATCCACATACGCTGTAGCCTTCGTGTAAATAGGCCTAAAAGTCCACTGTTTGCGTTAGAGGTGCTGACTGGCTCTAGTTTTAGTTTTATAATAACAAAACATAAGCCTCAAATATTTCGTAACTTAATTTTGGTGTGAATAAAACACAAACTGCAGATGCTGTTCTGTAAAAGCACCTTCTAAGTAAAAAAAAAGTCATGCTTGCGAAACTGTTGTGAAATAGACTCTGAAGTATCAGGATAAATATCCTCTAAATATCTCTGCAAACCCATGCATAAACACTATGCACATGTATACACAATTATACAGAGAAATAATTGCATTTTGTTTTCAATACTGCTGTCTGAATGCCATGAAGACACTAAAGCAATTTGTGTTAACCTTTCCATTCCTCTGATGTCACTTGGATTGAAACCTGAAAAAAGAAGGCAGGTTGTGCTGGATAATTAACCCAACAAGTGATTATTTGAAGTATTTGTGTTGTATTCCCATGTCTCAATGTGTATATCGGTTTATGTATAATTTTCATATCTAGACAAATGTCCATTGTGTTTAGAGGTTCTTGAGAGTCCTTTTTTAGTGGTTTACTTTCATGGCATTGCATCAGTCCCAGGTCAATACCTACCCTGTTTTCTAGCTCCTACAGCGCAGTGAAGAAAATGAATACTGGAAGACTCATCTTTTTTATGCTCCACACGGTCTCATAGTTCTAAAGACGATTAGACTGGATTATTTACTTCCTTTCCAAGCAGCCACGAATTAGTGTTATGCTCCCATGCTCTGTAATATTTGTTCCTAAATGCTAATGCTTTGCTTCACTCCCTCTTTAAATTAAATACCTTTTTTCCTTCTTTTTGGCTGCATTTTTATGTTGGATTTGCATCGATCGTCAGGGCAGAATGAGGATGCAAGGCTTTATCACATGCAGGAAGAAAAATGGTTTCAGAATTTCGCTGAAACTGTAGTTTGCTGGTTCCTCTGGCATAAGGGAATCCATATCTAGCATTCAATCTAGCATTCATTTCTTTGTTACTTTTGCTTTTGCTGTTTGAGAAGTGGAGGTCATGTGGTGCTGTGTGCCCAGGCAAGACCAGCGAGATAGATTGACAACCAAGGCTGTGAAGCTGGTTATAAATAGAGTCCAACAGGATGCAGCTGCAGCCAGTGCTGTACCCAGCAGCCGCAAGCACGTCTGAAGTCAGTAGAGCAGCTCAGCCACCACAGGCAAGAGAGCGCAAAACCCCTCCATAGAGGAAACATCTAATTTTGCCATTCCGCTGAGTCAAAAAATCCAATGGCCCCTGAAATTCTCAGACCAAGCACGTCAGTGTTTACAGGCAAACCTCAGTTGCTTGGTTTGAGACTGACTCATTCAGACTTATAACTTCTTTTTTTTTTTTTTATGGGGGTGGGAAATAAAAAACAGTTCATGGCATCAACCTTCAGGGGAAGCTTCTTCCAATTAACCTTGTAATGCTAAAACGGCACTTTGGAATTTAAACTTTTTTTTTTTTTTTTTCCTTCATGCAAAAACTAGTAGTCTGTTAATTTTCCCAAAGAACTTTAGGAACGAGTGATGGAAAATCACAGATTTCAGTAGTGTATAATCTCACACAGAGGGAAGCAGATGTTATTTTGGCTAATAAAAAGCTTTAAATGTGAAAAAAAAAAACCTTCCTTTGCTTCTCATGGTTTAAAATCTCAGCAACTCTGCCAGGACTGTCTCACTTCTTTACAGTTGTGAGAAAGTTTGTAAAGACTTCAGGAAGATCTGGATTTGTGTCATGCGTTTTTATGTGATTTTTATCCAACAGTTATTTAACATCTGCAGGGTTCTATGTTCTATGTTTTAAATCCAGGGGAACAAGATTGCTATAGTTTTGCTGCATAAACTGCCTATTTAATTTCCAACTAAATTCAGTAGTTGTGAATAGGAAAGGAAATAAGTCAACTTTAAAATCTGAGACTTAATTGTAATTTTGGATTGGGTTGCATTTAACCATTTGAGCTCAACAGACATTTTTACTAAATTCCATGTGATTTCTCAGCAGTGTCTTTCTTTTCCTTCTCCACTTTTATAGACCTCTTCTGCAGATCACAAGTGTGACTGTTTTACTTCAGAAATAAACGGCATCTGCTCTAACAACAATTCCGACTCCAAGCCAACCACTGACATCGGCTCACAGCCTCGACAAGAGAAGATAAAGGTCAGCTGGGACATTTCTGAAGTGGTTTTAAGCATTTTCACACAAGATTTGTAGCAGACTAAAATGCACAAAAAAAATGCTTTTAAAAATTATTTACATTTTGTGTCCACTAATTAATGGAGGTTTTATTTATTGCTATACATTAAATGCAAATGTAAAAAAAAAAAAAAAGTTATCTGCTAATAAATGTGCACATGATTTCATTATTTAATTTTATTTTCTCCAGACGAGTGGCTATCTGAACCTTCTGGCCAACTGCATTGACAACTTCACCCACGGCCTGGCAGTAGCAGGAAGCTTCCTAGTCAGCAGGAAGGTAGGAGAGCTGAGAGATTAGTGTCACGCTGAAGCTCATTTGGCCTCATTATTACCTACTGTGAGCCGATTTAACACATTAGGTCCACTGTAATTAATAAGCTGTCTTCCAGTTTTTTGTCAAGATTCCACTAATGCTAATTCTGGCTACATTCTAAACCATTTAAATGTCATTAATATTGATTTGCATGTTACAGCACTTATTGCATCTTGACATGCTTGATTATATGGACAATAAATTAGATGCTATATTTCACAAACAGGACCATGGACGTTTGGCGTTCCAAAACTGATAGATTTGATAGATTGAGAATTAACAGGAAGTCATATGTGATTTAATCTGTGACTCATCACATAGTGACTGAGCACTTCCCTTGTTTCCCAGTTTAACTTGGCCACTTCCATACGGCCCATGTCTTTTCTGGCTGACTGCCAGTTTGGAAGTGCAAAAGGCCAGATCCTGCTTCTTCCAAAAAACATGAAGCCTCACTGCTCAATCTGCATTCTTTTGAACAGTTTTCCACATGTCTAGTTACTTATCCTGCTAAGAGCTACATTCTCTTCTACACGCAAATAGAAGTCTAAGAAATGGATTCTATATTTGGTAATGCATTGTGTGGATAAAGATTAGAGCATAGGAGATTACGATAATAGGGTGCTGTGCACTTCGTGTCGGTTGTGTAGTATTAATAGGATAGCTGCATGTAGGAAAGGGCCAGGTGGATAACCATAAGGCTCACAGCTTGTCTGCTGTGGGAGTATGAGTGTGTGACATCCAGTTTATTTCCTCTCTAATACACAATCTTATTTTGTGTACTGAATAGGCAAAAGTGATCTTAATGAAAATGTATAGGTTTATATTTTCAGTTTTAGGGTTTTGAGTTGATGTGGTCATCTCCAGAACTTTATGATTAAGAAGAAACATTCTTTATTATTTAATGATGATAAGAAGAATAGGAATGGTTATTGCAACCAAAGAGATTTATAATCTCGTTTGTGTGTAATTATTTTGATAATTGGTTAATCGGACGATTTATTATTCGATTAATTGAATTAAAAATAATAATAATTAGATAAGTTGATTTGCTAATTATAACTATATAGAACAATAATTCAGGGTATTTATATATAATAGTTGTGTATAAAACATTGAAAACAATCATTTGAACGTAGTAAAGCTGCAGTAAATGACGCTTGAAAAGAGAAGTTATTGTTGTAGCAGACAAATGCTATAAGAGAGAATGGAACGGAGAAACACAGCAAGCTTACAGGCTTGATTTAAAAAAAAATAAAAAAAAATAAAAAAAATGTAAGAAAAGGAAATTGGTGTACAAATGCAAAAGCATAAGCTAAAAACCACAACAGTGACTAAAACTGTCACGTCAGAACAGATCCAGTGCGACTGTCCCGAATTGAGCAAACAGATTACATAATAACACTTCATTAAACTACATCATTTTCACATGATGGGGATTATACAGTTTTTGCTTATCTTGCTGATGTTTCGCCTTCATCCTACATCCAAAAGTGTCTTATTTTTTTCTTGATGCCGGTTGATCGCCATTTTCAAGTGGCCGTGTTATCTTGCTGTCACGCTAAACCGAAACTTTAGCAGCCCAACTAATCGATAACGGCATTTGTTGACAACGAAATTCATTATCGATTATTATTGCTGAAATGTGTGTCATGATCGCTTTAAAACCAGGCTTTTGCTAAAAACAGTTTGAGGTTATGAGAACTGTACAGCATCCCGTGTGTGTGTGTGTGTGTGTGTGTGTGTGTGTGTGTGTGTGTGTGTGTGTGTGTGTGTGTGTGTGTGTGTGTGTGTGTGTGTGTGTGTGTGTGTGTGTGTGTGTGTATATATATACATTTAGAAAACAACTGATTGCACGTTTCATTCATATATATATATTTTTTTTATTATTCCGGGGTCGACCGCCGTTATACCGCTATACCTGTTATTTAGACTGCAGACTAACCAGTGGATGATGATTCAGTGCATGTCTCCATTCACGTATTTTACACCTGACTTTTTTTTTTTTTCCTGATAGGTTGGCTTTCTGACAACCTTTGCAATTTTGCTGCATGAGATCCCCCATGAGGTGAGTCACTCTCTTTATCTTTGATCTTAAGTGCACTTGAAATGCAGCGCCTGGTGCTCAGAGGTGTAGCAGCACCCACGCCATCATTCTTTGTTGGAGTACACTTCATTAAATAAATCAATAATAATTGAATGTTTATTCACTGGTCATTTGTTTAAAAATTGCAGACTAGCTTTTGAGGCAGAGACTTTATCGTGATGTCTGACAGACTATGTAAACGTAGTGTTGGTTTTAATACCTGAAGCTTTTTACCTGTGCGTAAAGGTGGGAGATTTTGCTATACTGCTACGTGCTGGGTTTGATCGCTGGAGTGCAGCACGCATGCAGTTATCCACGGCACTGGGTGGAGTTCTGGGGGCGTGTTTTGCTCTTTCTGCTCAATCGCAGCAAGGCGCAGGTGAGACACGACAATGTACATATAACACACACAAGAAAATAGTAAAGAAAGGAATGATGTTATCTGTGTAAAACTGCTTTGAGATGTCCAGTGTTAAGTGCTATACAAATAATTAATTTAATTGAATGTTGGCCAAATATCTCTTATAAGCCAAAATATTGCTACAAATGCTGCATTGGTTCACATGAATACGTTTATAAATTACAACCAATATTTTTCGATCTAGAAAAATACAACCAATCAATTTGGCAAAATGTTTCAATACTACTTATGTAAACAACTATGACTCTGTGCGTAATATAAAGCAGCTATGTTAGTGTTCATGAATAAATGAAACCGTCAGTGCTACATGGAACCAAGTGTCTTCGCACTGTAGGCATCAATTAATAATGACCTTTCTTTATCCTGCTAGCGTAAACGCTGACTAATTGCTCCCACCTGCAGGGGGAAAAAGCCTGCTTTTGAGACTTAATTGTTGTTTCCAATTGGCTCCCTTGACCTTACACGCCTCTTTATGTTGAGCTGTTAGAATTCTTCCGTCAGTATGCATCCAGACTCCATTATGTGATTGGCTCCGATTTAGGTTTTCTTAACAGTGGGGAAATTGCAGTGGTCTTATGTGTATTATTTATTTCTCCTCTACTCAAGAAAATGCCACAGCCTGGATCTTGCCCTTCAGCTCTGGTGGCTTTCTCTACATTGCATTGGTCAATGTGGTGCCTGATCTTCTACAGGAGACAAACTTCAGGTATTAAAATTATTTTAATTATGACTTTTTTTTTTCAGCTTTTTTTCCTTTTTTATATATGGAAAAAAAAATGTATATGCATCATGTAAATTGTTAAAAGATGTTTAAAAATGTTAGCCTGAAGATGATATAGGATCAGAGATGACCTGTATAATAACACCCTTTTGCTTTGATCTCCTCAGACATTCTTTACTACAGATCCTGTTGATCTTTTGTGGCGTCGGAGTCATGGCACTGCTTTCTGCCATAGCGGAATAGATACAGGGTGATGTTGCTCTCACTTAAAGACTATCTAAATGAAAGACTGCCATCTGCCAGGATGGAGAACTGATGGACAATACACTCCACTATTTAAGATAAAAAAAAAAAAAAAAAAAACAGGTTTGAGACTGACCCAAATGGGTGTTTGTACTATCAGGTTTGTGAGTGTTTGATATATTTACATTTTCTGTTTTTGTTTGTTTGTTGTTTCTTTTTGTCTTGGACCTATACACAAGCACTTTGAATTAGTAATGTAGCTGAGCGACAACAGCAAAAAGTATGGGAAGGTAGGGTACAAAAAGACCAAATTATTGGCTTGTTACAATGATTGGGGAAAAAAAGATATATATAATGAAGATATCAGTGGCTGATGGCTCATTGTATATAATAGAGTCAAATATTTAGCTAAACAATGCATGGCTTGTAGAATATGGGTGTTTTTCTTAACAGTATGGCCATAAAACTATGCATTTTAATTTTAAAAATAAGAGTATACTATATTTAGCTACAAAATGCCCAAACTGGTTGCTTGAGTACTTGGCAGACAGTTTAGATTTTTCTGCTGTCCTATCAATTCCTGGAAAAACATGCCTGAATTTAATGAGCGGCTTTGGGCATTCTTGTTAGGATGTATGGTTAAGCATCCAGCCCACACACTCACTTGGACTCCACAGGCATAATGTATTCATGAACTCCCCATAGACTGTCATAACACTAACAACCCCTCCCCCCCGTTTTATAAAACTTTAAGTTGTGCACATTTACGCATGATTCTTTAACTTTTATTCAGTGTTATTTTCACTTACTTTGTTTCAATTCACAACTTGGGTTTAACTCAAGATGCAACAATGCAAGTTTTATGTAGCTGCTTTGTGTTTTCACTTTAGTGCTGCATCACTGGTTTATGCCTTTCTTGTGGACTCTTGTGGCTTTTTTTTTTTTTTTTTTTTTTTTTGAGGTATTGACTGAAGCCAACAGCATAAATGAAGTTCATTGAATGAATCTTCAATGGGTTTAATCACATTACTCACAGACCTCGTGGCCTTCTTTAAGCTTCAAAGCATATTGTACAATTTTCCCAAATATGAAAAACAACAAAAATAAATCCCTGCACACTGTAAAACAGAATTAGTCGTTAGGTCAAAGTATGGTTGCATAAATGTATATATTTTTTAAAGAAATATATTTATTATATATGAATTGTCATGTTTGAGAAGGAACAAAGTTTTACTTCTGATGTTTTTAACACTCCCAACACTGTTATTGAAATAAAAGTTATGAAATGTCTGTAGTTTTGAGGGTTATTTTTTTATTTATTTGTTACTATACTTAGTGTTTGCACATTTGTCATCTAACATTTGTCTTCATATATGGTATTATTTTGAGTTACTACATAGATTTACTTGTGTTAATCTGGGATTGGGGTGGTGAGGAAGCCCCATTCATTTATCTATTTTCATGAACTGCTTTATGGCCAGGTCAGGGTCACAGGAGATCTGAGCCTACCCCAGTCACACTAGGTTTTTGGCAGGAAACACACTAAATGGGATGCCAGTATATTTCAGGGCACCATGCACAGATGCACACATTTCTACTTTGGGGCAATTCACAGAAACCAATCCACCAGTGTGTTTTGGGGGCTTGGATGAAGCTGAAAATCCCAGAAAAAAAAAATAATCCAGACATCAGAAAAATGTGGAAGGTGTGAGTCTGCAAAGTAAATACTGTAACAGTACAATACTGTTCTACTTTAGCGACAAAACCTGCTCTCCCTCTTTTCCTCTGTGTGGGACAGAATCAGTCAATGATTTCTCCTAGGTATGTGGTAATGTTCCATATTCTTCTCTCCCACTAGGCTGGATAGGTCTTTGCACTGTAGCTAGACTTACAATGTATTTAGCCACTACTGCTGATCAAGTACACCGCAAGGCCAAGGAATACAGGTTCCTACCACCATTTACGAAACACCTGAACATATGAATAACTCCTTGTCTAATGAACTTCTTTGCTATTCCAATTTAGTTCTTCGCCACTTTCCTAATTTTTCGCCATAGAACTTTCCTAATTTTTCGTTCTTCCCCTACTGAACAAATGGATTAGACATGGGTTTGGCTGTTGGGATGGTTTAGCTGGCTATCGCCATATATACAGTGGGTACGGAAAGTATTCAGACCCCCTTAAATTTTTCACTTTTTGTTATATTGCAGCCATTTGCTAAAATCATTTAAGTTCTTTTTTTTTTCCTCATGAATGTACACACAGCTCCCCATACTGACAGAAAAACACAGAATTGTTGACCTTTTTGCAGATTTATTAAAAAAGAAAAACTGAAATATCACATGGTCCTAAGTATTCAGACCCTTTGCTGTGACACTCATATATTTAACTCAGGTGCTCTCCATTTCTTCTGATCATCCTTAAAATGGTTCTACACCTTAATTTGAGTCCAGAAATTTTTGATTATACTGATTGGACTTAATTAGGAAAGCCACACACCTGTTTATATAAGACCTTACAAATCACAATGCATGTCAGAGCAAATGAGAATCATTAAGGTAAAAGGAACTGCCTGAAGAGCTCAGAGACAGAATTGTGGCAAGGCACAGATCTGGCCAAGGTTCCAAAAAAATTTTTGCTGCACTTAAGGTTTCTAAGAGCACAGTGGCCTCCATAATCCTCAAATGGAAGACGTTTGGGACGACCAGAACCATTCCTAGAGCTGGCCGACCGGCCAAACTGAGCTATCGGGGGAGAAGAGCCCAAAGATCACTGTGGCTGAGCTCCAGAGATGCAGTCGGGAGATGGGAGAAAGTTGTAGAAAGTCAACCATCACTGCAGCCCTTCACCAGTGGGGCTTTATAGCAGAGTGGCCCGACGGAAGCCTCTCCTCAGTGCAGGACACATGAAAACCCGCATGGAGTTCTCCAAGATGGTGAGAAATAAGATTCTCTGGTCTGATGAGACCAAGATAGATCTTTTTGGCCTTAATTCTGAACGGTATGTGTGGAGAAAACCAGGCACTGCTCATCACCTGTCCAGTACAGTCTCAACAATGAAGCATGGTGGTGGCAGCATCATGCTGTGGGGGTGTTTTTCAGCTGCAGGGACAGGACGACTGGTTGCAATAAAGGGAAAGATGAATGCGGCCAAGCACAGGGATATCCTGGACGAAAACCTTCTCCAGAGTGCTTTGGACCTCAGACTGGGCTGAAGGTTTACCTTCCAACAAGACAATGACCCTAAGCACACAGCTAAAATAACGATGGAGTGGCTTCACAACAACTCTGTGACTGTTCTTGAATGGCCCAGCCAGAGCAATGACTTAAACCCAATTGAGCATCTCTGGAGAGACCTAAAAATAGCTGTCCACCAACGTTTACCGTCCAACCTGACAGAACTGGAGAGGATCTGCAAGGAGGAATGGCAGAGGATCCCCAAATCCAGGTGTGAAAGACTTGTTGCATCTTTCCCAAAAAGACTCATGGCTGTATTAGATCAAAAGGGGGCTTCTACTAAATACTGAGCAATGGGTCTGAATACTTAGGACCATGTGATATTTTAGTTTTTCTTTTTTAATAAATCTGCAACAGTGTCAACAATTCTGTGTTTTTCTGTCAATATAGGGTGCTATGTGTACATTCATGAGGAAAAGAAATGAACTTAAATGATTTTAGCAAATGGCTGCAATATAACAAAGAGTGAAAAATTTAAGGGGGTCTAAATACTTTCCGTACCCACTGTACTTTGATTGAAGTATTCTGTTGCTTTTGTGGTCTCTGCATTTGTGCCTTTCCATTCTTTGTAATAAGGATAATCCTGCATGTTTTCCTGATCCCTTGAAACCTAAAGCTTATTATGCTGATTATTTTTAAAGAATGCTATTCTTTCAGAATAAAAGTGGGCAATCTTGGGTAATATTCCAAAACACATTTGGTTATTCTATACCACTTGCGTATTGCCAGTATGACCTTCTGGACTTCTACTCTGAGGCAATCTTAACCAATTTAACCTCTGAGAACGTTTGTGGTAAAAAGATTTAATAATTTTTCAAATTGTATTTGTTTTATTTCCATTACATATTTAAAAAAAAAAAGTTTTAAAGTATTGGCAAAAAGTATAAATAAACAAATGTTACAAAATATAAATTGGAAAAGAAAGATAACCAGAGACCAGAAAATATTTAAAACATAGTGAGTAGTACATATAATGAACATCTGACCACCTGACAATTGTATGTATTTGTTGGACATGCAGATTTTGTCCTTTGTGCTTGGTATTAAATAAACTCCATGCTTCGAGGTAGGGGGTTTTTTTTTGTTTTGTTTTCCTTTTTTTTTTAGGGCAGATTTTTCTTGTGGGACTGTGGGGGACTTGTGATCTTACAGCTCAGAGAGCAATATTACATTTGAAGAACAACACCGGTTTGAGGTTCAGGTGTACACAAAATTTTTGTCAATTTGCAAATCACAAAGATCTCTCAAGTTGTATAACAAATTTGATTGCATTCTTCATGACTCTGAAGCTGTGAAGCTGGGTATAATACAACAATTTATTTTACATTTATAGCAGTTGGTGATTATGCAGTGTTATTAACAAACACTTCTTCTTCTCTACCAAAAAAACCAAGCAAGTAAACCCAACTGGAATAAACCCCTATAAGATATTACCTGTTAGAGCAGATTAACAGCTCCAAGAATCTTGCCTGTGTCTGTACACCTTGGCCTCACATGCTCACACACTACCAGCTTGCAGTAATGATTGCTGCATAGGTGAGGTGCTATGGCATTTCTCTCCTTGCACAGCCTGGATCTGAACTGTCATATGGGAAGCGAGAGGGTGGTATTGATTGTGCGCTCACACTTGTCCAATTTCGACACAGTCTGTTTGGCATAGAGATGGTTGCCATAACGACTCCCCGGCTGGTTGCCTTCTTTTGTCAGCTGCCCAGAAGTGACTTGCTGCGTTTAGAGGAAACTGCCTGTAACTTATAAAGATGGGCTGCAGTCTAACAAAGCAGCCTAATTGCAGTCATTCAGACCCGGCAGCAGAGTTAACTGCAATCGTCGTTGTCCAAAATGATCGGTTTCTTTCCACGTTATCATCTCCCACATTGATCATTCTACACTGCCTGCTATCTGCTAGTGGTCTTTATATGAAATGTATCCTCTGTTCATCGCAATGCTTTTATTTTATATTTGCGTTGTGGTTAATATTAATTTTTGATCTAGGTGTAAGTTTTCTTTTTGATTTTAAGTTTTCTATTTGGATTTGCACCAAAATTTCAAGCAAATAAAAAAATAAAATAAAAGTTGGTATGACTGTATTTCATTCAATATTATGTAAAAATGTAAAACGAAAGACAGTCAAGGCAGGAACCTGTGAATTGTTTTATAATTAGAAGACTTGGGGACAATTATGTATAAAATGAGACGATATAACAACAACATGTAAATAGGAAATGCTTGGGACTTTGTTTCAGAGAACAAATATAAGTAATGAATAAAACTTTTTTATTCTTTATTATTATTATTTTTCCTCTTATATCACAGGAATTGCCAGCAATTACTTATTAGAAATTATAGGATTTAAAAAATGTATATATCAATGTATATAAAATGTATATATCAAATTATCTTCAGTGTTTCAGACTGTTCATTACATTGCACATAAAAATGTTAGTTACTTTTAACTTTTATCTCTTTAATTTAATAATATAAATAAATAAAAACCTGCAGCTTGTCATGTAGAACATATGCCATACAAACCCTGTGAAATGTTTTGCATAAATGTGATTTCCAATGCAGCCTGAACAAATGGCAGATCTGCAAAAAAAACCCCAAAAAAACATCTTTTGACCTATTATATTTGAAAATTCATGAGAGCTGTGGTATAAAATGATATAAATTAGCTACAATGATCTGGGTCAAAATATGACTCATAATGATTTATGTGAAGGATCATAAGTACAGTCACTGTTTTTTCTTTTTTATTAGGAGCTAATAAGCACCAACAGAGGTCTGAGACTCTTAGTGGTTTGCAGAGTGAAACAGTGCGAGGGAGGGTCTATTAGATGACTGACAGATGACCATGTACTGCACATGCACAAGGCTGTATTGTAAATAAAAATCAACTATTGCACCTATAACTAGATTTGAAAGTTTAAAAAATGTTAGAGCGATCACCTCAAAATACACAAAGGCACAATAACAAGGATATTACTAAGATGAAAGATGGCTTCCTATTGCTGAATGAGACAAAAAAGAAAAGAGGATAATTAAATCATTAAATTTACACATCAAGAATAAGCTGTGGATATAAAACAGACAATAGAAAATAAGTCGACTGAAAGTGAGGAGCAAAAGAGGTGCACGGTTACAAATGTGAACATATCATGTCGTTTGTCTTGTTCTGAGACATTGTTCTAAATTCGGGTCTATATGGACCATGTAATATTTTAGTGCAAGACAATCAGGACTTTCTGGGACTAGAAAAATGTAATATGTTACAGATAAAGATAAAGATAAAGATAAAACATGTCATAGATGGGCTGTCAGGAGCATATTTTTCTACTAGTTGAATGAAATATCCCTGAACAGTTACATTATTTCCCTTATGTCAATGTCAGTGCCCTGTGAAAGGAAGACGAAATAATAGCTTTTTGTGTGTCTTTTTGTGTTCATGTTGATGTGTGTCTATAGGTGACACTTTAAAGTGTAGAATGTGATATAAAAGAAGAAAAATGCTTTTAGAAAAAAGAAATAAAAATACATTTTGAGTTATCCCAACCCTACTTTCTGTTTCCTCATTCCAACCCAAGAGAGTATCACATTTAGGAAATGTAACTTCAATGCTAAAAGCATATACAGAACATTAAGACAGATAAAAAAAAAATAAAGCTAAATCCAGAAACTTTTCTTTTCCTATGGTGAAACTTTTAAACATTTTGTATCTATTAAACAGTATGTTTCTTTGTGAAAGGGATCCAAATAGAACCTCTTTAAAAAGCCAAAACCCATTATTTCTGTGGTGATATAGATATGACCAGTCCAAATGCTGACAGTCTGATATTACACTGTTATACTTAAACAGTAATTTTTATATTTGTTCATTATAAAAATGTTTGGCAGCTTGTTTTAGGTATTCTGGAAATAAAATTATCCAATCACACACAAAACACTAAATTCTTAGTCTTCCAGTTCACTCCGTGCTGGGAGGTGGTATCTCAGTATAAAGGCATTGTTTCTGGATCTGATTATTACAAGTTCAAATCCCAGCACCACCAAGCTGCCAAGCTTAACCCTCATCTGCTCAGTTGTACTCAGTCACTCCCATCATTAAATGGAAACATCTATAGCATAGAACATTTATGGTTTTACTCAAAACAACATTCATCCTTTACCAATCTAGAAACCCTTTACCCATGGTTTAATATAAAAAAAACAGATTCCAAAGGAAAGGACTGGTTACAGTTAATACAAATTAAATTTTTTGATATGAAAAAGCCTAGTTTTCAGTTTGTTCTGGGAGAAATATTTGAGTTATTAGGTAGCCTAATGTTTTACAGTAATCATACTAGTCAGTGTAGGATGTATCCTGTAGCTGTTGTTTTTAAGCTTATATTTACTTGTTTCAAGCCCAGAGAGAGAGAGAGAGAGAGAGCGAGAGAGAGAGAGAGAGAGAGAGAGAGAGAGAGAGAGAGACACCCTCCAACCGTTCTTCGGCAATGCTCCCAGCATCCTCTCCTCCCTGCTTCTCTCTCTCTCTTTATCTCCCAACCCCAAGCTCACTTTGGCATAAACGCACATCTGGCGGTTCTCTCCATCATCAGCACAACACGACCCAGGGGTCCGGCATGTGGATGTGGATGGAGCACGAGAGCTTCTTTTGAACCTTCGCTTTATATTCATTTTCTTTCGTGCCGCGCGCCCGTCTCGCCTTTTGGTCAAACCGAGAAAGATGGCCGCCGCCGCCAAGCTGCTGACCAGCGCGGGCCTGCTGCTGGCGTTCGGCTCGCTCTGCCTGCTCGCCATGGCCATCTGCACCGACTACTGGTACGAGACGGACGCGCGGCGGCACCGCGATCGCTGCAAAAGCTACTCGAGCAACCGAAACGACCCGGGCTACATCTCCATCTCGAACCGCAATCTGCCTCTCCGGATGCCGCCGGAAACCGGGGCCGGGGGTTTGGTAAGGGAGAAGCGGCACCTCGTTGCACCGCTGGCATCCATGGAGTCGCACTGCAGCCGCCGGTTCAACTCCACCGTGTCGGGTCTGTGGAGGAAGTGTTACCGGGACGGCTTCGACCTGGAGACGGACGAGCTCATCTACAGAGGTGAGGCGGCTCTCACTGAGATGTCGTGGTTTTCCAAAAATCTTGGAGCACGTCCTATGTGCCGAAAAAGAGAGAAACTTCAGAAAACCACTTGCCCCACCGTGGAGATTGACGCTTTTGATTTGCGTGTTGGTTTTTGATTGGGGTCAGATAGGTTTTAAATAATTGTAAATATTTTTGTCACTCACTACTGTTTTCGGGTATTTATCCAGGCCGTGGTTTTGTGTTTTGGAATTGTGAACATCTACACACTGTTATCTAAAACTTCTCTTATTGCAAAAGCGTTTGAATCCTCTGTCCATGGTCCTGAATCTTATCTGACCTGTTTATTACTACAGAATAAAGCTTTTCTTATTGTTACAAGTATATTACAGCACCGTGAGATTCTTCCTTCACATAGCGCCGGGATGTTAGGAAGTTGTGGTCAGAAATGATACAGCATTCCTGGAGCCAAAAGGCTTAAGGGCCTTTCTCAAGGGCCCAAGAGAGGTAGCTTGGTGATACAAGGAATTGAACCCTGATCTTCTGAGGAGTGACCCCGCAAAGAGTTTAGAAAAGTGTAAAGAATACAACACGAAAGGGGGGGGGGGGGATCCTTAATCACTTCCGTTGTACAGTTGCATTTGCATCAGCTAGGAATTTGCCATGATATAATGAATTATAATGGGTTTGATGTGCAGAGGGGGTGTGAGAGAAGCAGCGAGTGAATTATTTATAAGCTCACAGGCAGGAGGTATATTAGAGGGTTGGGGGAGACAAGGAAACAGGGGCTAAACAGCTTCTTACCAGGCCGTATGCCGAGAAATGTTACCAGGCTGGAATATTGTTAGCAAAAACAGACTTGCACTTTAAGTTCAGAACAGTAAATATTACCGATATCTAAGGCATCCAAGAATATTATGTAAGTCTCTTGCTTTTTTTTTTTTTTTTTTTTCCTAATCTAACCACCTACATTACACTGAGTAAAATAGCAGTAAGTTATACAAAATTTCATACAAACTAGACAACATTGGTTTTTTTTTCAATGTTGATACAATCTTACCATTTCATTAATATATTTGCCTCTGCCCTCACACAACTTCTATTGCATTCTGACTGCCAGACCACTTGACTTCATCTTCATCAATAATTTGTTCATTGGATTTCCCTTGTGCATTTAAGTGGCTGTATAGATGCCATGGATGATAAAGCAGTGATAAAGCACTTTACCTGAGTAGTACATCTGAAACCAGGATTACATTTCTGTCTTCTTGATAGCTTATATATCTGTCTTTCTTACTCACTCCATGTCAATGACCTATATGGCTTTTACTTTAAAACATGACTTAAGGTGTCTGAGTAGATTACTCCAATTTCAGTGTCAGAGTCAATATGGGCAGTCTATAATTATACTTATTTAAATCAGTTAAATGTGCCCTCTTTCTTAACAGTTATGTGATGAATGCTTAAAATAACATGACAGTGATAATGCTGATAATGGTTTTCATTTTCTAGAAAGGGCTACAGCTCAGACAGATTTTTGTCTCTCAAAATGATTTGGTTTTGACTTTTGTAACGATAGAATTATTAATGACACTGTTATATTATTTTGCAAAAATCCTTCCTCGCCACAGTTTTTACTGGCTTGTTTATGAGGAATAAATTTATAAGGGATAAACTTTGTTTATTGTATGTTTAAAAAGTAATATACGTTGTCAACCATGTAAGTGAACTGTGTATGAATCTTACTCGGTCCCTGAACCCCGATATTCCTAATATAATAGAAGTTGGATGCTACCAACCTTGTCTAATCAAACTTAATCGACATATGTGCTGTGTTTGCCATTTATATGTGTGCTGATGCTGCATTTCCACACAACAATAAAACAACCAGCTACAGCCAAGCAATACAACTCAGTAGTGCGAACCAGGCTATTATCTTCCACAGCAGGCTTTGGCAATATGCAGCTACTGATAGAGAATTGCACTTCTGCTTGGAAAGCCTTAACTTGGCCCGACTGAAAATAAAAGTTTGTTGTCTGTTTAGAGCTTTTGTTTATAATTGTGACGTAGCAGTGCTGATGCCGGATTTATATATCATATGCTAATCTACAATTATATGTTGGCCAAAAGTAAGAGCTTTTGTTCTCACACTGTTTCTAGTGTGAATTTGCTGAGCGAGGTGGTGTTAATGTCTATTTTCTCTCTGTTCAGAAGAGATTAGTTTTCTTCACCTATCTATAAGTGGCTAAATATATATATATACTTTCCTGTTCAAATACTAGGAGACACATGGAAGTAGTAGTTGAAAAAATACTTTCTTTAAAACAATACCCCTGACAATGTCGATGATTTTCATTTATAAATATTTGGGTGTTTGGATCAGCAATTACATTTTGATCTATCAAATAACCGAAGCACACAGTAATAATTCAGTAGTGAAATGAGGTTTATTGGATTAACAGAAAATGCACAATATGCATCAAAACGAAATCAGATAGGTGCATAAATTTGGGCACCCTTGTCATTTTGTTGATTCGAATACCTGTAACTACTGATTAATTGGAACACACAATTGGTTTGGTGAGCTCATTAAGCCTTGAACTTCATAGACAGGTGCATCCCATCATGAGAAAAGGTATTTGAGGTGGCTAATTGCAAGTAGTTGTTCTCTTTGACTCTCCTCTAAAGAGTGGCAACATGGGGGTCTCAAAACAACTCTCAAATGACCTGAAAACAAAGATTGTTCAACATTATGGTTTAGGGGATGGCTACAAAAAGTTATCGCAAAGATATAAGCTGTCAGTATCCATGTGAGGAACATAGTAAAGAAATGGAAGACCACAGGCACAGTTCTTGTTAAGGCAAGAAGTGGCAGGCCACATACAATTTTGGAGAGGCAAAGGCGAAGGATGGTGAGAACGGTCAAAAACAGCCCACAGAGCTCCTCCAAAGACCTACAACATCAACTTGCTGCAGATGGTGTCACTGTTCAACGTTCAACAATTCAGCGCACTTTGCACAAGGAGAAGCTGTATGGGAGAGTCCTAAACAAAGATTGAGTTATTTGGTCATAACAAGGGACATTATGTATGGCGGCAAAAGAACACAGCGTTCCAAGAAAAACATTTGCTACCCACAGTAAAATTTGGGCGAGGTTCCATCATGCTGTGGGGCTGTGTGGCCAGTGCCGGTACTGGGAATCTGGTTAAAGTTCAGGGTTGCATGGATTCACTCAATATTAGCAGATTCTTGAGAATAATGTTGAGTAATCAGTCACAAAGTTGAAGTTACGCTGGGGTTGGATACTAGTACAATGTTCTGGAATGGCCATCCCGGTCCCCAGACCTGAATGTCATTGAACATCTGTGGGGTGATTTGAAGCGGGCTGTCCATGCTCGGCAAACATCAAACCCACATAACTGAACTGGAGAAGTTTTGTAAGGAGGAATGGTCTAAAAAACATTCATCCAGACACCTACATAACTGAACTGGAGAAGTTTTGTAAGGAGGAATGGTCTAAAAAACATTCATCCAGACAACAACCCAAAACACTGCTCAAAACCTACTCGGGCATTTTTGCAGAGGAACAAGTACAATGTTCTGGAATGGCCATCCCAGTCCCCAGACCTGAATGTCATTGAACATCTGTGGGGTGATTTGAAGCGGGCTGTCCATGCTCGGCAAACATCAAACCTACATAACTGAACTGGAGAAGTTTTGTAAGGAGGAATGGTCTAAAAAACATTCATCCAGACACAGGCTATAGGAAGCGTATAGAGGCTGTTATTTCTGCTAAAGGATCACTCATTCATCTTCTCCCGCTTATCCGTAATTCGGGTCGTGGGGGCAGCAGTCTAAGCAGATTCCCTAGACACTGCTCTGTGTCCAGGGATCGGGTTGTCAAGGCCCACGCCTTCGACTGCTGCCCAATCCTCTCAGCACCAGTCCCTTACGGTCCCTCCTGCAGGTGGTGAGCCCACGGGAAGGCGGCCCCACGTCACGGTCCTTGATATTTTTCTCGTAAGGGTCACCTGGAGCATAGAGGGTTAAGGGCCTTGCTCAAGGGCCCAAGAGTGGCAGCTTGGCGATACCGGGGCTTGAACCCCAGACCTTCCAAACGGTAACCCAGCGCCTTAACCGCTGGAGCCACCACTCCCCCTGCTAAAGGATGCTCTACTAAATATTGATGTGATTTTTCTGTTCTGTTCTGTCTAACACACATGGAGCTTGTCCACCTTCCATTTGAGGATGCCCCACAGGTGCTCAATAGGGTTCAGGTCAGGAGACATACTTGGCCATGTCATCAACTTCAGTTTCCTCACCAAGGCAGTTGTCATCTTGGTGGTGTGTTTGGGATCGTTATTAAATTGGAAAACTGCCGTTCAACCCAGTTCCTGAAGGGAGGGTGTCTTGTTCTGCTTCAGAATGTCACAGTAAATGTTGGAATCCATGTTTTCTTCAATGAACTGCAGCTCCCCAGTACCAATAGCACTCATGCTGCCCCAGACCACAATGCTACCACCACCATGCATTATTGTAGACAAAACAGATTTTTTTGGTCCTCCTCAACAGGGCGTCGCCACACATGCTGGACACCATCAAGTTTATCTTAGTCTCATCAGACCAAGGAACATGGTACCAGTAATTCATGCTCTTGGACAGGTTATCTACAGCAAACTGAACATGAACATCCAGTGCTCTCATACAAGTTACACAAATTTGTATGGTCCTGTTGAGTAGATAAAAGCATGAACATTATAATTAGGACATTTGGCTTTGCATGGTTACACGACATACAGCTATTATAACTTAGGGTGGACTCACTTTTGTTGCCAGTTATTTGGACAATAATCACTGTATGTTGAGTTATTTTTGGTGGTCAGAAAGTCTTTAGTACTGCTATACAAACTGACTAGTCTTAATTAGATCCAAATTTCATTTCTTTAGTATTGTCCCTTGAGAATTTATACTAAAATATTTGCTAAAATGTGAGGGGTGTACTCACTTTTGTGAGCTATTGTTTGTATGTGTAGCCATCTTGTAGAACAGACTCAGGGTTGAGATCTGCTTCCTGTTCTATATTATAGTGACTAATTGGTATGAATTTCTCACCTGCTTGCTTGACTTTAATTAGAGGCTGATGAGGGAAAATGACACTTACTTCTCCTCTTCTGTATCACAGCTGGCAGTTCGACTGACACATCCCCCCATACCCTCTTTCGCCGTCTCCTTCTCTGTTATAATACATACATATATATACATACATATATACAAACATTTAATTTCGCAGTCCATTTAAGTCCATATCATTTTCACTTTAATGCATTTGATATGCTGTTGTTACAGTTATTTCTCAGTTGCTCAAAACTACTTGTTCAACCTCCACATCATTTAGTCACTTGTGCTCATCATAAAAACATTTCTTGTTGCTTTGATCAAATTGTAAAAAATTTTGTACATTAATTTATTTGATTGTGTACAATTGTCTGCTGTTTTATACATTATCATTTGTTTATGTCATGTTGATCAAAATATATTATACTGGTTTCACCTGAATAGTCTTAACCCCCATAAATCATGGCATCAGCTCATAGTATAGGTCATTGAATGCAAAATGGTTACACCAGTCACAGAATCTGTAATCTTTAATTTCTATTTAACTTTATTTGTGTAAATGAACCTGAAACTTGAATTGATGAATTGTGCGGATGAACCTTGAATCTCACTAATAAAGGAGATTGTATGGCATCAGATCAACCAATGATCAACTGGTTCTCTAAAACAGGTCAAAGATGAATCTTGTGACCCTACAATTGCCAACGAAGCAAAACGCAGTATTACAACCAAGAAACGAACAGACACTATTACAGCACAGTAATAGTATGAATCCTGTCTGGTCTTTTGCAATCAATATAAATAAATTTGCAATCAAATAAATTTGTGCTGTTGAAATTCATAGTACATGAGCAATTCAACTTTGCACATCCAATTATAACCCAAACCGTAGTTTGTATCAAGAAATACTGAAATTGTGCACAGTCATACTGACAACATGACTAAACATTTTGATGATATTGTTTGTGAACAATGACAAACAGACTTTTCATTCTGATGTGAATGAGATGTTCATTGACACAAAGACTTACTTTTAAGAGATGAACTAAGGATTTTGTGAAAAGCACAGGCTTTTGCAAGAAATCCAATGTATTGTGCTGTTTGTACACATTGTTTTCAGAACGTGCTTACTGGTTTGCAAATATTAAAGATGATTCGAGAAATGCTCCAAAGCAGCTGAGAAAAACATTATTGTGTAAATATTCAACATACACATCACATTATTCTTTTATCCTTGTCATGCATCATTGAATAAATGATTATTATGATTGACTGTTTTTCCCACTACTCACATCAGTTTTACAGTGTATCATAGTATAAAGGCTGTGACGTTTTAATAACAGAAACTAAGAAAGAATAAACATGGATTATCATAATTTATACCATGGCATTGTTGAATTCTTGATTCTGATCGGTTCTAATAATGCACATGATCGTCAGCATTTTGTTTAGTGACAAATTGTGAAAAGCTTGTAATTGTTGATACCGTCGTGATTTAGGGATAAAATTATATGGATCCAACTTATAGCCACTAAACGTCCATTCACAAGACAACAAGCAACACACAGTCTAACGTAATTTATATCTGTAAAGCTGCTTTTTTTTCTGTCAATTGTTAAAAGGCTTTACAAATAAAATTAAATTAAATATTTAGCATTTTTGAAGGAGTAGCCAGTGTGCAATTCCTCTAACATTCTAACAGTAAAGTTTTTAGACATTGGAAAGTCTTTAGGACAGAGTATTTAGACATGACAAGCTGCATATTTTTGTCTGAAGTCTAGAAAAAAGTGCAGAGTTTATACACTGTAGCTGCTATAACAAATAATAACATGGTAACTTACTTTGCAGATGTTCTACAACATGAAATATAACTGCTATAAAAAAAAAATACACTTGAATGCAACACTGAGCTGGTAATTATGCAAGCGCCACTCCACCCTGTCACTGATTGTTTGACAATTATAGTGCACTACTAAACATTTTCATTTCTAAATAAATTAAAGGTTCAAATTTCATCCCAGGCTTCTCCTATTATATGTGTTATATGTTTTAGGTTTCTATCTTTATTTTTATTGGATTTGTTCAGAAATATAGTAGAATAAAAAGCCATGTTTCTCTGGCTGAGTTCAGCCTCTTTTCAAATGTGCATGAAAGATAGTAGTTGGCTTTATTGGTGTAAGAAAAAATAAATGTTTGTGAGAAGACAAATTTGAGACAAAAACAAATCATACTACAGCTATGCTATAAAACTGCATAATTGCTCACATTTGCCCCTGCAGGTGTGATTCAGAGATGCACGGCGGTGACGTATCACTACACCTCCTCCATCCTTCCACGAAATCTGCCAGTCAACATCACTAAAACTATACGGCAGGATGAGTGGCACGCTCTACGTAAGTCTTAAACAGCCATCACAGCTATCTGATGTGCCAGACAATAGTTTTTTTAAACTTAAAGCACAAAGAATTACCGGTATGAGCCGGTAATTGGTATGTGAACCGGTATGTGATTTTCTTGGCTGAGAGTTTAAGTGAAGTGTGTGTGTGTGTGTGTGTGTGTGTGTGTGTGTGTGTGTGTGTGTAGATTTGCGCAGAATGACCGCAGGTTTTGTGGGCATGGCCGTCTCCATCATCCTCTTTGGGTGGATCATCGGGGTGCTGGGCTGCTGCCAACAGCACGACCTAATGCAGTATGTAGCTGGCCTACTGTTCCTCATGGGAGGTAAGTGTAAGTGTGTGTGTATGTGTGTGTTTGTGTGCGTGTTTTGTTGTTGTTATTGTTTTTGCTGTTGAGTGCTCAGTTTATTGCATCTATCTATTTTAGGATATTGTTTTTGAGACTACTGTGACTGAGGACGTTTAAATTGCACTGCTTTGATTGTGTCGCCATCTAGTAGTCTGGCCAAGTAGTCTGGCTCATTCATGCATAGGGACAATTCAGCTAACCTAATTCACGTTTGTAGTATATGGGAGGAAACCAGAAGATCCAGAGAAAAAAACATAGTGGAAACATGGAAAAACAATGAAATATTTATATCTGGCTGAGCTTCTTTGTTGAAGAGATGAGGTCACCCTTACCCTTTGGATCTTTTGGTTTCCTTCCATTTACTAGAAACATTATGATAGATGAATTGTTGCTGAATTATTCCTATGGATAATTAAGCTTTTGTCTCTGTGTGTGTGTGTGTGTGTGTGTGCGTGCGTGCGTGTGTGCGTGCGCGCGCAGGTGGCTTTTTTATCGGCTTTTGGCAAAAATCCATATTTATAGTTTTTCCTGGTTTTCCGTGTCTGTTGCTGGAGCGGCAAATGACCGCTGTCATTGTACAGTACGAGAGCGGCCTCTAGAGGCGAATCAGTGACATCACGTGCTGTTTATTTTAAGTTTATATTTTTTATTAGTTTTGGATGTTACTGTTTTTAATTATTTGGAGTGTTGCTTTTTGTTTCAGTTTGAATTCATGTCGTATATTTTCCTCACTATTTATTATTATAATCAATTCATGAATATTTATTTAATTTTGCACATTTTCTTTTTGTGTAAATTAAGTTTTTAATTGCCAAAAGACACAATTCACAATTTCTGTTTATGGCATTTGTTACTTTTACAAGACTTCTGACCTAATTATACTCCCTGATCAGGGAGAAAAGAAGAAAACTAAATAAATAAACAAATAAAGCTCTTCATGGCAATAACAGATCAAAGATTCTCTTTAAATTATCTTTACAAAAGAAAGGGGATATAAACACAATCTCTATAACGAAACATAAAACATAGGTTCTATAAAAAAAATAAAGATTTGGTTTAATTGGAGTTATATACTCAATACATTTAGACCAATAGTCATCAAATATGTCTTTTTGGTTATTAATTTTTGTGGCAGATGATGTTTATACCAGCATCTTGTAATGGCTTTTTTACTTGAAGCAAGAATTATTTTTTACATATATTTGTTCTTCCTTTTCCAGAAATCCATTGACACCTTACCCATATAAAGTACTTCAAAGCTGTAGTCAACTGAAATGTTTAAAATCTTCTCTAATACATTATGTATATCTTCCAAAAAAACTAATATTAGGGCATCCCCAAAATGTCTAAACCACAATGTCAATAATTTGAGTTTTCTAGAAATCTATTTTTCTCTTTCGAAGTAAGTAAAAAAAAAGAACAGTATTTCTCCAGCAAAATTCTCTCCAAAATGAAAAGTGGGAAGTTGCCCATTGTAGCTTACAAATATTTTTCCAATCCTCAGTTGAGATGGTAATACCACATTCTTTCTCCCATCTCTCCTTAATGTTTAATGTTAAATCCATCATTGCTCTATATAGTTTAGTAATAGTCTTCGACATTGGTTCAGCTCTGTAAGCTGAGGAGAATATTTTTCCTAGAGCACTTTTATTGGGTCTCCTTGTTTAGCACATTTTCACGATTCAGTACTGTTTTTTTGTTTTTATTTATATTTTTTATTTAATATAGTTCGGTACTATTTTACATTGAGTGTTGTTTGTAAACCAGTGTCCATTTTTTGCTTAACTATTTGTTAATCAGCAGGTATGATCCAACTTTCGGAATCAGTAAAATTCGCTATTGGTCGACCTCTAGTGGAAAGAAATAATAAGAACTCTTAATATTTCTGCCTATGTCAGGACTAATCTGCTGTAAATCCAGTGTTGTTTGTTCCACATCTGTTCTGTTCACTCTCTTCCACCAGGAACCTGCTGTATCATCTCCCTGTGCACCTGCGTAGCGGGAATCAACTTTGAGCTGTCCCGGTATCCTCAATACTTGTACGGCCTTCCCGAGGACATCAGTCACGGCTACGGCTGGTCTATGTTCTGTGCCTGGGGGGGTCTGGGTCTTACGTTACTGGCTGGCTTCCTGTGCACACTTGCACCGTCCCTAAGCAGCCCCGCAACCCATACAACGGTCCACAAACCAAGGCATGAGAATGGCACTGTGTGAGAAACCTTTTCATCAATTTTACACAAAATCACCACAGGAAGCTGGTCTGGTCATCATCACACACACACACACACACACACACACACACACACACGCACGCACACACACACACATACAGACTGTTGAAATCACTCATTTATCCTGTTTTACACCTCTCATCAGATCAGAGTCAGGACAAGAGTGCAAGCGGTGGCTGGAGGATAATATAACGCCTCCTGCATGGCAGCTAGTGACGTGTTCCCATACACAACAAATAAAACTGAGCACTCACTGTCACTCCTAAAGCACACTAAATAAAATTGATTCAGGATAGTTTCAGTAAAGAAAATGTAGATAACCAGACACACAAACACAAATATACATATATAGACTATTCCAAACAAACCATCCTCCCAAAACCTAAACTGAAAACAGTGTCCAAAAGGCGATTTTTCTATTTCGTTATGAACATACATATTAAAATGGTGCTCTCTGTTCTCAATACCACATGCACAAACATTTAAAGAAGTCAGGACTAACAGGGACAAACACCATCTGGAAGCCATGTTTTTTATCTCTAAGTAGACTGCATTTTCTTTTCTTTTGACCTTTCAAGATTTCAATCCCGGACTTGTATAAACACCACCTTTGTGCTTAAACGAAACACTGACCTTGTAGCACTGGTACTGTCCTAAAGCCTCTATTGCAGCAGTACAAAAAAAAAAAAAAACACAACTCCCCTGCCACAGCAGTTACTGATTAGAGCTTTAAAAAGAGCAGTATCAGCAAAAGAAAAAATGCTACACTGATTTTCACCGAGTTGGATGATCTGGACTTGTAAAGACTGTGACATAAGGATGAAGACTTTTCAGAAGTGGAGAAGAGCTGCGAGGAAAGAATACGTGGAATTATGATATAAAAGTTTGCATTAGTGCAATGATTCATTAGTTTAAGTAAACTTTCCTGGGCCTCTATGAGTCTGTCTGTACAAATCCATTCTTTTTCTGTAGATTTTATTTTAGTTTATATGAATTAAGGCTTGGCAAAGAACTGGTATTTATTTATTTATTTATTTATTTATTGTTATCATGCTGACACTGGACAGCTTCACTGTTGAAAGACTGGAATTCCTCAAACGCACACAGTAGGAATGATTGAGATGACTTTTATAACAATGCTTCTCTGAACATTGTGTCTTATAGAGTGCTGGTTGTGAGCTCGCAACAAGAATCCTAATTATTTATGGCCAATTATAATAATAGAAAAATCATCTTCATGGTTGTTTCCTCTCCAACAGGGCTATTAAAGCAGGACAAGGGATTAGAGCCTGGAATCGAACCTATATACAATTACACAGCTATCAAATTACACATTGTTTAGATGAGTGCTGCATAGAAAAGCGACCTAATGCTATAGTAATGGTATATTGTATATTGGAAAGTCATATGCTGTAATGTTTACACTACCCAGACTGCACCCTGGCCAGTCATCAGGGGAGGGCTATACAGCTGTACAATGTTATAATAATCAACAATATGTATTAAACATCATTCCTACTAATGAAGTGCCTCCAAAATTACAGAGCCATATTTAAGATAATTAGTGTTATAAAACGTCAGTTTTGCAATAGTATGACTGACAAATATACCACAGTGCTGTTGGGTTCTTGATTCTGATTGGTTTTGATTAATTTTCTTAAAAATATTATCTCTGACAATAGTGGCAGTTGTAATCAAATTACAGGTTTCTGTTAACATGCATATAATCCTCAGAATCAGTTTACGCTCCATCATGTAAAAATAGATAAAGCTGTAATTGTGGATGTAGTGAAATTCTATGTTAAGAAAAAATGTACTTAGTGTATTTGAAAGGAGGCTTCGGTGTCAGCATTTGTACCAATCAGAAGTTTTTTGGTAACATAACATGAAGCTTTTTGTTTCTTTCCAGTAAAAGTAAGACAGGGGCATGTTAAGGGGAATGGCTGCTTTAAAGCAAGTGATAACAGGATCTAAGTTATTCTTCTGACACTCCACAACATTAAATGTAACTATAGACTATTAAATCGGCGTATAATGTATTGTTCTTTGAAGGCAAATTACTGTTGGTATATGTTGGGATTACTGTTGGGAAATTACTGTTGGGTTTTAACCACTCAAAGAAATGATATGGAGATCAAAGCTTGAATGATAGCAACTGCATTTAACAGTACACTAGTTTTACTTCTTACATAATTAAGTGAAATATTACTATATTGTATATACACCTTGGCCTAATTGATTAATTTCTCTGTAATGAACAGGCTGAGGCCAATAGAGCTCTGCTGAATTCAATGGAAACAGGTTCTAGGTTGTAAGCCATCTCCAAAAAATTCTGATTCCAGTCAGACCCAAGCCTGCTTCTCTACATGAGGTGCACACTCTCTGAGGTAGATAAATGCATTATGGTGGCGATAACTACAGCACTATAACTTAAAAAAACATGACCACAGCATATTCATATTTCTTTTCAGGATTGTAAATGAGTCTAATGTGACAGCTGCAGTTTTTTTGCTCTGACATGTTTTAGGAAAAAAAAAATCGATAGAAAATTACATAATAAGCAATTGATAATAAAAAGAATTACATCCTCAGTACACCAAAAGTTGCGAGAGAGTGAAAAAGCACAGTGTACGTGTATGTGTTCAATCAATGTGTCAACAATTTGAAAATATCCGCCATTTATTTTGGCACTGAAAGTAGCACCATTTTCATTTTGAATGATACTGTTTCTAAAGTTTTATTTCATAAAGCACAGGAATCGTTGTCTCGCATGACACTTTTATGGTGAATTTATTTCAATGTACTGAGAGATTGTGTCCATTTTTAATATGATTTTTATTTTACAGAAAATAAAATGTAAATACTGTGTAACATTTTTGGGTGTACATTTATTTGTAACAAAAGAGAAAGTATATAATTATATTTACATCAAGAAATATACATATGGCAAAATATATTGAGGGCATTATATTCTTTAACAAAAATTGGTATTAGATTTGCCACTCAATTGCATAATTTTACAAATTCATCAAGATGTTAGACATAAACAAAAGACTGAAAAAATATTTGTACTGAGTTTGAGTATAAACATTTTTTAC